>NW_017259291.1:5249165-5254285 GCF_001594045.1 Atta colombica | reverse complement strand
ATATATATATATATATACACACACACACACACTGCTTAATAAGAAAGAATTTAGAAAGAACCTCCTTTTCGGAGACAGTAAAATTTAGATACTGGATTTTCCGAGTCGTTTACCGTGAACGCAAATTGCAGAATTGAAGAACAGAGAAGCTAAATTGTCAAAAAAAAAGCTCAACATTTCGCTAGAGAGCAGAATTGAAGAGCTGAGAAGCTAAATTGCCGAAAAAAAGATGCTCAACATTTCGCTCTTTCACTAGAGAGCTGAATAATAAAGGCGATTTTGCGACCAGTTGCTTCAATTGTTGTAGAAACTGGTCGGTTTTTGCGGTCAAAACAGCATATAACCGGTAAACCCATTTCGCTTTTTCCACCGAGTAGATGCTGTCCAAACACGGCTGGCTTTTGCATCAATACATCAGCCACTAAACGGCAAACCATATTCGTATACCAAACTAAGCGGCAAATGTTATTTGCTGAACACTAAACCCCGTAAAATCCATCTGTTCAAAGAAGCGACCTTGAGAGTTTCTTATACACGAATCTCTTCGTGTTAACTCCACCTGACGGTATAATTCAGTGCGTCCATTTCACATTGCACTTCTAGGTAAGATTCTTGTTGCGAAATAATAAAATGGAAAGATAATGAACAATGAAAAGCAATATTATTTCTCGTGGATCCCACTCTTTTATTCATCGAACTCAATGGAGACAAATTACTTCCTGAATGTCTTTAATTAAACAATTTTAATGAAATAGTAAAAAGAGTGCATTCCAAAAGGGGAGAAAAGAGAAAAGAAAACATAAAAGTATGTTGACGATTCTGTAACGATCGCCTTTCTCTCTTGTAATTCCTGATCTTTTTCTACGATTCGCCAGAATGATCAGTTCACAGAGTGTCGCTAAAAATGTTTATTTACATTCATTGGAATATCGACATTAACCTTTTAAACGACGCGGTCGTGGATGGCGTATAACGTTGCCGCCGGTATCGCTGCCATTCATATTTGTTTTTATCCGCGTGCGCGCACAGAAATATCTTCGAATGGAAACGGCTGGACGCGATACGATTTTATGAGCCACATGTGCCCGCAATATACGCGGACAATACAAATGGTGACTTAGATCAGCAGGTGAATTCTTCCTCCAGCGAGAGAGAATCTTTCTCTTTCTCTCTTCCTCTTTTTTTTTTGCCCCCGCCAGCAAAAGCGAAATTGTTCTTGCCATTTCTTTTTCAATATCTCCTGCTTTATGAATGGGATAAGAGGAAAAAGAGAGAAAACCACGCGGTAGATTCACACGATGTGCTGCGAGGAGGAACTTGCCAGACTTTATAAATGGTAGCCTCAAGTGGCTTTAAGTAGAAGAAGTCGTGCGAATGGTTATAAACGGCAAGAAAAACAGAAAACTGCGCGAGGATCGAATGTCATCGCACTGGTTATTGTTGCTCGTCGGTTTATCGCATTATTATTTCTTGTTATGACACGAAATGTTGAATTTTAAATTGTAATTTCTTTTTCATACGCTAGAAGAGAGAGAGGCTACTTCTCAAGAATATTAAGATAAGAACTCCTAATCAAGGCCCACAGGTATATCGCATCAAATTATCTGATTGAATTCACGCGAATAAAATATTCTCGAGGCCTAACAGACTTTCCGAGACATTCGACACGCTAGCCATATTTAACTTGGAAAGTGGCGAGGCGCCTGAATCTTGTTCAAGAGCATCCTGAACCGTGTATTATGCAAATTTGATAACGTTTTAAAATCTGATTTACGACATATCCGGAATAAGTGGTGGTCGCGTCAAAGACGCGAATGAAGGTTCCGCCGACGAACTTGAGACTTGGCCTGTGACTGTACGGGAACATTCTTTCCGATAGCGTCGCCTTTGCGCCGAGCGGACTGATAAGCATGCAAAGCCGACGGTATCGCGACCAAGGGTCATTTCTTTCCGAGACGTCGATGAGTCAGTCGCGAAGACAGAAATAACGTCGCGGCACGGTAATGTCGTCGTATCGGATAAAAAAGAAGGAGCGCGCGATAACCGGCGCGGCGAGCCCGAGAGAGCGTTATACGTTCGTTCCGCTCCAATTTTGAAATACGGCCGGACGATCTATCATCCTTGAAAATTGGAGTAAAAGCTCCGCCTTTTTTTTAGTTCGCCACTATTTGCAACGTTTCCGTTGCTGCGATACATTAAAACAAGCTATCGAACGCATGATAAATCGGACGTTTTACATCGCCGTCCTAGTATCGTGTCTCTACCATATAAAAACAGACGTTTCGATAATACGTAGTGTGTGCGAATGCATTGCACAAATATCTTTAAAGCAATGAAGTTTTGAAGTTTAAACGAATGATTAAAGTCACTAATGTTTCCGTTTCTACCAATATAGTTTAATTTTAATCTCAGTTCTAGTTCTGAAAATTAGAAAAAGATGTAGATTGAGTTGAACACGAGATTTAAGTTAATCTACATTTGTAGAAACAGGCACATAAAGAAAAAAATTAAACGTCATACGATCGATGGATAATAAGAGTGTATTGATAACAACCAGCACATCTGACAATTGCAAATAAATTTGTTTTAAAACACTATTCGAGCTTTTTATGATTTAATCCTTCCTCAGGCAATAACTTAACCGGTTAAAAATTATTGCTATTCTTCCAATTTATACGCAAATAAATGAATATCCTTCTGCCTTTTCTACATGACTTTCACTGAAATAAATATTGTTGTCGATTTTGTCACGTGTCTTACGTTACTCGCTGAAGTTTTGATTAAATCTGTTTATCTATCTTGTTCTAAATTTGTACATATTCAAAAGCGAGATGAACACTACACAGAGGGAGAGAGAGAGAGAGAGATTTCCCTACGATCTTCCGTGGCAAAAGTCATCTGGACTTTCATTGAGATGCGAATGGGCCGGGAGGCGAGCATAGCGCGCGAGAGATCGCCATCCGTTGCGACGTGTCGTGTATCGCGGGTCCCAACGAAATTTTACGTAACATGTAAATGCGCTCGTCGTGAATGCGGTCGCGTTACGTGCCTCTTTCTCTCTGTCTCTCTCGTTTTCTTCTTCGCCGTCTCTTTTTATTGCCGAAGCGGCACTTACGAAACCTGTTTCGGTGTAGACCAACGGCTCTCTCGGTCTCTCTTTCAAGATACCGACCGACGAATTTTTTTTTTCTTCACCAGCGAGAACGAGTCCCTCCCCAAGTTCAGAAATATTATCACGTTGTCGCCAAAACGGTTCTCTTTTTCTCTCCTGTATGTCAGTGAAATCCCCCGCGAGTATATACCCTACGGCGCGAGCGAGAGGAAGAGGGTGATAGAGGTTGCTTGGCTTCGAGAGCTCCTTTACGAATTTTGTCACGCGCGCCGAAGGGACGCGGCTGCCGGCTAGCTCTCCATTTGTATTCGTTGCGCAAGGTCCGGTCGCGCCCTCGTTCCTTAAACAGTATAATTTGCGGAATCTCGTCGTGACGAGCAACTCTTTCTCCTCCCTTTTCATCTTCTTTCTCCATCTTTTGTCACATCGGTGTTGGATTAAATCGTCCGAGATCGCCGATGTTGTATCGACAAGCTCTATATTCGCGAAAACGTCTCGTTTCTTGTTTTTCCCAATTTGCGAGAAACGCGCGGAGTTGATCTTTTGCAAAATCGCGGTTTGTTCCGCCCACGCATTTAATTCGCAAATGTGAGAGATATAGATTCGAGATGAAGTAGTGCAATCGACGGAAACGTGTACGACTTTTCTGACACGTTTTTTTTTTCAGCCTTGCGTAGGCCGAATTGGTACGTCAATTCGACGGATTAATATCGCGCCCTGTGGTTTTTCAATTATCGCGACCAGTATTGCGCACGGCATAAAGACATATAACTCGATTATGCGGTATTATGACGTCTCGATGAAATAGCTTAATACAATTTCCGTGTAGGACGCACAGCGAATCTGACAGTACGATAATTAAAGTGCGTTGCTTTATCGCTATCAGAGAGGGCCCTCACCCCCCCCCCTCTCTCTCTCTCTCTCTCTTTCTCTCTCTCTCGACTCGGACGACTACTGAAAATTAGTCTCCAGTTAAACTCGATTACCTCGCGATCGGAAATATCGATAGATTTGCTAAACGCTCATCTCGATAAAAAGCATAATTCGATCAGCGCGCACGTGCGAAATGAAGGGAATCTAATAACGATAGGCAAGCCATAGGGCTTGCCCTGCCTCTTTTCCTATACAAAAAAGAAATGTACTGTCTTGAAGCAAAAAATCAAATAAAATAAAAACTACAAATCAAAACGAAGGAAATTTTAACATCCGAATTTATTTCTGTTCAAGTCTCAATTCAAATGCAATAAATTTACTCTAATTTAATACGAATGATTAAAGAAGCCCATATTTGATCAAGGCAGATCTTTCTCGGTGCCTAATAATATTCTTGTATGAATTTTTAATATAACAACAATTTCCAGTTCCAACACAAACTGCATGCCAATCATTTTCTTCCTTAATTTTTGTAACCCAAGAAAATTGACTCGTTGATATCTGATATAAATAAAAATTAATGGAAAGACTTGCGGTGCATTTTGCGTGTAAGAAGTTTTAATTAGATCACCGAATGATGACGAAATCACTATCGGATCGTACGCGTTCGCGTCTTTTTCGATCCTTCCGCACCGAAATTAGATTCGAGCCGTGCTGATTAGTATTTAATTGCAAAGTTCTGGCGAGAGCGATGCTTGCAAATTTTATCACGTTTCGCTGAGGAACGCGAGTGCATTTGCATTCGTCGCGCCGCCGTCGGGTCCGCCTCGCGCTCCTCGCAATCCTTAAATTGCGGAATGTAATCAATGGATAGAATCTGTTGGAAAGACCAACGTTTCCGACTACATTTACTGGCAAATACTTCCAGGGTACACGCTCGATGAGCATCAAGATAACAAAACCAATAGTGCCGTATAAGCGCTAATCTTTATTATGAATTCAAATTTAATTTCTCGATCAGTTTAATAGCAATTCGATTGTGATCCACACGATCAAAATATGTCAATTCTTGCGCCTCCAGAAGAAAGAAGTTGTCGCTATGTCGTTTTCGAATATTATATAATTTATCCTTCTC
>NW_017259291.1:5247351-5249065 GCF_001594045.1 Atta colombica | reverse complement strand
CTCTCTCTCTCTCTCTCTCTCTCTCTCTCTCTCTCTCTCTCTCTCTCTCTCTCTCTCTGTCATTAAATTATGTGAACGACTTCGCTGAAAATAGTCGGGCAGCGTCATGAGTCGATAAATGGTCCGCGTTAACGTAATTCTCTAGTCACTTCATCTTCCAGTAATACTTTCTCGATTACTCTAGTGAAAATGTGCTCCTGTATGTCATTTCATAGGCAATAATTTCACGCGTCGTTATGCAACCGTTTTAGGATCGTTGCGAGGTTATCGTCGCGACGGCGCTCCATTTTTGCGAGCACAGCGGAATTGACGTAAATGACACGGCGGCCTCGTCTCGATTCATAATAACGCGCGAGATAACGCGAAAAGAGCAACAAGACGGGACACGTGCTTTTCCTTCTTTATTATTCTATTAAAATGTCGATCGCAAGAACGGTCTATAAAGTCTATAAAGTCCCGCCCGAAAACCTCTGCGACGCAGCTGAAGGTCGTGATCCTGGAATCGAGTTTCAGTCCGACTTTGTGCCTCTTCCCGTGTACTTTCCTCCTCGTTGAAAGTCGCCGTGCTTTCTTGGGAACGAGTCCGCCACGTGTCGTTACAATGTGCCGCACATTTTTCACCGGGGACGTCGCCGTCTAGTTACTCCAGTTTCCGAGACGGCGAAGTTTCAACGCGATGTACGGAATCTTCCTTACAATCTCCGCCGCGCGCGGCGAGGACGATATTTCAGATATAAAATGATGTAAACATTAAAAGAGACAGTCTTGAATAAATTTGAATAAAACGCAATCGGGAATGCGTTGCAATTATAAAACAATAGAAAAAAATTATGTACTGTTGAGAGTGAGTGGCATAAAATTCGTTTCTTTGCAGAGAAAGTAGAAAAGATTCACCTTTTTTTTCTCAATCGAAATTTCTTATGATTACATAACCTTGATTAATAATATAAATCATAAATTACTATTCGTTACATAATTTATGCTGCTAAGGTGAAACAATTAGTGATAATTTTTCTTCACAACTTTAAAGTTGCGTGTTATCTGATTACATAGAGAGAGATTAATAACGCTACATTTTTAAAAGGAAGGAACTATATTTTTTCAGATTGATAAATTCTAAAATAATAATAATAAAGTCAGAACAATTAAGTATTAATTGTTTTTTTTTCACAATTACAATTAGAAAAAAAGAAAGCTGTCCAAGTCATAAATTTACATCAATATTTATAATCGATTCTTATATTTGAGGTAGTCTCAAGATGTCAGAAACCAATCAGAGGACTGTATTAGCATCTTAAGATATTATTAAAATAAGAACAGATTACGAATATCGCTCTTAAAGTATATTTAAAATGACGTAACGTATATATTTATTTTTTGTATAAGTATCATCTCTTCGATATGAAGCCAATAATTATACAGATATTTCCTTCGTAACTTTTAGACGGTAAAAAATGTGACGTGGAAATAGTGAAAAAAATCTTTTTCAAACGGCTTGATAAAAAACGATGTTGGAGAGCTTCTTTACTTTACCATATCAATTTCTATCAATGCTGACGTAATATAGCGTACCGCAGTTGGGACGTAGCGGGGAGGGCGGAGTGTTTGATGTATAGAAGAGTCTCTGGAGAATTGAAGCCAAACCCGCAAGAAGTTTGGACCAGACTTGGGGGCGCCAATAGGTCAAGGCTATCTGACGCTCCCGATGTGTATA
>NW_017259291.1:5232721-5247251 GCF_001594045.1 Atta colombica | reverse complement strand
CACACACACACACACACACACACACACACACACACACACACACACACACACACACACACACATTCATCGACGATCTACTCCGTTTTCCAGCAAATTCATTACGGAGTTCCTTGGGAATACTTGAAGATTAACGACGAAGATAGTTGACGGCGGGAACCTACGGCGCGACTATCGCGCATTCGTCACCGCGTTTTTCGAACTTTCTCGCCGTTTGTTCTCTCGCGACCAAAAAGAAAGAACCGTCGTGAAGCCGTTCGACTTTTTGGAGTCACTGTACGAGAGGAAAAAAAAAAGAGAAAGGAGGAAAAAAGAATGTGCGCGCAGTGAAGTGACGTTGTCCTCGTCGTTCTCATCGTCCTCGTCATTTTCGTCGTCTTCGTCGTCGCCGACGGTTGTGAGGTTGAAAGTAGGCGGAGAGAGCGAGTGCAGCAAGGACGAATCCTTTACCGCGATGACAGGCTTCGCTCTCCGCCTCCTTTCGATCCCACTACCGCCACAGTGTTGGGTTGGCAGGATCATGCTGTTCCCGTTGCTGGCTCCGTTGCCAACCCGGGTAGGTTTCCATAGGGTTTCGCAAAATTCTAAAACTCGTACGGCGACGAGAAATAAAATTCACCATGGATAATTACCTAACGCGTTTAACGCGATTTCACGCCTCCTCGTACGAGCTGATCAAATGTGAAACCTTGTGAAGCCTGTAATTTTCACAAGGCAGAGGCTCTCGAACTTTTTCCATCGCTCTACCATTTTATGTAATTTGACGCGTACAACCTATCATCATTGTTAATCGTCGTAATATTAAAACAGTTAACGCTCTCGCTGACAAACAGCAACGTAGGTGGATTAATTGTTACTTTTTTTTTTGCCTGATATACCCTTCCCGAGCATTGAATAACGCTGCAGTTTGAGAATCTTTGTCCTAGAGGACATAATAAAATTGTTCAATGTTCAAACTCGTTAATAAATAAAGAGTAAGTGGCGAGACACAAAGACGATCTTCGTATTATCGCGTCGCGTGCAATTTTACGCGATTATTCTCACATAATTTTTCGATAAATACAAGCTGAACGTTCAAAATGACAACGTGAATGACAAAATAGATTGAGACGTCATGTATATAATAATAACCGATACTTTAATACTTACAATTAAATCTTCAATATTTAATGAGGAAATGACAAAATATAAATTTCTTCGCGATACACGCCAGTCGATATGTCGTTACGATAAATACCGTGATGCAGGATAGCGTGTTATTGCAAATCCGACTGCGAAAACAGAGCAGAACACGTCAAGTAACTCGACTGTCAACGGTTTTACGTTCTAGCTGACATATTTGAGTTGCCGTAATGTAGGTAGCGGAACGAAATTGTCGGTTCTGGAGAATTCGATCGATATGTAATTGGCGATGTACGCGGCGATCGCGTGGTATTTCCTTGGCAAGACAAAAGCAAACGCGCAACAATAGCACACGAGACTGGCGGCGACAACACAGAATATCGAACGGCGATTGCTTCGTAAAGAATGCCCGTGGAACATAAAGCTTCGCGGGAAAACTCGAGAAAAGTTAAACTCATTGTAAGAAAAACGTGCATGCGATTCAAAACAGAATTCAGAAGCTGAACGATCAGAATGGAGATCTTTGTGATAATTTATGTAATAACATCTATTTAAAGAAAAACATTATTTCTTCGTATATTAAAATGATGTCAACTGAGTTACATAATATTACACACGATTACACATGCTCACGTTACATACCACTAAAAATTTTCAAGAATGTGTGATAACATTTTAATTAAATTACGTTCTTTTAAAAATTGTGTGTATGTGTCAATTA
The DNA here is from genome assembly GCF_001594045.1 of Atta colombica. Taxonomy (NCBI): domain Eukaryota; kingdom Metazoa; phylum Arthropoda; class Insecta; order Hymenoptera; family Formicidae; genus Atta; species Atta colombica. The sequence goes on along the minus strand of NW_017259291.1, from coordinate 5,245,411 downwards.
TAATTTGATTCGGAAAAAGCATTAACTCCTTTTTAATTTTTTAATTACGTTACACCGATCAATTCGGAGAATCATAAATACGTGGAAAGAACCGTTTTATTTAAATACCTAAAAATGTAACTAGATACAGATTTGAAAATAATTTTGTTGGATATTAAAATAATAATAATAAATTTGTACATAGAATACTCAAATTGATAAAATATCAAAATTTTCTGCAACGTTACTCGAGTATCTTACATAATTTGATAAATATAACTCCGATAATAACTGTGTATCTATCAATATTTTTAGGTATTTTAATCATTCTTTACGTGTGCCTTTCATAAGTAGCGAGTAATAGATAGAATCCTGTCTACGTTCCATCTGCATTTTTCCACAGGAAAGGAAAAACAAAAATTGAAGGAAGGAGGTAGGAAAAAACGAAGAAGGAAAAACGACGGGACACGTAAACGGAAGCACGTGGTATACACGGGCGTTTACGTCGCGGATAATGTCGGGTCGTGGAGAAAACGAATGGTTCCTGGGGATCGAGGATCGCGGTTAGAGGACGCGAACGGAAAAACGAGACGAGGTGAACGTAAACGCGGCCACGTGTCGCCAATAAATCGACCTTATCAATAAGATCGAGCTCTTTGCGCTTTCTCTCTCGTTGAGCGTTTTCCTGTCTCTCCGTTCTCTTCTCCGTTCTGGTCCCGCCTCCCCTTCCCTCCGCCGTCTCGACATCCCGCCGTAGTTATTCATATATTCCGTAAGTTTGGAATACATGAATAACCTACGAGTTTCAGGTATTCGTGCGAATCGTTTTCGATGAAGCTTCAGGTAAGAACCATACCGGCAACGGCGTTTAGCGTATCTCACAGAAAGCGACAGGTGACACGCATCCCGTTACATATCCCCTATCTAGCCTCTTTCCAGTTCTTTTAAGTTATCTGAGATATTTCAGCGCGAGTACAGAAAATTATTTTCTCTCGAAAATATAAGCGAATTTTATTCCAGATGTTAACGCTCGAGGTCTAACAAGTTAAATATTTGACAGCCATTCGATCACAGGAGAAGATTCAAAATTGCTATTGAATTATTCGCTTCGCGAATATATATCGGAATTAAATTTGAAAGATGCTGCTCGAAAGCTCATGCAACATATAAGCTCTGGTTTGTTCTCTATTTAAATCTTATATTTGTATGCTTTGTGTATAAGGATTTTTTTCCCTCTCCCATATAATAATTCCGTTCTAATTTGATTATCTAGTCGATTATATTATCTAGTCTTTACGAGTAATCGATGGTGAATTATTTGCCGCGAGATGAAAATACGACGCGCGAGAGAAATTTTTCTTAATTTCCTAATATCATGTGTCACACGTGGTGCCATTATTTGACAGGTGCAAACTTTGCAGTTACAGCTCCGGTAATTTGATAAGTGCGATCGTATTTATGCGATGGTGATATTCATTTTCATAAAACCGAGGGACCGAGATTTATAATACGAGAAAATGAAATAAGATTATGACGTTCCATCTTCATTATCCAAACTCGCTGTGACATAAGTTTGATCGTGAAAATAGAACGAAAATTCGTTATCCGTTATTCCACCATTATTCGTCGAAATAATGTCCCCGTGATCTTCCATATTCCGTCGCCTCGCCAAAATGGGTCACCGATGCATAATTTCGCGCTCTTCACTTTTTTCGCGGTATTACAACATCGACTGGACCAATCCTGACCGATCTCGGTTGTGAACGTGAAAAATCAACGAATCGACGAGTTCTTGCCCACGCTCGTTAGCGATTCGCATACATTGACATAAAAGCGTTTTTATCCGCTTCGTAAATGACGTGTTGCAGCAGTTAGGATCATATTATCGTTAATCGTCCCACGGATGAAAAACGTAACAACCTATTCGGTAATTACGGAATTATACAACACAATTTGAATTGTTCAATGCGGGTTTGCCTAATCATATCATCTTGCAATATTACGTAGCTTCAGATTATAACGTTTTTTCAGATTATAACGTTATTGTCGAATAAAAAAAAAATATTTCCTCTGATGACTAATGCGATCGACGCTAATAATGTTTTCTCTTGGCTGCACTAGTGCACACCAAGTGAATGTCAAATCCATAATCGTACATAACGTAAAGAGGTATGTTTTATAATTTAAGTAAAAGAAAAATTTAAATCGCAAAATTCTCAATACATTTTATTGTACTGTTAAGTAAAAATATATATATTTTATAATGCGAAACATTTGCTTTCATTTCTACACTCAAATTAAGTAAGTGTACAACGGCTTTAATATGCGATTAGTATAGCCATGGTATAGCCAAGAGAAAACACTATAAATATACAAAAAATAAAAGAGAATTATTAAATATATTCGAGGCATTTTTAAGCGAGTGATAAGAATATATATTATTATTTTCATCTATTTCCTCGAAATACCTTATATGCATGTGACATATTATGCGAGATTCTCGACATGCTACGTAGGTACTAAGCAGCTTGTGATAATGAAAGGTCCTTTCTGTATCGATTCGCATGAGAATCAAAGCGATGCTGAGATTTGTACTAATTTCAGACAATTCGCTACCAAACGTGAATTATTAGAAGCCGGATAGTAACGTTGCAATATTACTGGAAAATATTAAAAGCGCTATATTAAGGTTTCGACAAATCATAGCAATTATTCTTTCACGCTATGCGCGCTCGCGATTTTAATTGTTCGAACGCGAATGAGGAAAGTGGGGGAGGACTCTCGCGCACCGAAGTATTTATCTCGAAGCATTATTATTCCCGTCGAACGTGACCGTAACCCGCAATTGTTGCGTCAACTTAACGCAGCCGAGCACCGCGCTCTGCGTATCGTCCGATCGTGTTTTACGATCGCTCGCGTCGACCACGAATTCGACCGATATGCAATTACGGAATTGCCCTCGTATATCATCGACTGGCCCGCTTCGTGCAAAAGGGCCCTCCACACGTCATTTAACACGCGTATACGCGCGAACGGCCGATGGGCAAGTTTTTCCAACCTGCGGCCCAAACGCGACCCGATGATTCATGCGTTAATAGTGACGAGTTCTTTGCCATTGTTCAATTTCGCAAAGTAACTCTCTCTGTTGCCAACATTTCTGCAGAATAGAAACAGTAACGGGGAAAATGTGCGACGAGAAATAATATTAATGAATAATATCTAATAAGAGACAGGTAACTTTTGTATACCTAATTTAATCTGTTAATTTGAAATTTTGCAATCGATGATTAAACTATATTGATTGTATAACCCTCTAAAACTTTTAGGATGAATTATCTTAAGGATTGAAAATAGAACCACTCTTGTTCAACATTGGCTCAATTTTTATTCTTAAAATGAGATTTTATTCCAAGAATATAGAGAGTAATTGATTAGCGAGAAGAAATAAAATAAGGAATGATATAAATGTATAATTCTAATTATATTCTGGTTCGTAACGCTGAGCAAAATTTTATACAGACTCGAGTAGGTGTAATAGGGAATGAGTTAATCTGTAACATTTCGATAGTCGTTCTCTTATCATTGTGATCAGCGGAAAAATCGTGGAAATGCGAGAGAGAGAGAGAGAGAGATCATGGCAAGCTGAGCTTCTCTCTCTCTCTCTCTCTCTCTCTCTCTCTCTTTCACACACTTGCAACGACTGCAACACAGATCCCAAAAATATCTCGGCGTTAGCTCGCGCACCCACGCCGGGGCTCTCGTTCGAACTCTACGCGCTTTTATTTATAACTCAATGTTAAAAAAAAGTGACAGCACGTCGAGAGTCGCGCATACGTCGTCATCATCGTCGTCGTCGTCGTTGTCGTCTCTGTCGTTTTACGGGCGTCGCGGAAAAAACGTGGCGCGCGTCCCGTTTGCGTGAGTTATGAAAGTCGGGCTTAACTCCGCGTAAATCGCGACTCGAAATTCGGAATTCACGAATTATCCTTCTCTCTCTCTCTCTCTCTCTCTCTCTCTCCCTCTTCGTCATTTCGTTTCTTGTCCTCTCGCGTTACCGATCCTTCCTTCACGCTCGCCAACTTCTCGTCCATGTCGAATCCTTTTTTCCCTCCGCCTTCTCCGTTCTTTCCTTTCAATTTTTCTCGTCCGTATACTCTATGTCCTTCTTTCTTTTCCGTACATTCACCGCTCGATGTTTCTTCCCTCTTCTTTGTTATTTCCTCCCTTCTGCTGCATCTCTCTTTATTTTAGCCCGAGGCGAGCGCCGAGATGATAACGGAAAGTCGAAGGGGTTCGAGGGGGGGGGGGAGTGGCATAAGGGGAAGGCAAGGCGAAAAGAGTAAGGAAAAGAGGAGAGGCGATGGAATACGCGAGAGCAAATAAGAGAGAGAGAGAGAGAGAGAGAGAGAGAAAGAGATGAAGAGGAGGACGAAAAAAGTGAAAGAGGAACAGAGAAACATAGAATGAGAGAGGAAGAAAGGAGATGGAGAACAGGGGATGGGAGGCGAGATAGAAAATGAACGCCCGCTCGTACAGAGAGCTCGTCCAACGGGCTCTATTCCTCTCCTCTCCTTTCTCCTCTCCTTTCCTCTCCTCTCTTCTCCTCTTCTTTCCTCTCTTCTCCTCTCCTCTCCTCATCTCGCCTCACCGGATTCTCACGAGTCGTGGTTTCGTAACACGCGTCCCTCCCTCTGTTGAGCATCTTTCTTTCTCTGTCTTTCTTCTCGTCTCTTCTCGCTCGGAAAACACGATACATCGTCCACGCTACGTATATATCGCGTCAGAAATTCCGTATCTTGGCAAAGATGCGGCGCGATGGAAACATAGAATAAAACCTGACGTTAATGGGGTAATAGAGTTTTCTCGTCATCCACGTTCTCGCGTTAGTGACGACGTGTCTTAAATAAAAGTAATCTTTAAGCGTGAACCTACAGTGATCTATAAGTGGCGACTTGTAATTGCACACTCGATCGCGTAGCTTTCCGGATAAACAGGCACAACAACTTTTAAAATACACGAGCTTGACTCATACTTAAGAAGAGATTTAAAAGTTAAGAATATACATGTTATATAACCGATTAATAAATAAGCGTATATTAGCCACTACAACTGGCTTACACTGCTTGATAGATGTGTTTATACGCGAGTAATTAGCAAATGATTAATCGTTGATTAATTTGAGATACAACAGGGTGTGCAATCTTCGCTGAAAATGATTGGTCGTAACAACAGTCGAATTCATTATCGTACTTGCGCTGCCTATATTATGGATTTACTAACTAAATGGAAACATCGTAAATTTTAATCTAAATATTTAATCTTGATTATACAATGAAATAATTTATATCTTAATTAAGCGTAAAATATGGCAATATTAATAATATATGAATTTAAACATCTAATCATATTTCATATCCTTGTAAACTCTTATAAATTTTTATAAAAAGTTAACTCTTTGAACTCTCTCTGAAAACAATCTTATATCTTTGTAATAATTGTTTTCATTACAATACATAATTCAATGCACGAAATCTTGTTTAAACGCAATAACTGAGCCTGATTTTATATTTTCAAAACGCTTCAATTCTGGATTGATTAATATTGTCACTTTGTCTCTTAGTTAATGTCGTGCGCATTTATCAATCAAACAATATGATATATCTTTATCGAAAATATTTATACGATATCGTATTGCCAGTGATTTGTACAAAACTATAAAAGGAACACAGGAGTTTTGAGGCTTCCCCAAACATAAAATTCATATCGCGGGAAATCAGAGAAATACACTCGAAAAATGAGAAGAAGCCTCCAAATGGGATTGTGCACACAATGAATTAATATTTCCACTGTTTATCGAACAGATACAAAATCCGAGACGTGATTGAGTGAAGCGATGGCCCTTTGGACGAAAAATTTCACCGTTTATTTACTTCGTTTTGCATCTTTCAAATATTAACATTGTCCGATAATCGGAATTAAAATTAATGAAACGATGCAGCGTGAGACTGTTCAAATTTTCTGAATCGAGTACCTATAGGATTAATTTCGATACAATATGTTTAATAATACGATTATAAATATAAAGAGACGCAAGAATTTCGATGAAAAAAGGAGAGAGAGAGAGAGAGAGAGGAGGGGGGGAGAAATGACAAAGGATCCTCTCATTAATATCTTCATATATAATACGAGATTAATTTTTATGCGAATAGAGATACGTTCTGTATTTTTCTACAGTGGAATTCATTAAAAGTTCCTTGCGACTCAATTCTGGATCGCGACGCAAAGTTTGGAAACCACTGCTGCAGTTACGCATGCCCGCTTTCAGTCTGCAACCCGATATAGATTATAACATGATTAAATTGATGAACATATCATTTGGTCTAGAATTATAACGTAATTAGTTATCCGTAAAACGGATCACACACGACACACACAATACACATTCTCAATGATCGCATAAATTGTGTACATTGCGTTTCATGGATATCTATTTATGCGGATTACTTCTTCCGATCGTACGTGATTACTTTACTTGATCAATTTAACACCTGAATTGCAACAAAAATACCGATTCCGCGCTGTGTATAAAGCTACACGATTAAAAGTAGATTTTATCGCGCATTATTGGACGGCGACAGATCGATGAGGCAAAGTTTAATAACCAAGGGAATTGTGCACATTCTTCGCCTCGATAAATAACTACCGCGCATAACTTGTCCCGTAACTTATTGATAGGAGAGATTTACGGTAATTTTATTTGTACATAAGACACGTTTTATTTGTTTATGAGACACAAACAAACACATGTGACAACATATTCGTGATGCGAATACTCGAAATAGTTTCACTATTCAAACTTTAAATCAAACTTTAAGTCAAACTTACTTAAAATTTAGAATTTGTCAGACACATTTTAACGGATTTATAATACATTCATGTGAATATATAAATATATTATAAAAAATAATAATTATAAGAAAGTATGTGCATGTATACGTATCGCAAAAAGTTATATTATGTCGTAATAAACAAAATTACTCAAGAAAAAAAGAGAGAAAAAGAAAAAAGAAAGAGTAACGAGCGCTCACGAAATAACCGTAATTATGTCGCCTAATAATATCGTGATCATCGATTCAATTTCGTTCGAAATATGACTTGCGTGACGTTGCAAAAGACCGATAATCATCGCGTTTAGAGATCGATAACAGCGCGGCCGGTAATGATCGCTATTAGAGGAGACGACGATGACGACGACAACAACGACGAGTGTCGACTCTCTCGATTCTCAAGCTGGTTCGAATCGATAGTTCAGAACCGGTTCCAAGTTCCCGGTGGCTAATTGATCTTGCAAAGCGCAAGCGATGTTGGACAAATATTAGCATCGGAGGTAATTATCGACGGACGTACGCACATACGTCATACATACATTGCGGAACACGCAGCAAAGATCGAATCTAGTTCAAAGCCGATTCGTAAGAAACTAGAAAAACTTGACAATACGTAGAGCTCTAAGCTATACTTGGAGCTTATTGTATATAAGTATATAATGTCCCAACAAGTATTGTAAAATAATTTCAATAATAAATAATCACCCAGTTTTAAATTGTTTGGCAATTTCCTCAAACGTTAAATTATTAACCTTTTAATGATTTTAGTATAAATGCGAAACTTTCAGAGAGAAACTAGAAGCAATTTTGATTTAATTAAAATTCCTTTTGTTGTAATTATGCCTTTCAATGACGCTGTGTAATTTAATATCATAAGCCCGAATAGATAACAGACAATAATTAGATAATAGACAAACTATGTTAATAAATAATTAAAATTCAAAAATTCCTTGTAACATATGTATATGTCTTTAATGTTTTATTAATGTTCTGTGGTAAAATATTATATCATAGAACTGACGTTTCTATATTTTTTTCACAGCGCTCCGGCGTTGGCGTCTTTTGGACGTGAAAATGAAAAGAACAACTTTATCCTAACATAGAATTCATGCCTTATTGAATATCTTCGAGAACGCACTGCGCCTAGACACGGTCGGCCGTCCATGCCGAATCTCTAGGGAGAGCTCCGCGATTATTCCGGGCGCAAATTTATTTTTATCAGTCTGGTAGCAGCTTGTTGCCGGCGCTCGGGGCGCCGGCGTTGCCGGATTAGAAGTTTTTCGCGTCAATATTTGCAAGCAAGGCCCCCTGTAGCCAAGATAAGTTAGAGTGATCAATACGTTTATAACGATAGAGAATTGCCGGTAATACGAACCGGACTCTATAATTTCATGTATAGTCTAGACTTCAATGTCACAGGATCATTTAACTATCATTAAGAGATATCAAACTGAAGCCTGGCCAATTTTATGTGTTTTGTACATCAGCGAGGTAATTATATATATAATTTATGAGGTTCGATAATAGTGAATATATGCGCATTTCAATGATATCGTATCGTTCCCACAAATAATAATAACTAGTTCTATGTTACTGTTCTCTTTGTAATTTCAATTAACTCTTAATTAATTCTTGCTAAAGTTTATGAGATACAGATACGCGAGAATAATCTCCGCATTAAATCGTAACAATGAAAATGCAATGATCGGCGCAGATACGTTTTCCTATATCGAAAATTGAACCCGCCGGAATTACCCCGGTTTCAATTCTCGGCGTTCTCGTGCCGAGAACGTCGTCACTCCAACGGAAACTGCTGTCTTCTCGGCACCTTCGCGGTAATATCCGTAAGGAGAATTTACGTTGCGCATGGGAAGAACTGCGAGACAAAAAGAAGACAAAAGAAAAAGAGGAAGAGCAGGGAGCTCCGAAATAGCATTCACTGCGCTACCCACGCCAGGCCAATCGTAAAATTGGCACAACAGGGAAAACTATGGAAAATGTAACAGCCGTAGTGAGAGCTTTACGTGTGTACTACGCGTTGTCATTCAGATTTCCCTCAAGAATATATATTCGAAGATGCAACTGTGTAAGATACTGGGACCAAAGCGAACAAGCTGTGGACCTGGCAAAATCGCGCGCCAAATAAATGGCTGCGTTCAGAAGAGGAAACTTAAGTGTTCCTAGAAGTAAAAGCCAATCTTGTCCTATTTTCGATTGACTTGATGAAAAATGACGGAACCGATTTTTCCGATGAGATTTTTTAATCATATTAGAAGATTGACTAGCGGACTCAATAGTTGAGCGCTTAATGTTATTCGTGTATATTTCTAGGTCATCCAATCAGATCTTTAGATCTAGAAGAATTCATCAATAACAGCGAGTGCTCAATCATTGAGTTCACTAAATGCGCCCAATATGATTGGTTTTTGCCTCTAGTTTTTTGCTGGATCTTAATGTAAGAACCAATCAAATTAAAGAAAAAAAGTGAGCGCTCACTGCTCAATTTTCTTTTCTGAACCATTATTCTTTCTAGCCATTATTTTGCTGAAGCGCACGACTTGCCGCGCGATTTCGGTTGCGGGCGTTGCCGGCGTGTGATGTAGGTCGTACGTTACGAAATCGGAACTCGCGGCCAACATTGTTGCGTCCTTTTTCCCTGGGCGGAGGAAGCGAAATCGTTAGGCTTCTCGTTGTGAGAAAGAGATATGTAACTACAAAAAGGAATCACTACAAATACGACAGCGAAGACGACAACGTTGCTATTAATCTCGCGCGGCTAATTTTGGAATGCTGCCTTATTACGCTTTAAGTGTGTCGCGAAGTTGGTGATTTCTGGCGTGTCTCGAGTATAATTAAGTTTAATGCGAGCGCGGTCTCCCGTCAGCGACGACGGGGCGGCGGCAGTTAAATCAGATTAAGATCCCAACGGAGCTACGCGCACGATTGAATTAATATAATAATATGTACGACGAGGAGCGCGTGATGATTTGATCTAGGATTTTTTTTTCTTTCTTTCCTATCGAGACGCATCGTGATTAGCTGCAAGGACCGACGGTGATCATAGCTCGCGTGACGCTGCAAAAGTTGTAATCGCGACTGAGTGTAACGAATAAATACGTAAGACGCGCAGAATCATACAGGCAAAAAGACCGGAGTAATTATACCTCGATCGCTTTACGAGAAGGCCAGATATAACGAAACAGGTTTCCAGTTTCTTGATTACTTAATGCAGCATGAGTGTTGGAGCTCTCCTCTTTCTCGCGCGAGTTTACGTAATTTCCATTAACGTCGTTCATTAGCGCGACGACGGCGCCGGCGATCCAAAATCGCAGGAGATATTGCTCGAATCCCGCATCGCGATCGATGCGGAACAATCGTTGCTCAAGTCAAGCCTACTTCTCCGGCACGGATTTCTTCGGCCGGAGACTTCACGCGCGTGCGAAATTATCCCGGGGATCGGCACATTGCAACATCGTTCAGAAGTCGACGTAGACCTCGAAACGCGTATTCACGTTTGAGAAACTAGCATTAATTATTCAGAGTTTACGTAATGAACCAAACAATTCATTTCAACTTAATCACTATTTACGCGTGCGTAAATTAAGAGTGCGAAGCATAAACTTAACTTTCGTCAAACTCTCTGAAACGCGATGATTACTAGATACGGATTACTGGAAAATTCCAGCTAATTAGTTTCCACAAAGTTCCAACCAGAGATATCTTCGTTCCGATATTTAACCTGACATTTTATTAATATATAATAAATAAATGGAATAAAAAATGATTTATTGACAATAATTTATAATTAATAATACACACAGAAAGAACAGTTTTACTATAGAATCTAAAAATTTATATAATTAGATACAATGGAAATCATTTTTTGTTCAATTATCAAAATAATTTTATGCAGTAACGCTTGAGCGCTGATGATAAAGAGTTTTTTGATATTCTAGCAAGCAATTTAAGATCCTACATAATAATTGTATTGATAGTAAAAATTATTTTCAAATCTATCTAAATAAATTTTCAAATACTTGAGCAAAAATTTTGTTTTTTCCAATGCAATTTAGACGAAAGTCTTATCATATTCGCTCTTATCTGCCACAATAAGTATAGTACGATTACATATAATAATATATAAGATAAGGTCCTCAATTTTTTTCGTTATCTTAATTATAAGTCAAAAAGCACATATTTCCGCTGTAGGTATTCTAGAAATAGGAATAATAAAAAAAATAGTACTGGAAAGATTAACCTTTGAGATATTCGCGTTTTATTCAGGGTTACATCGCCTTTCCAGAATCTTTCGTTTGCGATCAGCAACATTGCAACTGCGAGTCGGAGAATCCTGCGTTTACTAGCTAACCACATCTCCCACCCGATTTCTCGGTACTGTAGACCGGAAGCACAGGGATCGCCCAGCGCGAAAAAGAGAGGAAATTCTTCTCTCAGGGAGAAAGGGGAGAAATTTTCGGATCTCCGTTGCCACCACGGAGCTCCCATCGCTACGAATCCTCTTTTCCTTTCCGTTCTTCCATCTCACTAGCAACACCACTCATAAATAGCCGTACCGGAGGCGGTCGTAAGGGTTTCCCTTATCTGCGTCAGCGTTTCTGCCCGCACAATTACCTACGGGTTTTCTTCGCGGTTATATGTACGCCACTTCTCTCTCCTCGTACGCGTTCCTTTTTTTTTCCCCTTCTCTTTCGACAACTTGCAGACGTACACGTTAGCATATTGCGCGCGCGAGTGTGCTCAAGCCTGATTTACACGATTTCTCATTCTCTTCGTGGAAAAAAAAAAAAAAAAAAAAAAACTAGACAATCTCGAGCCCAGAGCATCATGATATTCTTTCACCTTCCTCAAACGTTACTTTTTCATAAATATTAAAGATAAAACTACACGTTTGTTCTCTTCTTGACAAACAGAGACGATGGAATAGATATTAGATATCTGAAATTTATTCTCTTTGAAAAATCTCCTTTTCAGAGATTCGTAGGACTTCTAGTTTTTCCCACTACCTTAGTTTGAGAACATCATGGTTCTTCATTTTTGGGGGAACGTTATTCGATCAAGGCTCAACCGTGTGTAAATTCGGCTTTACACTTGCACAGCCTTGCAGCACAGCTGTACGTGTCAGCTGTGTGTATGTGTGTGTGTGTGTGTGTGTGTGTGTGTGTGTGTGTGTGTTTGTATATGTATGTGTGGATGAGTCTCGCATACTGACGTAATGCCCTGGCATTCGGCGAGTTTCGGTGGCTGTCGACTCGCCTCGCTCGATGGTATTCGCTCTTTCGACCTTCCCGTCCGAACAAGAGATGTAAAGGCAACGTGCGCCGCAACGTCTACGACGACGATGGAACGTACGTAAACAGTAAGCTTACCGTTCGTTCCTGAAGTGTTCTTCGCCGGTTGAAAACCGTTCCCTCCGCCATGGAGAACGACGCGCTCGATCCGGCCGTTACCAAGGATGCCGTAGTACAAGGACGGTGAACTATCGATCCTTCCCCGAGCCGGAGGAACTCGACGAAATCGTCGAATGTGACGAAATCGTCCCTCCTCACGAGTTATTCGATTGACTTTGGCAACGCAGAAAGAAAACGTATCTACTAACTTTTTCGCTTTACCAGGAGAATCAGATATTGACCATACTTAAACTTATTCATATAGCAGAATAGAAACATTGATAGCATTGTATATCGGAAAAGAAAAGTATGGAGAGATCATACTGTGAGAATTGATTTCGTTTTGTTCAATTAATATTAGGATTATTAAGAATGTAGAAGAATTTGTAATATTCAATAAAATTTTATATATATAT
>NW_017259291.1:5228590-5232621 GCF_001594045.1 Atta colombica | reverse complement strand
ATATATATATATATATATTAACTAATATTCCACGCAGACTTTTTTTTATTGCTAGACGCTATTTCCGTAATCGATTACGAAATAGCGGAGGAGAACGCGAGTAACCTTGTAATTTTTCTCAGAATTTTAAATGTTAAACGCGAGTTTTTCCTGTTTCGATACAAATCGATTGGAGATTTAACGTTATACCAACGTGCCTGATACGTGAACGTAATATAAAACGTTTTTAAAGAGCTTTAATACGTTTTTTTTTCTCGCGATCCTCACTGGAATTTTATAATTCTTAACGACAGTATCAGTATCGTTATATTATTGTTGAGCAGATATTATGCATGCTAAAAAAAGCTGCACAATGCTAATATAATGGTACCGACACTGTCGTTAAAAGTTACAGAATCTCGGTGCTCCTTCATTAACTGGAGCAAAAATCATACTAATTATTTGCATCTTCTTGAATGACAATTTCCTTGAATTACAGATTGTTCTTTGAAATACCTTTTAACGCTAATTTAATAAAGAAGAAACGCCATGATTATCTTACGATGTTCCGATTGACACTGCAATTACATCGGAAAATAGATGTTTGAAACTAGAAAAGTGCATTTAACGTGAAATAAAAGTTAAGATACGAAATAAAGGTCTCCCTTCATAAAAACTTCGGATTGTGTTATTTATGTGCAAACTTTTCAGCTAATTCAGCGCGCACTTTCCCTTTGGCCTGAATATTCTCTGCTAGAAAATTTATTTTACTTTCATAATAGTTCTACTGTATTTCGTCGTATACAAAAAAAAAAGCATTACGGCCGCAATCTAAATGGACCATTGAGAACGGTTAGTTCTAGTACTCCAACATTCACGGATTTTTCCCTGGGGTATCCTTCTTTCAAAAGCACATATAAACGAGACATGGAAACATTTCCGTCGCATTCTTTTCGTCTTTAATACGCGGAAGAACATTTAATTGCGATAAAATACTCACTCCTCGCGATTCGCAAAGCTTTAAAAGAACACCGTTGACATCTTTGGAGACCATTTTCGAGTGCTCTCCGCTACAGAATTACTTATCTAATTACTTATCTAACGAGAACCACTTAACGTTACTTTAATTTTTTACAAATCTAAATCCGATCTTTTTTCGTCCCAACATCGCATCCTTGAAGCCGGGGTTTAATACGATTTTTTTCTTTTTTTTAAGTACGGTCAATTATTCATTCTAATTGAGGGGCTTTACGCGAACATTTGCGCGAACGACAAAACCTACATCCGAGGAAGGAACAACCCGGATTAATAATAATTAAACTACTTGACCCGTATAACGCTATTCGTGCGAATAACGTTGCAAGGGTTTCTTGCGAGATCCGGGAAATCGAGAGAGATGTTTCTTCCGGCGGGAAAAGGTCGAAGCGAGAAATGATATCCGAGAATAATAAAGAGCTTGCGCGTCGACAGGTAGGAGAGAATCTGCTTATTTTTCGGTTGCTGCAACGCTCGGTAATTAAAACGAATACGGCATTAAAGCACCGGTTTGCTTAAGAGGAAACCATAACGACGACGACGACGACGACGATGACGACGACGATGACGACGACGACGACGATGAGGACGATGGATATGCAACAACGCGGAAAAGCGCGTGTCCGACGAGAAACGCAACGATTTCGTTGCCTGTAATATCGCCGCGATCTCTGTCGTTCCTAATTGGCTGCCACTTGTGAACCTGCTCCTCGGGATGACTTTCGTTAATTGGTACCCGCGCAAACGGCAATTCGAGGTAAATCATCAAGACGGATAATATCTCGACGGAATTTACGTCGCTTACGACGTGAATTCCGTGATCGCTCGATCGAGATCGACGCTGATATCAAACACCGAGTCCGCTCTTGTTGACATTGCTCGACTGACTGAGCTTAGATGACAGTGATACGGGAGACTCGGTAACTAGGTAATGCAACTAAAATATGAATTATCTCGTCGAAAATTCCACAATAATTGAGATAGAATAGAGTGGCGCGTTTTGAGGGAGATATTTATTGTCTTATTATTATGCGAACTGTTTAATGAATAGTGGTGGGGAATGGATAGTTGGAAACCAATTTGCGTAATGATATCAGTGTACGAGCTGGTCAATGAAATGGTATGAGTAACGTTTCGTGTCCCAAACGACTGAATTAATCATTAGGCGGAGTTAGATTACAGTTATTAGTTAATCGAGTCGTGTCCAATAAAAGACATTACGCTGTCACTAATGAATGAACATCGCAATCGGTCAATCGTCTACGCTCGCAGCCTGTATGTTGCATTAAAAAAGAACATAGAATCGATGATGTGATGAGAGTGGCAATTATACGATATTGATGCCGCTATCGCGAGCGCTCAGCGAATTCGTCTCGGCGGAAGAATCTAACGCGAGTTGTACGTCTCGTTATCGTCGTCGTCGTCGATCGCGGTAACTCGCGATTACTCGCGCTTTTTTTTCTCTCCACACGCAAAAAAAAAAAATACCGACTCAGTTATACGGCGGATACGGCCTTATTAGCGTTGCAATTATATCCCGCGTATCACTGTATTACACAATGGCAGTAACGAGCGCGCATGCAGTAATAAATTACGACGGCTCCCGTAATCATTACCGTGGAGTTTCGTGTAACAGCGGCGTCCTATCAGTTTACATTCGACTTTAATTGCAGCGTGCAGCGCAGCAGCGGCGGTGGCGGTGGCGGTGGCGCAGCTTTTTGGAACGAACGCGAATTCTCGCTCGCCCCCCCCTCTCCCCCCCTCCCTCCCACGCGGTCAGAGTATAGCTATAACGGGTACGGAATAATTAAAAGCACTTTTAATAAATTAATATAATATTACCACTCATTTTCCGGGCATTATCCCCGCGAAACATTTAATAATGCCCCGAAGTAGACGGGGGGGAGGAGGGGGAGGAGGGAGGGGGCAGCGTTGAGAGGGTGGAGGAGGGAAGGGAAGATCTTTCTACCTTCATTTTTTTTTTCGATCAACGGGTTCATTAATTCATCGCGCTGCGCTGCGCTTCTCGTAAAATTATTCCGCCCCTATGGCTCACGGCATAGTATATCGTACAATGCCGACATGGCACGCGTTATATGTATATCGGCCATCGAACACATTTTTTTTCTGCGCGCCAGACATAATAATTATGCCGAAATTAAAAACACGTATCGGGCAATTATTCATCGTGCCGCGTCGGCGGGATCGAATGATAAAGTTCGTACGGATGATCGAGGATGCCCGGACTAATGAAGTGTATATGAAATTTGGAAAACATACGCTCGTCCTAATTATTATTATCGTCGCGAAAAAAAAGCTGCATCTCCTTCCCTCGATCGTAAATATCATTGTTACGGATCTAATTGTTTAATATTTATGAATGAAATATTTATTATGAGCTTATATGCACGTCTGCTCGTTAACTTGGAAAGATAAACGAAAAATGATAATTTCTGTCGCACAACGGCGCGAGCAAAGTGCGTGCTATTAAAACTTTATTTACATGCAAATTGAAGTTTTAGATAAATAGCGCTTACAAGCGGCGATATGTGAAATTTAATTCTTCCAACTTTCTTCGCGCTACACTGCATATTTTACTGGTATTAATCCTTTATTATCGCCCGCGTTATCTGCACCTGAGTAACTAGTAAATTTTGGTGACCGTATTTCTTCTATTCGTAAACACGTGTCGATCTTATCTTCTGATTTACGTGATCAACGCACGCGTAATTGATAAAAACTGTCGCGTATACTGAATTACTCAAGTGGGAGAAAAAGATAAACGTTCCATTTGTTAGACAGCTTTCTTTTCATTTGTAGAAGAAAAAAAAAACGAGCATTAGCCTTTGAATGCATATCTTTTTCTACAGCGCTAAAATGTTTTGATGCAGAAAAAAATCTGAGCGGGAAAAAATAAAGAAATGCACAAAAAAAAAGGAAGAGTAAGACAAGAAAAATTAAAGGGAAAAAGATAAAAGGGAAGTGTTGCTGTTCGTTTTTTTTTTCGCATGATATTA
>NW_017259291.1:5221867-5228490 GCF_001594045.1 Atta colombica | reverse complement strand
ATATATATATGTGCGCGACATACGTATTATGTAACGCAGAATAGTTCGCAAAACGCCGCAAGAACGCGCTAAAATTTTCAACGATTTCGAGGAGAGACCGCATTTTCCTGTGGCGACACGAAGTTTTATAAATGTTGGAACACATTTAATGGCGAGCGAAAAAAAAAAGAAAGAACGACGAGTATAATAGAAAGTCGGGGAATTCGCCAGTACACGGGGCGCGCATCACGAGAGCTGCTGCAACATCTAACCCACCTACACTTCTTCAGACAGACACTTCGAGGTTATCGCGCAATGGCACGTCAGATGCAGCTGAAACGCCCGTGTGCATTGCGCACACACGCACAAACTCATGTACACAGTATATCAGACACATCCGTCCAACACACATACACGTGGAAAGGCACACGATGTTACGTGTTACGTCTCTGCACGTTACGGGATGTCTTAGTCCAATTAATTAACACGACGGATTTTACAAGACGACGGTCCCTGTAATCGTATCTCGCGCAATTTAAATGAACGTTCAACGTTTGGCGGATTTTTAATATTTTTGTAAGAATACAGAATAGATCAATAAACACAAACCTATCTAAGTTCCTGTGTTTTTATTATTCTTGCGGAATAGAATGCGTGCATTGTTATTTTTCACCGGGGTTATTATTTTTCTATTATTTTTCTCTTATTTCGTATTTTACCAAAAAGCAGTTGTATACAAATATTGCGACGCATGCGAGATACAATCGTACTACTAATTTATTCGCTCGTTGATTTCGTTGCATTTTTAAAGCGATTTTAGGTCAGATATTAAGAAATTGTATGAATATTGTATAGAACCCCACGGTACGAAAATCGGACGGTCTATCACGGCAAGCCATTTATCAATTTTTCACAGTAGATAAAATTTTATACTTATGAGATTCGAGAGCTTCGCTTCGGTAGTTAAGTATCGAGACGAAATTACTGGCATCGAGGTAAAACTGTTCGTCAC
This sequence comes from Atta colombica, assembly GCF_001594045.1. Classification (NCBI taxonomy): domain Eukaryota; kingdom Metazoa; phylum Arthropoda; class Insecta; order Hymenoptera; family Formicidae; genus Atta; species Atta colombica. The sequence continues at coordinate 5,227,499 of NW_017259291.1, read as the reverse complement.
TCGTAGCGCGTAAAAAATCGTTGGGAAGTATCAGGCAGCGAAAGCGCAGTGCAGATCGGTAGTTCCGAATTATCGGTAGTGGAACCAACGAACGAACGAGCGAAAGAGCGAGTGAGCGAACCTCTAAAAAACGCAATTTGGCGCGGCAAATTTTCGCAATGCGTTCAGCAGAGCGGTGCCATTGTCACGCGAATACGGGTATACATCACGAGACGGGTATCGTATCATATTGCCGAAAGAGAGAGAAGAGAGAGAGAGAGAGAGAGAGAGAGAGAGAAATAAAAGCTTGAAAATCACGACGGGACGTTTCCTCCCCGTATTTTCATCCCTCTCCTCCTACCCTCTCATTCCACCTGTACTTGATGCTGATTTTTCCATTCGGACGGTAAAATACCTGGAGGCGGTGCGCGGCTGATTGCAGACGCGCGCGCGATTCAATTAACTCAACGAGGGAGAAGAGTGTCGTCGTCGTCATCGTCGTCGTCGTCGTCGTGTACATCGTACGCTATTGTATACCGGCTCACGGCGTCGCAAAACAACGTCAACCATCGGTCACGTATCTCTCAACTGTCGTCAGTATGACCGGTGCAATTTATCGCATCGCCGACGGTAAAGTGCGTACAGTCAATAAGACGGGTATTTACTGTTTGCGCCTGTAATGTTTTTACGGTTGCGGCCGATTTACTCGTTCCCACTGTTGCACGTCCGTCGTGTCGTAACTCTACTGTGAAATGTGAATCCAGAATGACGATGATGACGATAATGATGACGAAGATAAAAATAGAGGCAGAAATAAAGACGAAGACAAAGGTGAAGATGAGGAAATTGATCTGCAATCGGTACAGAGCGTGTCGCAAACGCAAGGACCATTGGTGTCTCGGTTAACTCTCGTAATAAGAGTGTCTTTTATGATTTTACGGATAGCGATCGTAAAAGCGAGGGTCCCTGAATTACGAGCGGAAACTCAAGGTTGAGTCGTGATTTTCGTTCGCGTTGTAAAACGTGTGGTTGTCGAAATGTTCGCCAGAACAGTTCTGTAAGAATCTCTTTGTAAAAATATAGCAAACCTACGAATTAATTTTTTATATATATAATATATATATATATATACACAATATTTATTATTCGTATTCGCAATCAGTAACTATTGAGATTACAGAAAAAAATTACCGATTTAGAATGTAAATTGTGAAAAAAGTTAAAATTCAATTTCGATTGTGAGCTATGTACAAGATACTAATGTTGTGTAAAAGCTTATTATCACATAAATCCTTTAATCCTTTAATACGTTCGCGGCACAGAACGTTTCATTCAATAGACGACATCGGACGCGGGTGATAATTGACGCGTACAAGCTAAGTAGGATTTCAAAGTACAACACACGCGGATGGATGCTTTGGATGGCGAGTTATGTGTCCGACTGCCCGTATTATCCGAATTAGCCGGCATAGCATACTGTGTCTCTTTGTAAGAGAGAAATGCCATTAAACTGTTATTTCCTTCTCCTCTTATTGGCCGCTGCCTTTCTCATACAATAACGCGCGTAAGTAATCGGGACATGCGATACGGCTATAATCGTTTCATTAGATATTTGTAACAAATTATTCATCAAAAATTTCAAATTTGCCTGTAATTGAATCTTTGGATCAAACTATTTTCGAACAAATGTTTTATATGTATGTTCGACGTTTCGAATTGAGAAAAAATACTATATAGTAATTTTCTCAGAGCTATCCACAAATGTATACTTTCATTCATTGACATTTGCTTACATTATTCCCGTACTTAACAGATACTTAACGAATCAAAAATTATTAAAATTTAATTTATTCCAATCAAGAGAAATAATTTCGAATAATCTGGTTATAAATATATCGCAATACCTATTACTTATTCAATCATTCACAATGGATTTAATATATATTATTCCTAATTTATAATTCTAGTTATGATATAATAGAGATGACGATATCATGGACTTTCTAACGAAATAAATGTCGAATGAAGTTCCATTGTAATATATTCATTTAAAGAGGATTATTTTGAACACACCAACGCAACGCACGGTCGATGTAACAAAATTAAGGTGAAATAAACCATCGTCGTTTAATTTATTGCCGTTCGGCAGAGAACCTCCCTGGTGAGCCTAATAATAGTGATGCACCCTCAGCGGCCGTCTAGATACGGGCCTGGTTGGTGCGAGCTTACGTTGTAAATCTAGTGGGTGTTCTTAAGCTCCGGTCGGAATCCCAGAGTTTCACACTGGCCTATGTAATTTTGATGTTAGTCTGGAATTACTATCGCGGTTACCGCACGCGTGTCCGTCGTTAAGGTGACGTTTTTACTGGCATGATTCTTCTCTTTACATATCCCCCTTTGAATTTCGAAGATGCATTTCGCCGACAGTTTGTGCGAAATTACCGTAAATCGCGGCAATAAAGAGAAGGAATAATCCGAAATGTTGATGAACGTGAAGCAAGCTGTAACATAATTTACAAGTTGATAAAAAAATTAAAAATTGTTTCTCAGAAACGGATGCGTCATATTCAAATATTAACAAAAAAATTGTACGAAGTCCGAAACTCTCTTTTATGAATAATTCGAGCACTTAAAATCTAATCTTTTAAAACACTCGTATTAACATTTTTGCGTTATCGTTTCCACTTTATTAATTGGCAAGTGGGTAAGTTGTTAATATTAAATCATTTTCCTCTGCAAACTCCAATTGTACAATGTATGTTGTGCATATATTTTGTACAAATCTGTACGTTTCACGCCGTTTCCTCCGCATCTTGTGTACAATTACAAATTGCACTTGAAAGTGGTCAAACTATATCGAGGTCGATGCAAGTTTAGCTCAAGTTACCGCACCCACGTCTTTCAATAATGCATATTTCAAGTTCGCGCGGATTTGCACCGAGTTTCCAAACCATCGCTGCTCAAGACAGTTGAAATTCAACTACCAAATTCATGGATGTTAATACCGGTAAGACAGTCGAACGCATTCGACGATAATCGCAATGATTCCGAAATGCGAAACCGTTTGTGGAGACTACCGGTAATCTTCGCGGGAGAATCTAAGAGACGGAAACACCCGTTCGCGTTTCGAGAAAAGGAAGTACCGTTGTGTCGGCAGTGAGAGACACTTAAACTGCGGGTTTAATTTTCAAGATAAGATTTCCCTTTGTCGCCGCTGGCAAAGCTTTCCGTGTCACGTAAGTTCGCGGCGGCACCTAAAAGGTTCAAACATCCGCTTTGAGACATCCGTGTGCGCAAACGCGCGCGCGCGCGCGCGAATGATTCTGGACTGTGACAGATTTTGTGCCCATCTTGTTAGAATGAATCGGTGCTTGTGACTTTAAACTCGAAGGGACGAGACCCCTACTTTGTGCCTCACAAAGAGGTGCTTCCACTTCGCCGATATGGTGGCGCGCGTTTTACAGGTTTCCTCGTTTTTTTGCATCCTTCGTGGATCATGCTATTCCCCTTGACACACACACCAAGATTTTTCAATATACGACACATACACGTAACATGCACGCATACACGTATATCTATAATAAATATTATATATATAAAATAGGTTTGTCGTATTGCTTGTACTATGCATCTTTTCTCTCTCTCTCTCTCTCTCTCTCTCTCTCTCTCTCTCTCTCTCTCTCTCTCTCGTAACACAAACGGAACATATATTCCATCTTTCTCATTCACGAATACTCCGATCGATAGTTTCTTGGGTAAAGTTTCTATGGTGAAAGAGTACAGATTAGAGATGAATTAACGTGCATGCAACACCGGGGCCCATTAAATGCGGTTTACCGAATATTACAACGTTACCATATTACTGGTTGACGTAATCGTAGAATTAATTGTGTAATTAACCCGCGGAGAATTGGTCGAATCGCGTGTATATTGACAACTCGAGTGGATGAACGGATCACTTAGACTAGACCGGTATCCGTATCCTGTATTTAATACTGAATGCATCTCTAATACTCTGAAATAATGTCGCACGCGATTTTTGCGCGGCGAATAATATTTTATGGCGCTAACGATACGGAATGCGAATGCACGAAGAAATAAAAAGACGATAACGTCGTCGCCTCGCGGAGACTTTCGCGGTGCGCGAAACCAAATTGCATCTCACCTTTTTTTTTTCTTCACCACCATTAAGTTGCATAACTTTCACCCACCGTGTAATTTTCACAGTGACGTTAAGCGCGCTTACGCTTTTAGCGACTTATTGTTTCGCTCGTGAGAAACTTTTGCCTTTGACTTTTTTTTTCTTCAATTCAATAATAGAAAAAAAATTTTTCGACGGACTCAAGATACAACGGCGATACTCGTATTATTCGTCTCTCGTGTATGCTATTTCGGGTAGTTTTTATTTTCGTTACGCTGTCTTATAAGTCTTTATTATATAATTTCTAATTTCGGTTGCTTTTAAATATGCCAGATGCGTGTTCTATCGTCCTACCATCGATCGAATGCAAATACTGCCAAACTTACTTGGAGAGTTGGAAACAAAACTTTTGCAACTTCGAGTGAATATAACTTGGACAGAGTAGAGTTCGATCCCCCCAAAAATTATCACTTGAATATCAAGAGCATGTAAAAGTTGCAATTATTTTTTATTTTCTACATTTATCGAGCTTCATTAAGATCGAGGAAAAAAAAAGTATAAGGGAAAATAAAATAGCGGAGTAAAAACGTTGGTTAAAACCTCAATGGAATGTGTCCTCGACGAGGCGCGCGAACACGTTGATCGAAGATATACAAAAAATACAAAAAAAGAAAATCGCACCATTCAGTAAAATGCAAGCAATTAGCGAGACGTTTACTTTGCGGCATAGGAGTATTTGCAAGAGAAAGAGTTGCCTTGGGAGCTCTTCAAAGGTGTCCTTAATTGCGTTTATGCACGTGGCGCATCGAGACGCTTATTAACCGGTGTGCAATTTTTATCAAGGAAAGATTATATGACATTTTCATATTCAAAAAAATAACGGCGTAACAAATCTTGCCTCGTTACTCGATCAGCTTTACAGTTATTCTACCAGTATTGATATCTCTCTTTTGACATCGTCATTTTTTACATCAACATTTACGATCTTCTTTTTCAATTCGAATCCTTTGCTTCGCTTTCGACCAATAAAAAAATATTGATGACATGAGTTAGCTCGTAGAGCCCAAACACAGAGAAAAACATTCGTTCCGCGCGTAATAATTTTTCTTTTTTCCGAAACGACGAGTATGGGACATGTCTCGGGCGAACAGGTCTCAAACTTCCACCTATCTCTCATTGTAACTTTGTAAATGGTAGAGGATTTGCTCGAGTCGACGGGTAAGCTCGATTACGGGCCGCGTGCGAGCAGCGTGAGACGCGAAACTTTACGAAATTCAACGCAAAACGCCTAGGAGAGGTAGAAAGAGACAGAGAAGAGTTCGGAACACGTGGCACCACGTAACCAAAGGCGTACAATAGAAGTGTAACGGGAAGCACGTGCAGAGCTGTGTCTATAGAAGCAAGGCTTAAGACAATTTTTGCATCTTCATTATTATTCAGTTTTAAAAAAAGTATACAATGTTATCTCCTTCTTCGTTAAATAAAGTAGATATTAAATAAATATATTATTCC
>NW_017259291.1:5217000-5221767 GCF_001594045.1 Atta colombica | reverse complement strand
AAAATATATTAATATATATACTTTTTTTTCAAAATACAAATATAATAAATTTTCAAAATACAGAGGCGTTAGGTAAGGAAATCAATATGCATTTATGTGTCTGAAGAAAAATTTTAATAGATTACAATAATGTGAATATTTATGTTTATTGATAATTAATCGAATTTGTTGAGCGAGCGAGGACACAAAAACATTCTGTTGTTCCTAAAGAGCATATTTCGTTTCACCTTTGCGCGTAAGTACTCCAAAGAATTTCGCGAATGGGACGGAACGTGCGTGGTTCTTGACGAGTTTCCGAAAGTCGCCCACAAATATTCGCGCAAGAGAGCAGACAATATCTCTCTCTCTCTCTCTCTCTCTCTCTCTCTCTCTCTCTCTCTCTCTCTTTCTCTCTGCTCTCTCTCGCTCCATGATCTAGTATTCGTGCATGCCGGAGCTAGAAGTTTGATGGGTTGATACCATCAGCGCGCTGCTCTCACGCTCTCCTGCTCTCTCGCTCTCTCCCTATGCATTCCCGCGCCGAATCTAATTACTCACCGATCCACTTCGCTCTCGGTTACTTAATTTGCCTCGTTTGTGCGACACGCTCGCGTAAGCGAGGACATTTATTTGCTCGCCGAGCGCGCCTTTGTATGGAACGTCACGGATCTTTCTCCCGCGAAAATGTGTATTTTCGCGACCGGAGTCTTATTTATTCGTTTAAAGAAATTTAATCGAGATTGAAGGGGATAGTACTAAATATCTTCAAAATTCCAAAACAATTTATGTGATGGAGAGATAAACTCGCGCGAGCAATTCGGAGTAATCTTGGCGAGACAGCGGACAATGCGAAACGCTGTATCGGCGATACCAATTACATTCATATCCAGTAAAACCGTAACAGAGACAGAGCGATATCGCGAATGAATGGCAGCGAGCGGGGAAAGAGGCAGGTCGAAGTTTGATAGGTGGCTACGTTTCATGGTATTCCTGGCATGCATTCATCGGAGATTTCAAATGTAGGAATTTCACCGTCATTTACACGACCCGTACATTTCTCTTAATTCTATAGACCGATTGTTACATGAAACAGATACACTGCTAAGTTCAAGATTATAAAAGCCTTAATGCATCTAAAATTTATATATCTGTAAAATATACAAATTTAATTTTAAACTATAAAAACAATGAATGGAGTGATTCTTTCAAAAAATAATTTAATATAATTCGCGTATTTATAAATGAAAGATGGATAATAATTAATGTAATGTCGAATCAATGCAACATTCATATAATTGTATATTCGCGTATATTTGAAATTTTATCTGTCTATCACATCTATCGTATTTATTTCCTATGTAGAATTCTTTTAGCGACATCTCGTCAGGAAAATTGTAGACAAAGATTACCGTTATTGTTAGCTTCTAATGCTGGTATTATCCTGGCGCGCCCAATTTTCCTCACCGCAAATATGCGCAAATGAGTCTCTTACGCGTAATCGCACGTGATGTAAGTCTTACGTAAAGCGACATTTCTGCGTATCTTCACGTCGCTGAAAATTGGCCCCGCGAATTATGCCCGTTATCATGTCCAGGATATAGCATTACTCACGACGAACTAAAGTATATTTCTGTTTTCAGTAAGTATAAGTAATTTCAAAATATTATATATGAGAAAAGCTGTAGAAGGATTTTTCCAAGATGTTGGATGTCTTTGATGTTGCTTTTTTATGACGCTTCCTCGATTGTTCCCAAGAATCAAGGAAGTCGGTCGAAATCTGCAATCTGAATATCTCTCAAAAAATCTGATCAGCGTGATCAGCGACTCTCTGGATATTTCTCTCGTCGCGAGTGAAAGTGTGCTCTATCGTCAACGTCCTTACCGCGAATTGGGAAATAATCGTCTCCGCCTCGCTGCAGCCTTGTCTTTTGACCTCCGGGAGTAATTTTCAACGAAAGGTCGCGGCCCTTTTGCAAGCGCGACCCGCTAATTCACTCCTGGCGTGCATTGCCGACGACGCGAAATAAATCTCTCCGTCTCGTTCAAACACCATTAAACGTGTACGGTGACGTCGCGATAAACGATCGCGCGTATCTACCATACAAGCTTTTTCATTAATGAGATGAATTTCGTAAGGTCCCATTCAGGTGCAACGTACTTTTCTCGCAATTCGTTTCTTACGTAGAATGTTCAAAAAATAAATGACACTTGAATTATTATACATTTTTTGTAACAAATTTGAAACCGATTTCTTTCTTATATAGAAGAACAGTTATTGAAATATCTAAAAATTTAGCTAGGCATAAATCTAGAAATAATTTTGTTAAACTATTAAATTATGTTAGACGCTTAAGCTGGTAATATCAAAGTTTTTTGCAGCATTGCTCATTATGCTTGAATTTCCTACATATAATAATTATTTTGATGGTCTAACAACATTATTTTCAGATCTGTATATAGCTAAATTTTAGCATATATTTCAGCAAAATCATTCTTTCCGTGTACCAAAAATTCTGCAATATATTAGAATTATATTGCATATATCGTGTATATGAATCATATATTTTAATTGTATTTTCAACGAAAATACGAAATATTATATTGAAAAAATTAAATAAAAAGTAAATTTTAATCATCATTTAATTTCACGATTGAAATACTCTGGAAGATACGTATATCGATTAATTAATGAATTCAAAACTGAAAATTGGCAAAGCGAAGCAGTCGACATTGAAGGCACGCTTCATTACGCGGCGTCTCAATTAATAATGCGAGGCGAATTTCCGAAGCAGCGATACATCCGTATTAAAATTCCTCGTATTCCTTGCGTCACGCCTTGTCGCGTGCACAAGTAATCTGACATTAATAACTACTTCGTCGAGAGAGATTGGACGCCGTGAAAACGACGTTAAGTGTGGCGACACAGAGATACTGTTCTCTCACCTAATTTTACTAGGGATATATATGTTTATGCTACGAGCACGAATGATTTCGCTACCTGTAATTAAGTTACAATTATACGAGATCTCTCAATTCAACTCTACCCACATGACTCGTAACTTTGTCGACTGCTTTAAATATACATATCCGGTCATATATAAACATATATAGTAACGAACAATTCATAGCGTATAAAGTAAGTTTCATTAAGCTGTGAAGTAAGCTTTGAAGTTATTTTGTAAAAGCGTTGTAAAAAGACAGACATAAGCAAGATTTAACACGATATCAGAAAAGATATTCGTATATCTCATATACGATGTAATAATTAAGAAGATAAACATACAAAAATATAATATTATTATATGTATATGTATTTTTTTATACATATATACGAGTATAGATTAATTGTAAAGTAATAAACTTTTGAAGGTATAAGATAAGATCAGGATAAAATAAAATATAAAGTGTGAGATGTTTTTTGCATCGTCTTCGTGTTGGAGAAAAAAAAAAGTTCCACGCACGATGGTTTTCTCTCGAATAGCTTAGCATTAGCGCCAAGCCAAGCCCTTCAATTACATCTTACACGTGCTAAAACTTTTAATCAAGCCTTTTTATCCGACGAGAGATTTTCAAGGGACCTCAGATTACGTGGCACGGCGCGTACACGCAAGGCGCTTCAAAAGGCGCGAGTCGGTCCACCTCGCGTTGCTCGTTTTTCTTCTTCGGATACGCGCCGCGCGTCGAGCGTGTGAATAACTCGACATTAATTTCTTCTACGTCGGTCGGTCGGTTCGGGTATGCGGGCAACGTACGTTACATTATACACGATCGCGCATCCTTAATTCAGTTCCCCATAAATAAGTGACTTTTTGCGACTTTGTCGTAAATAAGGCCGGTAACGCTTCTCTGGCACTAGATATACTCCGGCTAAACTGTACTTCCTGCCAAGTCGGGATTTATGGATTACGCGGCGTTTCGGCTTAAGTTATCACGCGCTGTAAAGTCGGAGAAATATTAGTCGTTGACGGCGGATATATAGTCCGTGAGCGCGTGATGTCAGCGAGGCACTTCAAACGATATCAAAGTTCTCACACCTTATGACGCTCGTTAAACTGATACTATCGATACACCATGTGTATCCTCTGTGATACCAATTACCAGACACACACGTGCACAGACAATTTCGTGGATGTAAAGATAATTCGATGACAGCGCGTAACCGTATCAGACTTTTATTTCAGAGTTTCATGTCTCAGATAACTATATTCTTCGACATTTAACTTGAATCTCTCTGAGAAACTACAGTTTCCAAAGTGAAGCAATCACCTCTATCTCTTTGATATCTCTTTTGTCTCTTTAGTACAAAATTTGCCTTGCGTATAATATTTTTATGAATATTTCTCTCTTCTCGTTGATTTTATCAGATAATTTTTTACATGCGAAGAAAAGAACTGCAGAAAGTTAACGTATCTAGTTTTACTTTTAAAAATGAGAACAGATGCCCCGATCTATATAACCGTCATAATTTGTGTTAATTCATCGGCGTCTTTTTGGTCCCTTTCGTCGGGCCATCGGGCCCTTTTATCATTCTTTTTCCGCTCGCGAGCCGTGTAATGCGAGTCGCGAATCGGCGAGCGTGACTGGCGGACTTTTGGCACGGGGATCGTAAATGGTTTACAGTCGGCGATGCGAGTCGAGGCGAAGCAGAACGAGGCGATACGAGGAGCGGCGAGAGGTCGTCTGCGGGGGTGGTGTGCTCGATTCCCTCCAGTCTAATTCCCTCTCTCTCGTTGAACCTCTTTGCTCTTCTCTTCCTGTAATATACTCTCTCTCTCTCTCTCTCTCTCT
>NW_017259291.1:5212104-5216900 GCF_001594045.1 Atta colombica | reverse complement strand
CTCTCTCTCTCTCTCTCTCTCTCTCTCTCTCTCTCTCTCTCTCTCTCTCTCTCTCTTCATTTCTCTCTCCGCGCCGCGGGAGTCGCTTGAAAACTCGGTCAAAGTCTCGTCGCCGCGTCGCATCGTCTCGCTTTGGGGATTCGAAGGAAGGGTCGTTTCTCTTTCCAACCCTCTACCGCTGCACTTCTGTCTCTGTCGCGATGCCCGTGTGTTCCGATTGTATTTCGCGTCCTCTCATGACGACGTCGCCGGTGCCAGCGTAATCAGACACGAAACGTCCGGTCCGATTTCGAGAATGCTCGCTAGCTCCCTTTTGGACGGGAGGACTTTTTGGATCGCGCGTCCATGACGCCCTTTTTCAACTCCAGACTTATCTCGTTTCGTTCTTTCTTTCTCAGGCCGATCTCTCTGGCGATCGTCCACCTAGCTACATTTTCGCCCTGCGACTTACAAAGAGCTGAAAAGCATGCTTTCTTGATTTCTCATCCTCCCCGCGTTCATTCGGTTTTCCTCACGCGAAGGAATCTAGCACAGCATACGATTCTCCAAAATTTCCGCGGGTTTAAAATGAGAATTGCTAGCTATAACAATAATTTCTACTGCTGATGCTGAATACCTTTAAAAGAATTTAGACCAAACTTGTATAATTCTGATTATAATTTTAAATGTTTATTAACCGAAACGATATATTATTAATTAAGGTTAACAAAAAGTTTAGATAACACAATAGAGGAATTGTAAGGATTTAAAAAATATTTCTATATTAACTGCAGACAGAATCGATTTGTCAGCGGGATCTGCACTTCATGTAAATCAAAGGGTTGTACTTGTATGTCGACTTTCGCGTCGGTAACGATCAATGGGAGGTAAACGTCGGGACAATGAGGGAATTAAAAACACTTGGTGCATGGATACTGGTTATTGACTTTCGAAGTCACTCTCCCTTTTTTCGATAAAGCACACAGTAAAAGCGGAGGGGTGACCGAGCAAAAAAACAGCGAAAAGAGCACTATCACTGGAACGACTAGCGGTAGGTCAGGAGCGCGAGATGCGAGATGGATACAAATCATAAAATTTGATTGGACCGACCTAGGCCGGTTGGGGAGGAGGGTAACGCCGGCTGTGTATATCCGATATATCGACTCCAACTCGCGTATCCTCCGCGTATTTCCGGCCGACCGACGAGAAGAGGGTAGGCATGTATGTGTACATGTGTGAAACACGCCGATTCATTCATCCGTTTTCTATCCTCTATTAAAAGGCACCGTGAATCTCTCTTATATAATGTGGAAAAAATTGTCGGAGAGTTCCCTTATCCGATAAATTCACAACCCAGTGTAACTTAATGGGAAAAAGTTTGGAATTTTTAACTTTTTCGTATATATTTTATATTTTGTAGCTGTTAACGTAATATCAAAAATCTAAAAGAAGCAATCTTTTCGAATTGATGATATTAACGATATCGTACGCCGCAAAAAAAAACTTGGGCAAAATTGATACATATTCTTTTAGCTAAGCTCCACTTTTCGAAAATCGTTCGCGCAAAGGAATCCGGATTCAGTTTCAGTCAGACGGCGACGTTCGGCGCACGCTTCATTTGAATTACATGAAAATCGAGTGGGCTTCTTGAGAACCGACACGAGAGAGTCATTCGCCGCTCTCGATCGATCGACACTGCAGATCCAAGGTGAGATTATCGCGCCTCGACCACGAATCGCCGGTACTTGAGCGATTAAGAGTATAAGAGGAGAAGAAAGAGAAAGAAAGAGAATAAAGAAGAAACGAAGACGAGTTAGGGTGAGATAGGGTGCTTTATCCCTTTTAAAATGACAAGACGAAGTGAGAGGGAGATAGCTTGAGGAAGAACTAGAAGGGAGGAATCTGAAGAGCCAAACGACGGGAGATTATTCTCGACTTCTCGACAGTCGCGATGCGACAGTGGATTAGCTACCTGCTCGGCTTAACAAGGGTGAAGCGAAAATCGATTTTGTCGATAAGACCCCATCGTCTTAACAGTCTCTCTCTCTCTCTCTCTCTCTCTCTCTCTCTCTCTCTCTCTCTCTCTCTCTCTCGCGAAGAGGAAAAATCAGTAATAGACGAAACAGCGTCTTCGGTGCTTAGCTAACAAAGTCACTGAATATCATTATGGGCCACTTCCGTATCTAATCGGAGCCTTAATTGCACCCTCTATTCATTTTTAATCTTGGATTTATATATGTAAATTTAAATTGCGTATTTCGTATTAAATAGAACATAATCCAACGTAAGTATATCATTTGGATAATATTAGACGTCTTGTTAGCCTTGCAATGCGGGAAGAGCGCTAGATGTGTTTCAAATTTATGAATCTTCTAAAGATCCTTATATGGAACGTCAGATGGGGAAACGTCAGTGCATAACAGCTTTGTAGCGATTACAAATTAATTCGAATATGAGCTATCCTAGGCGCCCTAGGGGGGACGTTAGGCAGATATGGATTAAAGGTTTAATTAAACTCCCGTAATGTAGCGGAGATCTTCAAAGCGCAATTACACAAAGTGGAATTACCGTATACGTAATATTATCCGCGAATCTCGCGGTATTATCACACAGCAGGTTATAAATTATCGATCGGATAAACCGTCGTGCCGTGAAAATAATTGATAACATCGAGATAGGGCACACGCTCTCGTACCCCGACATTTATTTATGACGTCAAAACGTTATTATGTACGTCATTACTAAATCGGTAAGTATATTGTTCCGCTTTTGGAGATTTGATGCTTCGAAAAGTCGGATGAAGATTTCTCCGACATCTAGTTAATAATACGTTTATCTCGAAATATAACGTTATTGTATCGTTATTCATTATGACAAAATATACATCGTCATTAATATCATTGATTATATTTCGTCATTATATTATATATTATTATATTATATATTATAACAAAATATGTAGATACGTCATGTAAAAATGTCAAACGTAATAATTTATATTTCGCGATGAAGAGATTTATTGACAAAGTCGAAAATATGTCGGTGGATTTTACAAATATTTTACTCTTTACTCGGTATGCTTGACATAATCGTGTAACTCGTAAGTACTCTGACATCCGATAAAAAAAAATTTGCATCGAGAATGCAACGTGCACACGCGAATATTGAGATACACACATTCGCGATCTTTCGATCATTAGCCAATTCGCAACTCTTGTTATGCACCACGACGTCAGCGACATCGGAAACTGCATAGCGCGCGCGAATTACAAAGTGGCGATTGGATAATGCAACGTTGCTGCGCGTCTTGCGCGATGCAGGCGGCAAAACCGAGCCACGGGATCAAGCCTGTTACTATGCTAACAAAGCAATATACATATCGATGAGGTTATCGATGTGTTCTACCTTCGAGAGAAATTGCCGGGGCCGTCGCCACCGCAACCTACGCTTGCTGGTGCACTATGCCACGAATAACGCATAGCACGCCCATCAATATGATTAGGCTGGAGATTCTGATTGCCTTCTACCTGTCACTGCATCTCGAAATCGCCTAACGCTGCTCAAAGCGCCTCAACGCACCCTTGAGAGATGCGTGCAAGCGTGAGCAATAGCACGTCGGAGTAACACGAAGTTATTACATTAATATACGGAATTTCAAATTCTATCTTATCACACATAATTGTAGAAATAATTTTCTCTAAATGCTGCGAAAAAACTAACACATATCGTAGATGATTTGACAAGGTCGATTTTTAAGTACATTGTAAAAAATTACATGTACAATGTTTACACATATTATTTATATAATTTCTCATATCTTTTTTACAGTAGATAATAGCGAATGGAAAAATATATACTTATATAAATTTATTTATCAGATTTTACTTAATATTTTAACGTAAAGACATTTTAAAAAATTGGACAGTATTCCTAATTTTTTAAATTCTTTACACTGAGAGAAAAGTGTTTGGTATTTATATAATTATATAATAAAATAAATATGATAAGGATTTACTTTATTTTTAAAGTTATTAATTATTATTCCCACAATATATATTAGTAATGGTAATTATGTTTGTAATTCAACCATAAATATATGTAGCTGGCATCGAAGATGACTATAAGTTATAATTAAATTATGTTAATTACAATCATTTTTCTCTTTCAAAATACTCTCGCGGAAGCGAGACACCACGAATATCTACACTTCTGTTCGTTCTTCTCATATTCCCGCATCGCCTCTGTTCTCCACATATTCAGTGCCAGAAATAGATAAATTTAATTTGACACGTGTGCGCTTCTCCTTAAAGTACTTCGGCGCACGTGCGAAGGGCCTATAGTGTTACAAGTGGGAATTGCGCAACATGTCACACTGACGTAAGCGGACACTTATTCCTACTTCGACTTACACCTAAAATATATGTGCATATTTCCAAGATCCATTAAATTTTACTTGTAACTTATATTTTATTATAATTATTCTTCCTTTCCTTTCTCTCTCGCTTTTATAAGTTACATCGTTATATGTAATATAAAAAAAATTGATAAAAACGCCTAAACTATAAATACAAAAATACAATATAATGGATAACGTTAGATAGCTGCAGGCGTTAAAAAGTTTTATGACGCTTGTTACGGTAGTGCGATCGGAAATGACGCAATTGATTTTCGCGTCCAAATTCATTTGCATGCACAATTTGATCGTTAGTACTTGATTGTCCGTGAAAAATAAAATAAAGTTTTCCATATGTACGCCAATAAAATGTTGATACAAAAATAAATAATATAACAAATGCATTTAACAAATTGTTAGCGAA
>NW_017259291.1:5191043-5212004 GCF_001594045.1 Atta colombica | reverse complement strand
TATATATATTTATATGATATTTTCCGTCTTGCATGCTATTAATATAATTTTTATCCCCATTCCTATAAAGTTTTGGAAGCCTATTTATTTCTGTGCCGATTTAACATCGTTTTTATTAATATTTTATGAAGCACATTGTACCGAAAGCACGAATAAAGTAAAAACTTGTAAACAGTGATAGATTCTGCAGTATCGTTGATTATGTACGTAAATTTGTGTGAAAAAGAAGCTTTCAGTATGATAATGCAAACAATGCCATTGTAAATCATCCGTCTCGGTATTTTCGTGGTCTTATATTTATGCATCCTCTTATTCATTTTTATTTGGCATAACTTCATATTTCTTTCTTCTTCTTTCTCTGTCTCTTTTTTCTCTCCATTCTAATTAATACTCGCACGAGAAAAAAAGAAATCATAAGCGGCAGTGTAAACGTATAATTACGCTTGTAGCATACATTTAAAAGGGTAATTAAAATCACTGGTTGGCATTTATTCAGCGACTTAATTAAAGCCACCGTGACTTACTTCACCGCTGTATGTTATTACTTGTGCGTAATCAAAGTTTAGAAACATAAGCTACATTTATTTGTATAAAGAGAAATTCGAGACTTTTCTTAGACGATTTCTTTTTTATGTAAAAAGAAAATCCTCTACACATAGTTTTCCAGTAAAGTCTTAAAACGCATTTACATGTAAAGAAATGCCACACTTATAAAAAATAATACCTCTTATTTTGCTAATCTTTCAAGATGGAGATTTAAAATATCTAATTTAAAAAAAATTTTTTTTTATTTTAAGACAATTTAAAATTAGACATTAGCACATTAAAAAACTAGAATTTTAAATATTACTGGAACATTAAAAAAAGATTCAAAATTTACTTATGTTCATTCCTTATCCCGATTCCTTATCATGTTTAAAAAATGTGAGTCTCCCTTACGTCTTAAGATAATTTAAAATTAGACATTAGCACATTAAAAAAACTAGAATTTTAAATATTACTGGAACATTAAGATAAGATTCAAAATTTACCTATATATTCATTCCTTATCCCGATTCCTTATCACGTTTAAAAAATGAGTCTCACTTATGTCTTACAAGATGATGGCCCGTTTTGAAGTTGACCGTCAGCAGCGCTCCTTTAAATCAGATTCTGGTTTAGGGTCAGAGTTGAAAATCGGCCGGCGAAATAGTGGAGGCCACGCGTGCTCGCTCGTTCCATCGAGGGTTCCGTCGCGCGCGAGCGGTGCACGTGTCGTGGATCGACAGTTTTATGAATGGGGACCACACGTGGTTCGAACGCTGCCCCGATACGCAGCATACCGCTTCCGCGAGGCAGTTAGGTGAATAAAGAAAAAAGAGGGAGAAAGAAGCCGAGAGTCTCGAGCGGGAGGAGAAAAAGGAGAGGAGCCGACATTGATGGGAAAGGGTGGGCGAGAGGTATGAACGGGGGCGAGGCGGAAGAAGAATAAGAAGAAAACGAACGGCGGGAGGTGGAGAAAGAAGAAGAAGAAAAAGCGGTAGAACTCGGTCGTCTACCCCGTAATTTATAACTGGAAACTCGGAACTACGGCGCGACCTAAGGCGATATGTCGATTTCACCCAGGGGAATCTTCCTCCCTCGACTCGCGCGCAGTTTGCCGAAGGTCATTCGACCTTCGACCGGAATCGATGCTCGCTTTGGTGATTCGTTTCTCCGTCTGTCTATTCTTTTTCTTTCCACTTCGCGCCGCCTTATGTTCACGCGACGTGCCGTTTGCCGACGGTTTCCGGCAGATCATTTCTTATATTTACAACAGATTCCCCAAATCGGTTTTTCAATCCAAACGCTTTTTTTTTCCTGATATTTTTGACATTACCGTTATCATTAAGACAATGATTTCTTTTTTTCATAGACGTGATCTAATCCTTTTTTTCCCATTGTAAACGATAGAAAAAAAGAGCCTCCACATTTATTAAATGAAATATCTTTCATGAGATGGATCAATCACTTTTGGAATATTTGAAAAATTTTTTCATGGAACTACGATCAATTCTGCGCCCCCCCCCCAACGTGTATTTTATTTCGAAATGGTAGACGTACACACGTCAGTTATCGTTTTAATTCGGTTACGGCATGGACTAGGGTGATATGTTGATTTCACCCAGGGGAATCTATTTCGATTGTCGAAAGTTATTCGACATTTCGTTGCTGATACGATCTGATTCGTTCTTTTTTTTTTAATTTGCAAATTCTTTAATGAGCTTTATTGATCGAGAAAATTTGAACTTTTCCTACTCCATCATCAAACGAAAAACAATGTTCCAAGAGCTATCGAATGTCATCAAATTCTCGTGTTCCCCAACTGAAGAGGAACTCTTTTCGAATCGTAAAAAGGAAGAATTTTTAATTAAAAATAAAAAAAATAGCTCGCGCGATTCAAATAATGACGACGATGAACGTGTAATCCTACAACTGTTCACAGTAATCCTCCTCCGATTACAGAATATTTGCCACATTAAGTTACATAGCGCTTTTACTTTCCTGCATATGCGTCGATGATAACTTCCGTGATACTCGGTGTAACTACGTAACGACGCATAATTTTGAAAGTTTAACGGTGCAGCGTATATTCCTATTTTGCCGTGAATTTCCTTGGAACGCCGGGATAGCATTAATCTTACTTGAAAATAGTTCTGCATTCCGGGTTTCGCACTACAATGCGTAACTCGAAACTCGTGCGGCATGTGCATTAATGTTTCAGTAGAATACTGAGAAATTAAGTACTCATCTGCTGTTATCGATCTCGCTGATACACTTATCATTGCACTTTCAAGTGACGTTGTTAAAAAGCGTGTAGCTGCACAGTAAACAGTAAACAATCGGTTATTGATAAAAGCTTTATTCTCGTGACGCTGTTAACAGCTATCGATAGAGTATTAAATTTTCATAGACAAGTTGTATAAAAATCGGAAGTTGAAATTAATGAAATCTTAAATATATGAAGACTGATAATGATTTTTTATCTCAAAAAATTTGTCTTGTAAAATATTAATACCGAAATTAGCTTAATAATGTCTCTCCATTTTCTTCTTTTTTTATCAATAGAATGGAATATAGATCGTAAGAGCAATACAATATAAATCTTACATGAATTTATTATATCATTAACATTTTTTCTTTGTTTGTCATCAACTGATATGTGCAAGCGAACCTTCATACAACGTATTATATATTTGGCAATGTCAGCATGAAAGTAAAATAATTATAACAAAAAAAAAATAATTATTCAACTATTTAGAAGAATTCGGAAAAAATCTATCAGGGCGACGTCGTAAATGTAACACAGTTGGCGAACAGGCGGCAAAGGGAAGTCGGTAGAGGATGCACATTGTGAACGCGAAAGGCATTACTTCGGTACATACCGCGCGCTATTAGTTCGGTATACTTCGGTACATACCTCCCCGGAACACGGTGAAAGAATTCTTCGGTATGCCGCGGTACGTGCCGAAGCATACCGGTCTAATAGTTTGTGTTACATATACTGGCGGACCGGCGGCGGCGGCGGCGGCGGCGGCGGCGGCGGCGTGCTCTATACTTGAAGCACGCGCCCCCCAAGAAACTCGTTTCGTCGAATAACACAAAATTCTGCCAGCGAGCGAGAATTAATATTGACATAAATTAAATTCCCTCAGAGCCTGATCGCGCGCGAGCTTCCCGAGCGTACCCGCATTCCCGAATCCATTTTTCAAATTCACGTACAGCGCCGGCCTCGACGACGTCGCGATTTAAAACACGAAACCCCTTTCCCCAGCTTACGAGAGAGAACTAGAGATAGAGATAGAAAGAAAATGAGAGAGAGAGAGAGGAAGAAAGGGTAGAGATTGATCTATCATTTCGAAAGTAAATCTTATCTTTATTCTACTCCACACGACGTAATATGATTGCAATAATTCCTCGTTTGAAGAGATAGTGATGTGAATTCAGGTCAAAAATTACTGTCCCTTAATTGAGACTTCGTTAGTTTCGGTGCGAGAATTTTAAATCATGCAAAAAGTCAAATGACTTCCACGGAAAACTTGAAATAAGTTATATGTCATATCTATTCCTGTAAATTTAATCTATGATTATCAGATTATTCAGTTAATTAAATTTCCATTTACGGAAATTCATTCAATGAACAAAATCTACGATCTCATTATCTCACATTTTAACATTCTAATATCTACTCCATATTTATTTTATTTATCAAATATATTTGCGTATACTCCAAAGAAGCTCACTAGCATTCGTGGATTGGATCTTCAACGCGTAAAGGAAAGTCGGCTTCTCCTCACGGCCGACTGCTCGCGTAGCGATGACTCTTTTATGTAAATGTCGCCATAGGAGAGCCATCGGCGCCGCGTTAACATTACGCAAAAGTTCCCTATCGTCATCGTTGTCGTCGTCGTCGTCGTCGTCGTCGTCGAGAAGCGCTTCCGACTTCGAAAACGTCAAAGGACGACCGAGCGCAGTGCGGAGACGCGAGGTTATTATTTGGCTCGTAAATTTTTATTGCGCACGCAGGGCTTTTTTACGAGGGTCATTACGTCGTTGCCACGTAAGGCTGTGCCAGCCACTCCTCAGAGCGACCCTTATTTCATTTTTTTTTTCTTTTACCTCTCTCGGTCACTCTCCTACCTCCTTTTTCCTCCTCTTTTCCTACTTCTATCCGCTTCCTTTTTCTCTTTCTATGGCACAGATTTACATACAGAGACAAGGACCTACCAGGCACACTCGTGAGAGATGTGGGGCTCGAATTTCTGATGCCCTTTCCCTGCTCCCTTTGTCAAAGGCCAACCTTTTGTGCACGGTTTTTCGTGGAAAATCGAGTTAAACGATAGTCAAAGCAATATATCCTGATATTATTCCTCCGTGGGATTATGATGTCTGTAGAGCGTCCACTTATGAGTTTCCTGACGGCGCGGCGCATAGGGAATTGCGATAGAACTTGAACGTTTCTTATGGAACTCTTGCTAAATCACATCATAATTATACTCGTTTAATTTGGCGAAGCTCTCGTAATATTTAATACTAATTATGTGATTATTTCTTCTCTTTACATAATGAGATGTATTATTCAACATTACATTATTGTCTAATATACATACACAATTAATTTGATATTACAACGCACGGATTTAATAAGTCCAAACTATCGATATCTCGCGCAATTTTCCTGAAAAAGACACTCGATCCAAACTCGAGTAAGAAATCCGACCGAATTTTTTATACGACTCTAATTGTAAGAAACTTTTATACGTTATATGTTACATCCATCTTCCAAAAGATACGCGAATATTGTCGCGATTCTTCCATTGTATTCCACGTGCTGAATGAACCTCGACGCCCACTTTCGCGTCCATTAACGAGCGCACAGCTTGGCTCTCGTTTCTCGCTCTCGGGACTAAAAGGTGCTGGTGTGCGGTTTTCTGACCGGATCGTCCCCGAGAGGAGACGCCTTTACCGCCATACGATCGCCCCGTCTGCAATACACATACATACACACATATACATTGCACATAGATCCCGAGATCGACGTGGGGAAAAAGCTCTCGCGTAGGCGGAGGACGAAATCGTCCGTGAAACGAGTCTTCTCGCGAGCGGGCGCGACAACCGGGGCGAGAAAGGATTTTCGATAATCCCAGGACTGAGCGAAGGATGAGCGAGAGAGCGAAGGGCGCGGATCTCGCGAACGGAGAAATGGTCGCTGCCGCGGTTTGCCTGACCTCACCTAACTTAATGCCGGGATCTCTCAGGTCTCTTCGTTGATATTTTTTCTTTTCTCTTTTTTTTTTGTCCTTCGAGACTTTTGGTGCAACAATGAAATACCTTGGCCGGGTGCTGGCCGCAATGGAGAGGAGGAACGAGGAGATGCGCATATATAGGGGCGAACGAGGAGGAGAAATCGGTGGAGAGACAAAGGGATGAGAGGAGTACAGGGGGAGTGACAGAGAGAGAAAGAGAAGAGAGACGAGAGAGAGAGAGAGAGAGAGAGAGAGACCAGTGGTGGTTTTTCGTTATCGACATTTTCCACGGCGCGTCAGGGTGTGCGTGAGAGTACGTGCGTGAGCTTCTCTCGTTGCCCCTTTCGTTCGTGTGCACATGCTGTGTGTATATGTGTGTGAGATGTGTAGGGTATATGTGTGTGCGCGCGCGCTCGCGTAGGTGGCCGAGACACGGGTGTGGGTGGGAATTTATGTGTGCGTGTGCGCGTACATGTCGATGGGTTATGTCTCTCTCTGTGTGTGTGTGTGTGTGTGTGTGTGTGTGTGTGTGTAAGCTACGTGTACGTGCGTGCGCGCGCGTGCGTGTGTATGTATGTGTGTGTGTAGAGTTTTCTGGAGGTTTCCCCTAGCAACGAGCAGCAGCACCAGCACCAGCCACAGCCCGGCTTAGGGGTAGCTACGAACCCCACGCGAAACGCGTACGGTTGCCACCACGATCGGCTGGTTCCCTCGGTATCCTCGGTATCCTCGGTACCGCGATCGAGAATCGGGGAAAAACGTTTGTTAGTTTGTTTCTGGTCCCTCGATATCCTTCCCCTATGTTGAGGAAAAGTTTCCGGATGTTAACCGAGCATGTTGAAATATTCACGCGATCGAAGATACGATTGACTCGAAGGTCGACATTGCATATTGACCCCCGCTGACGTATGCCAACTCGATTGACACGTACCAAGAATAGATCGATGTATCAGTTATAATAGTAATTTAATTAGGAATAATTTAAATAGAGTAACCAAAAAAGCACGCGGTTAAAATGTAACTAAAATGTCGTTAATGTAAAAATACGAAAAGAAAACTGCAAGCTAACATATAACAAATGATTTATTTCATTCTTTAACTGCTCTGAATAACTAATAGGATATTTCTAGAAAAAAAATGACATTTAAGAAATTTCCAAAAGAAACCTTGAATATAGATTTAATAAAAAAAAAAATAAAAAAATCCAACAAGAAAAAATGCGATTTTTTAAATGAAAAATATATGACGATAAAAATTCTTTCGATTATTTCAACATAGTTTCTCTTGAAATGTTTGATTTAAAAAAAAACCTATACAGGCGATGGTGTAGAAAGCTCCTGTGACACAGTTAGAATTTAAAAAAAAACGGTTTAGATTTCGTGAGAGATAAGCGCGAGAAAGAAGCGCAAAATGAAATTTGAGTTTTCTTCTTATCCGCTTTCGTCAAGTCGCGGGTTTAATCTTTTTACGTGCACGCTAGTAGACTCCTCTAGCAAGGATTAAGATCGACGTGAATTAGATTGTGCACTGTCCTTCGTCGTTTCCGCGGATAACGCTGCTCTCGCAGTAATGCATTTATGGCACAGGGCAGCAGGGCAGGGCGCGAAAGCGTGTAACGGCATTTTGTAGTAATATCGTTGTTACGATTGACGGGCCTGGCAAGTACTTTATTGAAATCGTGCAGTCGTTAACGAGTCGGACTATCTCGGTACGTTGACGTGATTCAAGAGAGAGAATCGCGCATTGACGCGCGCGGATTTATATTTGCGTCGCGATTTTAATCGTTCACGTCAACGCGACGATATTGTCCGCGAAGAATCCCGGATAACGATTGACGATGACAGGAGGGGAGAGTCTCTCTCGCCGTTGCATTGAAAAACGCGACTGTCTCTTTCGACGACTAATGTTGCGATAAATAAACGTTGCACTGCTGAATTCCGATACTGGCCGTTCGAGAATGCGGCTGTCGAGTCTGAAAAGTTACAAAACGACCCACCAGACAATATCGGCCGTTCTTGATTATTATTACAGTGATCCTTCCAAATGGCCATATATTATATATGGCAACAAAAGAAAAAGAAAAACGTTATCCAAGAGCGTCTATTACCTCGCTTAACCTTATATCATCCTCATTACTTTTAGTAGTAGTACTTTGCTTGATTGTAATGAGACTCCTGCGAAAGATTCGATAAAATTTCAGCTCAGAAAAAGTCGCGAAGCTTTACTTTCAACGACCAAGTTATTATCCTAAATGCCTCTTTTTTTTTCGCGCGAATTAAATGGCTCTCACAATGTGGAAGCTCGAATGTACGAGATATCCGTTCGAGCCTAAGCCAACTAAAAGCGAGCGGCGCGCCGACGTTTCCTCTATGCGAAAATCCGTACTCGCGCGTATCTACAGAGAGGTAAAAAGAGAGAGAGAGAGAGAGAGAGAGAGAGAGAGAGAGAGAGAGAGAGAGGTAGTCGCGAAAGTAGAATCTCGCCGGCCGAAAGCCCGTCAGAAATCAAGTTTCCCGGCATAGGCGGGACTTTGTTTTCAAACATATTCCGTTCCTGCGATGGGGTAAAAAGCACCACAGGGGCTCCGATTTCACGAGGAAACCCCGTGCTGAATCCGGCGCGGGCGCCGAGGGCTGCTCACGCGTACGCACACGGCCAGAAACACGGCGCATCACGCGCGTTGCCGCTGGTAACTCAATCCGAGGAGTTTCGGCGAAAAGTGTTGTATTACTGGTGTGCTATTTCTCTGATCCCAGATCATCTTCATTCGCGCGGAATTTCGAAACGGCGCAAAATTCGCAGCCCCCAGCCCATGGCACCATCGATCCAGCCCGCGCTCAGTTCGGACGCGCACGGTGGTTCTCGCGCGTGCAGAACGCGAATGGCTCCTCTTTAACGCCGAAATTCCTCGCCCAAACTTTTTTCCATAAACCTTACTAACGCGTTACGTCGTTATCTTATGCAATTACGATAGATATTCGTCATGGAATGTTGGAAAATATGTATGCTCCCACGTGTCTTAATTAAAATACAATTTTCTTAGAAGAGTTTAGTTAGAGTTTAATAGAGTTTAGTGCACCCCACGTCTTAAATCCAGATTACCAAAGTTACTAAATGACCGCTGTTTCTCTGAATTTAGTGTTGAGCATCTGGTCTCGGAAACACAAATACTAACTTTGAAATTTAATACAAGTTATTACTATATTGATCAATCGATAGGTTCTCCTCGTGATTCGAGCGTGCAAAAGGACTTTCAAGATGAGCGATTCACAGTACGGATGCATGGAAAGGTCTCGAAACGTAGCTCGAAGCCTTCGCTACGAGAGAGCGTTGGAAAGAGCAAGATAGAAAGAGAGGGATCCATGAGAGAGAGAAAGAGAGAGGGAGAGAGTGAGAGAAACGTGCTTTCTCTCTCTCTCTCTCTCTCTCTCTCCATTCCTCCTACCCTCGTCTCCCTTCACTCCACCCCCGCCAATAGCCCTAGTCGTTTCCAGCAAGTACTTCTATGTACCAACCATCTCCTACACGCTACCCTTATATACGTTGTATATTTACCTCCGCGGCATGTACGCGCGCGAGCGCACGTCTGCCTATATACATACGTATGTACGTATGTACGTATGTATATACACCGGGGCCCGCGCGGTACATAGGTCCGAGCGCCACATAAAAAGCACATGGGGCAGGTATAGCTCCGGCTGAAAATTATTCCGAGTATTTTCGAATTAGCGCGTCGGAAGCGGAGGAAACGCGCCGTTCGGTCGGACGCGCGGCGAGCACAAGGTTCGCACGCGAAATGCACTTTTCGCAACGAGGCGCCGCGATGCAACGTCGTTCCTTGAACGCGCCCGAAACGGCTCTTCTCTTCTCATCTCCGAGCACTGAAATTCCACAGCGACGCGTTGTTGGCGACTGTACCGGCTTCCTCTCTCTCTCTCTCTCTCTCTCTCTCTCTCTCTCTCTCTCTCTCTCTCTCTCTCTCTCTCTCTTGTTCGCTCGCTCGCTCGCTCGCTCGCTCGCTCTCCCGCAGTATCGCACATACACATATATAACGTTTTCGAGCAGCTCCGGAGAATTTTCGGAGTCGCCATTGTTGCCAGAGTAGGTGGGCCGCGAGGCGGAATTATTCGCAGCAAGCGTGTTCGAGCGAGTTCACGAACGAACGAGTAACTAAGGTGGCTCGATTTTTAAATTGCAAAAACGCGCCGTCCACACATTTCAGATTCTGTCGCGGAAAAATAAGAGAGAGTCGCGGCACCAAACGTGCGATTCAGAATAGCATTTTGCATTTTGCCGACACAAATTAAGATTGCCATTTGCATCTCGATTAAAATGATTTTCTTTCCTTATACTAACGTCGGGAATCTAAAGAAATCCGCGATTCGATTTTCTAATTAAATTCGAGTCATAAGATTCGCTAACATTCGTATCGTAAGTATAAACGCGTGAATATAGTGTCTATAATGACTTTTGCATTAATCTCGATATTCATCGCCGCCATCAATTTCCTGCGTCGATGCGTTATTCGATTTGACCGCGAATTGAATCGCCGATTATCGATCGTAATCGACTAATGAATAATGCCAATGACACTGACGCTCGATGGATTTAATATTGTAGTTTGATTTATCAAACACCTCTAAATAAATCTCTTTAATAGCTTGAAAAAGAGTATATAAAATAATATTCAATAAAAATAATAACGATATAGTAACATTTTATCAGTCAATTTATATTCATTCAAATTTATATTGTTTAAATAACGACTTGCAATACAGCTATGTATATTACATGTTATACTTTATATAAGGTAGACCTGGTAGACCGATCTGCAGTCATAAAATTCTGTGACTACGCCATGGTAGTTGCCGGCTCGACTGTACGTCGAGGCTGGCGGTATCTTTTATCTCCTCCTTCAACTTGTGCGACCTTAGGAACCGCCATAGTCAGTTGCAAGAACAGAGAAGCAAGCGTGACAAATTACAATTACCGAAATTAACGTCACCTTCGGAACGTCATTGTCCGTTTTAAATTTTCCCAAGTTTTCTTTAGGTACAATTTTCTAATTTCAATTTGCCCTTTCTATTTGCTATTCCCTTTATTATAGGGGTTCATTTTTCATTCCTGCATTGAACTACACACTATAACTTTCTGTCTCGCTTTCATCAAATATCGGACATGTACCTATTTCACTTTAAGTTTCCAAAAGCGTACACTAATTTAGCTACAGGAAACAAACAGATCTTATATGTATATAATATGTCGTAAAAAAAAAAACTGCTTTATGGAGCGCATCGTTCTTTCGCGTTACAGCCATGTTCTCAAACATGTTCGAACAAGCTGCTTTCTCTCAGAATTTCTGAGTGACGTGCGTATGTACGTCGCTCCGTGATGATGCTCACTGGGATATAAGTTGCGTGAAGTTCCGCGGAAATCTTTCGTCCTAACCATCCCCGTCGCTCTACTGTAGAACGCTCGAGAAACCCTTGCTATGAGGCGGCATGATGAAATCGTATGACGCGAAAGTATCCTGGATGCGCGCAAGATTCGGTGAATATCACGAGTAGAAAATATTCTCCTATCTAATAGCTAGGTGAAAAAAATTCGAGAAGCATTCCTGCTGGATTCAAGTCTACTTTATGTAACTGAAAAACTCTGATAGACGCGGAGTGTCTTGCAACCGGATTTTTAATAGTGAATTCCGGATATTAAAGCTAAAATTCCTAATGATAGAGATAAAAGTACTAAATGTCGGGATGGCAATAATTTTCGGTTTACAAGCTATCAAAGTGGTTCCAATGATATCCCATAGAGTTCGCGTGTTCACGCAATTACGCGTACACGCGTATCGATCTGTTATCTATTATTGATTATCAGATATTGATTATTGAAGATAGTAACCTATATTCAATCGTTTTCTTAAAGTGCTCTTTTCTCATATGCGCTTATAAGCTTACTGTGACTAAATTATCGCCAAACACAATTACGTATAATAAAATTTCATATATTTGACTGCATATGAAAATCTATATTTATGTATTTCTTAAAGATACAGAGAACATCTCAGTTTTTTAATACAAACATAGATCTTGTTTTATGTTTCAAACGGTATAAAGTAAGTAAAAATTATTAGTAAATATGAATGGGCTATAATATAAATCAGATATTATTATAAATAAAAACAATTAATCCTATTTGGTCTAAAATTTCCTTAACTGATTCATGGATCCAGTATACTTTAAATTAATGTATCTTTGCTTAACATAATTGAACGTTTTTTTGAAGATGAAAATTATGCAATTCAGAAATTATATAAGTTTGTCAAAAATATTTAATATAAACAATTTTTCACAACGTAGCTGAAGAAATTCTCCATTAGATTCGCGAATACCAATTAAGGTTAATAATTATTAACAAGTTTACAATTAAATGGATTAATTGTTATGTAACTGTAAAATATTTTTTTATTTTATTTATTTTGCACACATTTTTGTTGCAATTCTCAAAAAAAACATCGTAAAGAAATTTAAATAAAAGCTTTGCTACTAAAAAATATTTTATTTGTAATTTTATTCTTTCCTGTATTTCCTACATTTTCATTATCCGAGTAAATATTTAAAAAAAAATTGTTATTTATTAATATTCTTAATATTAAAAAATTCCAAGATAACATTATCTAATTAATATCTTCATAATGTTCTTAAATATGTCACTTGAAGAAAATCTCACTTATCTAGAAGTTTAATAAAAAATGAAAAAGGATGATAAAATCTTTATCAGGCAAATCACTCCATCATCTATCACTTTTCACCAAACTTACTCTACTCTACCAGTGAAATATTATTTTATTCTGGCATTTAAATAAATAATAACATGGTATGTTCAAATATTTATATTGATCCATCTTAACCCATCCATGATATAACGGATCTATGAAAAATTTAATATTTACTTTTAATATTCTTACTCTCTCGATTCAATACGACGAATACGTCTATCACATTTTTTTTTTCATAGATTTGTTAGACGATATTTTAGATCTGTTAGATTTCACAGATATATTATATATATCATTACCTCGACATAAAATAAACAATATTTCATCACTCACCGACCGACACGCAGCGTCGAAGTTGGACTGGCATTGAACCACATTCATCTGTAAAACGCAAACGTAACCGAATTACAGCGCACACAAACAAAACAATCGGCACTAACTGCAAGACAATTATCACGCGCGCGAAATCAAATTCATAAACGATCGATTTCGGTGACAATACTTGAAATGACAAAAAAATTATTCATCTGCGGTTGTTTCAACATCGTCCGACATCTCCCTTTCTCTCTCAGATCTCTTCTTTCTCTAAGCTTTCCTTCAATTCCTTCTCAAGCTTTCTCCTCGTCGCACTCGCAACATCACTCACGAAAGTACGACTAATTACGAGCACGTGGCATTTTGTATACGATACTCCTTATTTTACCTTGTACCGTGATATTCACAATAGAGGCATAACACGAACGATTGACGTCAAATTCGATACCAATCGATTGATGGATACAACATAAGGTTAATTTATGACCGAGTTTATTAATTAAATCACGCTATGACTCGTAACTGATGTCTTTTATGGCGTCACTGTGACGATAACAGTCCGTTAAACAGTCTCGCCAACTTGGTACAACGTAAGTCAAGTTAACGGCGTCCAAATGTATCGGACACCGACGAAACGTATCGGAAATGTACAATCGAGACTCAATGTCCGAAGATGCATTTCGGACGTGAGAACTTTGAGACACGGACACACGATAAATAAATCGGTAGATCTTTCCGTTGCTTTCCCGACGCTCTCGACGTTTCGATGCTGTTCTACTACTGTGTTTCGAACAAGCAGATCGTGCGAAATGCCTGTTACGTCGCGACGGAAGAGCGACACAAAGAAAGTACGCGCGAACAGAAACTGTTCGCGATCAACTTGATATCCAACAACGTCGAATTTCCACGTCCTGATTGATAGATATCGCGACATGAGATTAATTTGCGCCCGAATTTACTGACTAAATCACGCCGCGACTCGGAGTCAATGTGTTCTATGCGACGTTCCGTTGAAATAGCAACCTATTTTGAAAAGGTACCGTACTATCGCGTAAATTAAATTAACGAAAATGTATAATTTACATCGTCGATTCTTATATCGATATAAAATCGTTTCAAATACAGTTTGCGTAATTAGTGCCTTCCAACTTCCAATTCTGTTTTAGCATTGCGTGTTATCTTCTTGATTATTTTTACGTTCATGGCCATAGTCGAAATTGCCGGAAATATGCGAGTTTCTCCAATCTCTATAGGCTGTCCGTCTATATACTTATAGTGCAGCTGGAGCATTCATACGAGAGAAGTTGAAAACTTGATAGAAAGAGAGAAAAATAGTCATGGAATAGTTCTCTTCTTTTCTAGCAGTGCGATTGGTGGGTATAAGTTTTTATGTCGACTAGGACTATAAACACTATGACTCACCAATAGACGGATGTCATAGGATTGGAAGGCGCAATTAATTGCGCGAATTATACAATCTTAAGATGTAACTAATCAGAGGGTTGCATTAGCATCTTAAGACATTACTTAAAACGCTCTTAAAATAAGAATGGATTGTAAATATCGGCCAGTGATTCTTATATTTGAGACTGTCTTAAGTATAATCTTAAAATGCTATGAGCTAATCAGAGGGCTATATTAGCATCTTAAGACATTACTTGTAATTACTTAAGACAGTTTTAAAATAAGAACGGACTATGAATATTTTAATGGCATATACGCGTAACATATTTTAGACGAGAAGTCTCGCAAAATTCACGTACAAATAACTAATAAATAATATATCAATAAATAGTCGTTAAATCTCGCCTTTCCGTTACTTTTTTCCGAAGCTCTTGTATTATATCGAGGCTTCTGTGCATTTACTCTAACAAATAAACCTCGCGCGAGATATACTTTCTGGAACATCTGCAAAATGTCGTATTATAAATAATAGGCCTATTCTTTTTAGCTCAATTTCTTGCACGTTTCTTTAGATCTGTTTCTGTAGTTGAACTAGCATACACTTTTGTGATACTGACAACTTAAAATGAAATAAATATATATTTGATATTTGGTGAGAGCAAGAAAGAGAAAGTTCTAGTGCAGGAACAAAAAATCGACCTTATTTCTTTTCACATTGGAGAGAAAAAGAGAAAATACGGATTGTGCAAGAAGTTCATCTAAAGAAAACAGATCTATTAATACAATATTGTATAAATCGCGACTTGTTGTTATCGCGCGTCGAAGGAGAATTACACGGAGTTACATGCCGCGCCGACCGACTGACCGAAGCAAGTCTCGCCATACGAATGTAAACAAGACAAAAACAACGACCGACCCTGGGTCGCCCGAACACTTTATATACTCACCAATCGCGTCGTTACCATTCGAAATTCGACGTTGTGAAATAATCTCACACGTTTTACCTGTCGGCTTGAGTCTCGTCGCGAGAATGCGAGACTAGCGAGGTATACATGTATGTATGTGCGTGCGTGTGTGTGTGTATCATGTACATACATGTTACTACGCGTATGTGATATAGCGTGCGATTGTACGAAAAACAAGTCGAAAGAGCGATACAAAAATCAGTCTACCGCCAGCGTTGAAAGATATTGTAGCAAAATACGTCGCGGGTGCCAAATTGATAGCGAGCGAGTGGTTATTCGCGCGCGACAAGAATGCATTCGGAAGCTCTTGTCGCGACCGCGTTTCGAGAGATAATAACACCGCGACGCAATGAGGCACGCGCCTCCGTCGCCTACGCACTTGAACCACGCCGCGTCAACGACACAAAGGTAATGACGTAAACACAACGCCGCGCCGCGTTGTGCTCTGGCAATAGTCTTGCTAAAGTTGCGAGAGTGGAAGCACCGAGTATTATCGCAGACGAAATATTTGGCGCATTAAAAAGTAAATCGAACGTTCTGTTCCTCGCGTTTCGAAGTGAAATGGATGTACAATCTTGTAAACTAACTACGTTTATCCGATAAATAAAATGTATCTTGGCTTTCATTGAGAAAGTATTTATAAATTACTTTATTTGTTTATATTGTTACTCGTTTTCGAGAGGTATAATATCGATAAATCTATATAATACATATAATGTGACAATTTAATTTTGTTCTCGTAGTTTATTAAACTCGCACGATTTGACTCTTCTTGAAATGTAAGAAATTGGATAAGAAGGATTAATAATTTTTATTATTCCAGAATCAGATTCTGGATATAAATATTTTTCCGATTGAAACGAAAATAGAAACCTCGTTCTTTAATTGAATATTAATTTAAGAATTTTTTCATGAATTTTTTAAATATATTTCTGATTGAAACGAAAATAGCAATCGTTCTTTAGATAAATATTAATTCATTCTTTCAAATTAGAATTACTCAGCTGTTTAAATTTGTGAAATATGTAGGAAGAAATAGTTTACATACAATAGTTACAATTCGCAATTAATAAATGATGAATATT
The DNA here is from genome assembly GCF_001594045.1 of Atta colombica. Classification (NCBI taxonomy): domain Eukaryota; kingdom Metazoa; phylum Arthropoda; class Insecta; order Hymenoptera; family Formicidae; genus Atta; species Atta colombica. Next base: position 5,195,692 of record NW_017259291.1, on the reverse strand, counting down.
ATTGTAACGAACGTAATATATGTGATAAAAAAATCAATCGAGAAATAAAGTTAAGTAATTAATAAGTAAATTAATAAGTAATTAATAAGTTAATTGATAAATGACAGATTGGTACGCGTATATACATAATCATGTTTTACATCATATAATTTTAATTATATATAAATGAATAATTGTTGTATAGTATATTATAAAATCGCAATTTTATTATATAAAAGAAAATAATAATATTGTTGTATAGAAAATTCCGATGTCCTTAGAATCTTTTATCTACTTAAATCTTCGCGATCAATTTTTTAAGTATTGTGATTGGAAAAAAATTATCTGCGTAATAATCAAATTCGCAAATATTTTATAAAATGAAAAATCATGAACGAACTAACAATATCGGTAAACAGTTTCATTACAACTTGCATTTTTCTATAAACAATTTATATTTAAGTGCGTTGAAGTATAGCATTACGAGATGGTACGAAAATGTAATAATCTAAGTTTCCTTAAGTAATAATGTATCCCGAGATGAATCATTCAGCGGCTTACAGCACAAAAATCTACCATTTATAAAAATTATGCACTTACACTCGGTACGCCCTTGCAACGTTTTCGCGGATATAACTTTTTTCTCGGTTTTTTTCAGCTAGTCGCAACTTTTTCATAAGATAGACGGAAATGCGCGTGCTACAATTATGAGAATTAGCAATGCATTTTAACAATGTAATTTTTTATGCGATAGAAGATTTCAGGGAAATAAACCCCGCTGCAAAGGAAGCTATTAAATGTACTCAGCCTTTTGGAGAATAATCGATCATTAGAATGACTTTCATTGATCCTTTTTTATTTTTATTAATTTTTGTTTCTAATCCGGTGCAACGTTATTAAATTTTTTTACGTGAATTAGGATTTAATTCAACTAGATGAGATATAACATTTGCAACAAATCGCATTTCTTCTTACATCTTTCACGTAGAAAATAATTTTTATGACGATATGATTGCGTTTATAGTTTTTTAAGTGCTCGCAGATACGGTTAAAAGAAACAAATAAAGCGAAAAATGTAGTGAAGACTCTCTCTCGAATGTAATATCGATCGAAATAAACTCAGAACTTTTATCGGATATGAAAAAGATCATGTTGAAAAATAATGTATAACATTGGTTGCAAATTATATTTCATGTTATGTTTCCAATATGTCTCGTTTGAAAAGCAGCGTGAGAGGGTTTGTGTGTTGTTGTTGAAGGATTCCTTCTCTCAGTGACAATTGTGACAAATATAGCAACATAATTGAGTGTAATTTAAAAATCAAAAACTCGTCCTCAGAATGGCGAAAAAATAAAGTAAGAGAGAGGTTCCTCTTTTTATTTTGTCTTTTCTTCTTTTTTAACGAGACCGTCAACGGATAAATGTTTGTTATGGAAGTGCAACGAATGATTCTGACAACTCACGGAAGGAAATAAATCTAACTTAGTTCGCTTCGGTCGTTTTATCGAATCGTAAAGACTCCCAGAGCTGCAACATTTTACGTAACTATTTCGCCGTCACTCACTTTTTTCTGTCACATTGCAGTTGTCTTTCGCAGTCGCTGTAAGACACGTTTGTCTACTCGTTGATCGCAAGCTGCACGCAGAAATTATATTACACGTCAACTTGTATAATTAAAGTATCAATTCCATTAGAGTCCTTTGATGCGAAACGCAATAAATTCAGTTGCGTGAACATATAATTTATGTAATATGTTAAACGTAGATGTTATATCGCGTAGATGTTATATCGCAATGTTGTAACTTTTAAACGCTTATTTATGTAAAACACACTGATAAAAAAAAAAAGAAAAAAAATGCAAATAATTATACATCTAATTATTACCGCGATGCATAAAAGTAAATATAAAATTACTTCTCGCGACTGTCATTGTGAATTTGATATTAATATGTAATACAATCGTAACATCACTACTTTATTTAACGGAAAGATAAATAGATATAGATAAATTGTTAGCGAAGATATGCACTTGTCTTGTATAAAAATTATGATTGATTTAATAATCCTAAAATTAATATTTAACTTATCTTTGACTCGATCATCAGGATATTTTACATAAATTTAATTTCGCATTCGTTAATTCTTTACTTCAGTTCACCTTGTACGGCAACTTATCGGCGCGTATGTGCCATACGCGATGCATTCGAAGGTTCCTTTGACACGAATAGATAACAGCTGATAAACGAGTTAATTTGCAGATACGCCTTTCAAAGACGAAGATACGTAACTGCACGTATGAATCACTGTGTTGAAACAGATCTTGTCGAACGTCACGTTTCGCTCTGGAGACGAGATAAATGACAATGACTGAATGGTCTGCATCATCGGCATTAATTTTGAAATCCATTATTTCTGTTCTGCGTATCGCAATGTACTCTATGCGATACTATTATGCTACTCGCGAAAAAAAAAGAAGCTCGACCTTGAATCACATAGCCTTGACGTAAGTCTTTGAACATATATATATGGAGAGAAGAAGAGAGAGAGAGAGGGGGGGGGGAGTACGAATTTTTTCTGTCTGTCGCAGATTCTTACGCATAATTTAGTGGCTGGTTTTGAGACTCGTATTACGAACAGGAGCACAGTTCACCGAAGACGACAAAATGCAAGGCAAGAAAGCACGTGCTGGCGCGGGAAACTTTTTTCCTTTCATCCAGACGCGGCCGTGCAATATTGATAGACTTGTCTCTAGATAATGGCGGACTATTGCGCGGACTGTAATTGCACAGTAGAAACGGTTTAAAGCCCCGTTCGCTCTCCCTCCACCACCGCAGATAACGTGCGTGGAGAAACGGCGATGACGAACGGTGGATTCCTTTCTTGGACTATGATAATTATGATATTTAGGCTCCGCGACTTGACGTTATCCAAGTTGACTGTGAGTCGATTTCTACCTTCTTTTTTCCTTCCTACAATACGTCGATCGCGTAAATTCGCGGTAGATATAATGCCCTCGTAGTCGTCATCATCGCCGTGCGTCACGCATGTGATCTGAGGCAAAAGACACATTCGAGACAAGACAGCGTATGACAGGTTAAACAGGTTGAAATCATTTGTGATATTCGACGCTTTGCCAATTACGACGCGAGCCGGCCGGCTTATTACCTGCGAATGCGATATTAATTCATCCACCAGAGTAAGAAATAACGAGATCATAAATAGCACATCGATAAATAACGCGCGTATCAACGACGATTAATTAATGAATATAAATTCGTTCTGTTTCCGATTTGCAGTTTAAAAGCTGTCAGTATTTTTTTTTTCTATAACACATACATTTGTTATTAATATAAAAATATTTATTATGCTTTTATGAAAATAATATAATTATTCAATAAAATCTATAACAGAATATTTGTTTACAAGCAGTGTTGGTAATGAAAAAGATTTAATATCATCGAGTAAATTTTTGCCACATATATAAAATAAATGAATGTATAATAATAAATAAATATTCGCATTTATGAAAAGATCCTGCTTATGCTTGTTGAAAATTAAAACCTGCGAAACACTCATCAAGCGCCAATAAATAAATCTCGGCATCTTTTACACATCCATACACACACACACACGCACGCGCACGCACGCACACACACACACACACACACACACACACACACACACACACACACACACACACACACACATATGTAGTACATATATAATACATTCATATGTATATCTCAAATAATTTAATGATAGATAACAGAATGGAACAAATTAAATATTAAAACTTCAATTATATATAATTATATATCGAATGTCTAATTCGAGATTCTGTTTGATATAATCATTGTTTTCACAAAAATTTTTGTAAATTCCATACGTACAATCAAATTTAAAAGACATAAATTGCATAATGGACCCCTTTTTGTCCCACTTTGCTCCACGTCATTGAAGAGAATGCGAGGTAAAAATATTCGAAAGGATAAATATTCTCGAGTGATAACGTTTAAAACTGATATCGCCGATAAAACGTTACGCTCTCTCATATTAATGCGTCGACAACAAAAACATTTTTTCGCCTATTAGCTCCAGTTTGGCGGCTCGCGGCGCTAAAATGATATTGAATGTGCAGGTATGAAATTAAAATGGCTCGCGTACAATACATACGGCCGCCGGCGCGTCCCTGTTTTCGCCTGCGATTTCGAAAATGCGCATCCGGATTTTAATATATAGACGGAAATAATGGAAAAGAGCCGAGATATTAAATATCGTCGCGCGTGCCGCGATATTTACGTTTAGTCTCGCGCAAAATATTTGCGTCGTCGTTGCATCCACGCGGGTGTATTACACGTATCACATGAACCTGAAAACGGCAACAACAACAATCTGTGCTGTCGGGAGAAGACACAACCATTGTGCTGCAGCCTACATCGCCGACCGACGTCAATGGTTCATCGAATGACTTTCCCTAGTGTCGGGTGACAGAGCTTTTAGAATCCATCCATGAGTAAACCAAGCCGATGATTGCAAACGTATTACTACTATATGCGAGGTGCCATCCCCTCCCCTTCTCCCTCCCCTCCCCCCCCCCTTATTCCGCTCTCTATGGTTCTCGAATCGTGTGAGAGTGTAATGGAAATCATTTACCATTTTATCACATGCTG
>NW_017259291.1:5172298-5190943 GCF_001594045.1 Atta colombica | reverse complement strand
CATTTGCTTCATTAAATCCACTATTACTTGACAATATATTTGTGCAACTGGACATCACATGGAGATGCATATTTTATATCACATCGTTACAGCATGAAATGAATATTCTTTTAATTAAAAAAACAAAATAAAAAATTGGGATTATTTCTCTAATAATTTTTTATACATTTGTTAGCGTAAATATGTGATATAAAATTTGCGAACGTAAATAGACAGAGCAGAAAACCTAAAGGAAAACTCGGAAATATTTTTTCGATCTTTTTTCACGAAAATAAACATGTCTCAAATGAAACACACGTCTCTTCGCAGAGATGAGATCTGATCGCGCTTGATTGTATTCGGAGACAAATTAAACCGCTAATTGCGACTTCCCATGAGGATAATCTCACCTCATTAGATAATCCTGACATTGCTGCACATCGGTTCTAATCGCGCGAGGCTCAATAACGTCAAAGACCGTAATTACCCGATTCCGCAGCCGTTCGAAATGGAGCTCGCATCCGTACAAGCTCGAAATGTGAGATATCGAAAGCAATAGAGACATGGTCTTTCTCTCCATAACTTTGACTTAGATTTTCTATGATTTTATCGCTCTTGCAAGCTTCGTTGATTTTTAAATTAAAAAAAAAAAAAATTTAATTTAGCTGCATTCGAATGGTAGAAACTTTGTTAAAAATTATTTACAGGTATGTCTTATGTCATATGGTGTTGCAATGATAATTAGAATCGTAGAGAAATTTGTTGGTCTCATCCGGAACACCGCATGGATCTCAACGAGGCATATCCTCTTTTGCAATACGGAAAACAACAAGTGATTAGTTACTTTCAGGATATAATTATATGTTCACGTACGTATGCGCAACGTCGTCTCCGTAATCTTCGCTATTTATAATCTCAATGGCATTCCCCATTCTACTTCGCTATAGCAAATGATTTTTTTGTCACTGGGTCTTCTTTTAAATATCGTCGACATAATTGTCGTCATTAAAGCAGCCATTATATCTTTTCGTTTTCCACCCAGAAAAAAACGGTGAGTAATATTTCTAAAAACTGTTCTAACCGAGCATAGCATATCAAACATAAAAAAATCCGCTTGAACACAATTTAAAGCCGCAGCACAGACTTTTGCATAAGCAAATCAACCAATCAGAATCCTTCCTTTCCTTCTATCTAAGGGAAAAGAAGATTTAATTGGTTGATTCTCTCATGCACTATGCATTATGTATTGTGCAAAAGTTTGTATGACGGCCATTGTACTTGAATGTACACTGAGAAAATTTCTGATTAAAAATAAACGAAGCAGAAGAGTCTGATGATATCAATGCAGAATTTTAGTTATTTCATCTAAAATTATAATATAATATATAAAAATTGAATAGGTTCCAAAGAATAAAGTTCAAATAAGTGAAGTAATAAACCAATTAAATCAACACAAAATGTCTACGTATAAAATTTCTTTGTATCATATAGATTCTGTGCATACGTTTCGACTTCACTTTGGGTCTTCTTCAGTGTATCATTGAGATAATAATTTCATGATCTCGCATGCCAATAATTTAACAGATTTGTTGACCTTTTCGGAAACACTTGATGTTTCCACACTTTATTTCTTTATTTATTTATTTATTATCGTCGCATTTATTCTGTACGTATTATCTATTTATGATTTATGTTAAACATATGTTCGACTCCGTTGTTCTCTCACAAGTTTGTAATAACTCGCAATATACACATTGGTTGACTATATCAGGATATCTCTTATCATGACAATTTTCTATTGTAAGTTTTAATCACCATTGTATCATTAATTTCATTTATAGTAATTTCACTGCGACTTTTTATCGTTTTTTTTTTACAGTTTCATTTGACTAACTATTTAAGTATTCTACCAAATACTAATCGTAAGTAAAGTCGTTTTATTAATTTTGAACCTTGGATTTCTTATTCTGATTATTTATTTTTTGCGACATACACACAATGAAAAAAATGGTCTGGTTGGATTAAATAGTAATTCTGGTAGAAAATGGACGAATCAGAATTTTCTAGTTAAATGTACTTGAATTAGAATTCTAGTTGAGATAACTGGAATTCTGATATAATTATTCTAGTAAAAATAAGAATTCTAGTAGATTTTTAGAAATACTGTATCAAACAGAATTCCGGTTACCTCAATTAGAATTCTAATAAATTTAACTATAAAATTTTGATTCGTCCATTTTTAATTAGAAATTTTTTTCAGTATATCTTTAACAAATCTATTAAATTATTAACATGCGAGATCATGAAATTATTATCTCAGTGATACACTGAAGAAGAGACTCAAAGCAAGAGTCGAAACGTCTACACAGAATCTATAATATAAAGAAATTTTACACGCGGGACATCTTTTGTTGTTTCTCATTGACTTATTACCTTACTTATTTTAGAATTATAATAGATTCAGCCAGAAAATTTTCATCTTCAATCAGAATTTCTATCAATGCAAATTCATTTTCCGATGTAGGTAACGTTTTCTCGTTAACCCTTTGGTTGCATATAAAAATACGCATATGCGTTTATAGCCAAGGTGACATACTCTTGGCGATAAAGAAAGCTCTAAGAAACGATCAATCAAGGTATCGGTAATCTACATGGAAATAATAAACATGGCCAATGCACCGTAACCGCATGCTTGCCTTGCGCATTTTTAAAAGAGGCAGGCAGCTCAACAGTGCCGCGGCGAAAAGGTTAATTCCAGTTAAAGTTCAACCATGATGTTCCCAACGAACATGCGGTGGGCTGACAATCAGGTATCGATGCTTCGCAACGTCGTAACGACGACACGATACGTTCTTCGCTCGGCTACGCGCGATAATTAAGTGTCGCTCGACGACGCTCATCCCGCGGCCTCTAATATCGCGGCCGTCCGATAATATCTGTAATCCGCGCAAAACGATTTCGACGCGCGTGGCAACAGCATGAGCGCGTAGCGTGTCTCATAATTAGTCGGTAGACAGAGGGACGACGGAACAGAGAGAGAGAGAGAGAGAGAGAGAGAGAGAGAGAGAGAGAGAGAGAGAGGACGCCGATCATAATTGCCGCTCGCGCGTCCGGGCACAATCAATTAAATGGTGCGCACGTCCACCATCCGAGACGGAACAAGGCCTCCTCCTCCTCTCTCCCTCTGGTCCCTCTCCCCCACCCCCACCCCGTTATAAATCGACATTCCTTTTTTCCCCTTTGAATAATCCCTAATTGAGTGGTCTGCATGTATATCGGAAAGATAAATTTTGAAAAATCGACGTTGCATCCATGATAAATGCAAATTGCCCATCTGCACCTCAGGATTATCAGCGCAAATATTAATTTCCTAGAATTTATATTGTTCTTCTCCGCTTTTAAAAAAATTTTCAAAGTACTTTACAATAAAATAAAACGACGCTATCGTGTAACCGTTAAATAAAGTTGCGCTACGACGTGCGTTATCGTTGCATCAGCATTGTATTTAAATTGTTAATGCGTATCTTTATTACCTCGTCCGTGACGTAATCGAGATCGATACGTCGTACAGTTGAACGTAAATTAAATGATATTACTTTACACACCTTATCGTGCTTATAACGGATTTTTTAACATACGCAACAATAATTACTCTTCGATAACCGCCGCCGCAACGCTTTTTAACTAACTTGTACGACGCTTCTCTTTCTCGCGAAGTTTTAATGAAATGAAAGGAAAAACTCAGGATAAAGTTGAAGCGCCATGTTACGTCACATGAACTAAAACTTATAAAACTTGCAGAGTCTTCATCCACTTGTCTTGTCTGTGTAATAACTTTAGGAAATACGGCAGCGGGATATTTGCGTGATAACCGCGTAAAGAAATTAATATAAAAAAATAGAAAGTGTGACATATATAATCCAAAATCGTGGCACGAGCGTGAACGTAAATTAAAGCGGAAAAGATTTACAATCCCTTTTTGCTACTGACATAAATGAAAACATACACAAGAAACTATCTTGATAAAGGACAATCACATTACGGAAATTTTAATTAGAGAAAAACCGTTTCCGAGGCTCTTTCCCTTTTAAATGTGACAGGGAAGAGCTAACTAAAAGAACATTACAGCTAATTTGAAAATTAATTAAATTAAGTACCGCTTTCGTAATGGGTTTGTCAAATGTAATATTCGATATTTTCAATATCAAAGGAAAATTCGATAAAATGTTAAATTATGTTGGAAAAACGCTGACAAAAGGATATTGAAATAATACGTAATTAGCTCCTAGATTATTGATTGGTCGTTTTAATGAGAAGTTAAATTTACGAAATTATATGTACACACATGCTTAAGATTGATTAAATAACTGTACGAGGAAATTACGATAATCCCATTATCACGTTTCGCGTCGATTTTAACTATGCGGCACGATGCATATGTCCGGATGGACATCGTTAAATCTTAAAAGATAGCTTATCATTAAATAGACAATCGAACAGTATTACCTGTTGCTGCGGAGCGGCATACTGGTGATCCGAAATAACCGCGTCTGAAAACCAAAAACATTTCACAATAAATATAAACCGTGAACAATACTACTTGATATATATTTTTTCTTCTTATTTTATTAATATAATTTTATATATCACAAATATTTATTATTCAGAAAAAATATCTTATGAATCTGCAAAAGTGCTCAAGATTTCGTTTTGCTTTTCAGGTATCCATCACCAGTGCAGAATGGAGGACCAAATGGCACAACGACAATGAGTTGCGCGAGTTCTCAAGGTAAGAATAAAAAAGACCCCGACGTTGGACATCGCGGTGACATTGCCGTGGATCTCGCTCTCTCCGCAAAAGATTCGAAAACAATTCCGCTAATTCAATATGCCGCGCAACATTCGCGCGTTCGTTGCATTTAATTACTACCGACCGCGTACTGGCAATAAAGCCGCCGCGACTCGTAATAAAAGTGGAGAGAGAGAGAGAGAGAGAAAGAGAGCCGCATGCCGGTGCTCATTAATTAGCGGGTCCCGAAAAAAATTGCCTGGCAAAATTTTCTTCCGATTAAATTAGCGTTGCATTAAATTTATTGGCTAAATTCTCTTTCATAAACTGGTGCGCGAGTCGATCGCGTGCGCGGTTCACGGCTCTCTCGCTCGCTCGCTCGTTCGCACGCACAGTCCTCATACGTGTATAATTTGCAAATATCAAACGTCGGGCGGATATTTGAAAATATTGACTCTGGTATTTTAGCCCGGGCGGGCAGTCTCTCGGCGCAGAAGGGGGGAAAAAATTATCCGCCTCATGACGATTCAATATCGTGCGATTATCGCGGCAAAAGGATATCCAGAGAGACAGAGACAGAAACAGAGAGAGAGAGAGAGAGAAAGGTATCCACGCACGGATCAGATACAATATTAATTTTATATTTTTCGCTACTGTGTGACACAAGCCCCGCGTGGCGAGAGAGAGAGAGAGAGAGAGAGAGAGAGAGAGAGAATCGCGCGCGTGCGACGAACGTGCGGTCGCGACGACTCATACATACGCACGTGCACGCATGTACATACACGCCGCGCTCTACAAAAAGCTCGTCCCCGCGTTTATTCGCGATTGCGAGCGAGCCATTAAACAGATTCGCATGGAATTTCACGACGAAAAAGGGTCGGCGAGCGTGCACGGGCGCTTGGAAATTGCGCGGAACGCGCAATCAATGAAAAAGCTTCATTTCAACGCGAGCTTATTACGAAATTAATTTTCATTATAATGGAATTCTCATAAGTATCACACGCCTTTCTATTTGCGATACTTTTGCATCGCGGACGTTCGCCATATAGATACGGAAAACACATGGCACAGAAATCTCGAGTTTTTCATGAAACGCAACTAACGCGGGTCCCTTTAAGTGTAATTTTAATTTTTGTTATTTGATTTTGCTAGATTTTTTTTTTTTTTTTTTTTTTTTTTTAGAACAAGGAGGAACAGACTTTCAAAATGCGTTTTGTCCAAAATTTATAATTTTCAGAAAACGAGAAAGAAAGAAATACCGCACAAGAAAATTACACACTTTATAGAAAATAATAATACAATCAGTAGGATGTGAAATATTAAACAAAATATTAAACAATTGCTAAAAATGTTAAACAAATGCATTTTGTTCGTTTCTAGTTAAGAAACATATTCGAAATGTCTATGTTTTTTCAGTATATAAATTAACGATGAAATAATGCTCTCTGAACATCTCAGAGTAGCTTATAATACGAGTCCTTCAACACTATGTGTCATCTCTAAAAAACTAAAAAAGTGAAATTTGGAATTGCACAAAATGCATTTTAGAATTGTGCTGTTCAAAGATTATTCGATAAATAATTTCACGATGATTCGGAAGGAAAAGCCGAATCTGCTAGCAGATAAAGCAAGCGGTGTTCGCGAAATCGTTTAGATCGTGAAACCGGTGTTGATATCACCGACAATTGGCGCGAAATTGTAAAAAAATATTTCCCGAGAGCGAGACCGATCCGGACAGGTTGGCGCACGTTATCGGCGATGCGTGTGGCGGGCGCACGACAATCGTGCCGAAATATACGCGCGGGGCAAAATCCGAGGCCAATTACAAACACGCCGTCTCACCGGGCTGTCAGTCATCAATCCGTGGAATATTTTTCTCTGGGTCAATTGAACAATTCTACGCGTCGTCGGACAGCGAGCGGATGGGCGCGAGTGGGCTGGGTTTTAATGTATTTGCAGTTACCGGGGGCTTTCAACGGCTAACCGGTAAATCTTCTGACGAGCGATTAACTCGTTTCTCTCGGTACTCCTCAGCTATTAAATTACCATCGACGATACCGCCGGCAATAAAACTTGTTCGGGGTGATACTAAACCGAGCGAAAGGTTGCGGTTCGGCCCAAGGATTATACAATAATCTTTTAAATCACTTAAATGCCTCGTTTATTTATTCCCCATCAAATTATCGGCATTACTTTGAGCTTTATTATCGCTGTGTATTATAGAATTGATGGACAATGTCTTTAATGATGTGTTTCATTCTTTACCGCCAGCTGCTTCGACATGGTAAGATACTCATTTTTTTTTATATCGGATTAAAACTATTTTTCACAGTTGATGAAAAAAATAGACAAGATCTTTCGTTAACAAGCAATTAAATCAAATGAAACGTAGATTCGAAACTTTCGTCAGTCAATAAAAATCATTTTCAACTCTTAGAACTTTTTATTTGAAAAGTATGAAAGGTTATTTTGCACAATCTTGTCAAGAATTATTTTTCATCGGTGATACACAGCGGTAAATTTCATCTCGACGGGAAGCCGTAGGAGAAAGTTACAACTTATCAAGCTTTTTCCCCCGATTTTAAAGCCGTAGAAAAGATAAATTCGATCGTTTGAAAAAGTTGGCGAACAAATATCGAAAGTTCGAAGCGCACTTTGATCCCTGGCAAACCGCTTGGTAGCTATCTCTAACCCGAGCAGAAAATTCAACTGGTGCCTGTTTACCTGTAGCTGCCGAGATTAGAGTTAGATGGTACTCGATGAGTCACTCATTTGCTCTCTCAGTTACGCGGAGGAAGTATTTCACAATACGACGAGATGAGTGACAGGAGTTCCTGCGCGAATTAATAGCGCGATAATTCGTGCTAGTTAACGTGTATGTACGCAGAAGGAAAATAGAAGAAACACTTGGGGAATGATTAACGAGCCGTCAGGGGAGTCTGGTGTCTGTGTTGAGCTGAGGAACTAAAATTAGGTGAAAGAAATCTTGTTCAACAATTTATCACGATGTAAATGTAATATTAATAGAAGTAGTGATTTAATTAGTATTTTTTTCGAGCATTAGTAATTCACTCTCAAAGTTCCGCTCCAACTTCAGTTGCTCATTCTGCATTTTTTTTTTTTTTTTTTTTTTTTTTCCTTAACTCCTCACAGAGTGAGGAACTCAGGGGATGGGGAGTTATTATCGCGCGCAGCTATAAAGAGTTAATCACCGCAACAACGTGGTGCGCGCGGCACGTTGTCGCGTGAGAAAATTTTTCGCTCCACGACGCCCAGGAGGCTCGAGAAAGCTCCCGGGGTGTCGGAACGATGAGAACGAGTTCCGAAAATCTAAAGGGCGTCGCCCTATCCTTGTCTCTGTGTGCAGGGGTGATGGTGAAGCAGGAGGCGAGGGACGACGGTTACGAGACGAGTCCGGACCTCGAGATGAGGAGCACCGGCGGTGACAGCAGTCAGCAGTATCACACGCCGCTGACACCACACACGCCGCACACACCGCACACGCCGCACACGCCCCTCACGCCGATATCGGCGACAGCGCATCAACCCCAGCAGCCGGGCTCGACCGCCTCCACCCTCGGACAGGTGAGTTTTTCATATTTGCCTACCCTGCCGCCTCTGACCAGCCCCCGTTACTCCTCCCTGCCATCTCGTTCTTTTCCCTCGAGCTCTTTTACATAGCGACCGATAACGAGCGATTCATAATTATCACGATGTCTCAAAAATAATCAGAGGAATATCGGAGGAATATCTCGAGAAAAGATGTATCTCTCGTATCACAAAATCGTGATGTTTGAAGGACTATAATTGAGACGTTTTGCGGCTAAATTACAACGTTGAAATGTCGAGAATATAATGCTACGCTTGCAGAATATGTATATATTCGTGTGATTGCTTGTAATTATACCGTGAGGTTGCGTGTGATGGTCGTACGGCATATTCTCAATCGATCTTACGTCAGAATTTTGGATTATATGTAACATTTCATCTAATTTACACTAACACAACAAGCTGAAATTAACGCTCGTATATTTTCGATTATCTACGTGAATATATAAAAAATTTAAATCCTTGATATATATATTCAAAACGATTAAATACTCTCTTTTGTAATAAAATAATGCTCGTGTAACGCATTGATAATAATATAAAATTTACTGTCCACACGATACGATTATCTCGAAATTCTATAACGCGATAAAGTGCGCGATTTAAAATCTGTAGTTCAGAGACGATGATATTTATAAACAAGTAATAATTAAATAAGAAATAATGCGATCGAAGTCGATATGAAACTATGCGTATTGTGACGTATGTTCAGCGATACTCGATAATCGATAGAGAAAATATATGTTATTACGTACGTAAGAAAAAAAAAACGCACATAAAACATCAAACTTATTAGCCAATAAAAAACGCAGACGATTCTCATTAGGAACCGCTGTATTGGCGTATCTAGCACCTCGCAATCAAAATTATGAGCAATAAATTGCAATAAAGACGCACGCAATCGTCACTCCGGGATTTTCGCAATGCCGCGCGCAGCGATTTGCATTTTCATGTTAGTTTTACGATCTACTTACGCAACATTACCTCTGTTGCGGTACAATGAAAGCCGTGGATGGGCCCCGCACGCGGTGTTACTTATTTTCCAGTTAATACGAACGAGAGATCTTTAAACGAGTTGTTCCGCGAACGTTTATATCTGTGTAATTTCTTTGATTGTTACGTGATTACGAAATTTAGCGCAAAACGTGCGATGAAAAAATTTCTGTTAATAAATATCATGGAAATATAATTTCATAATATTTCAGCGTTTCACCGGTTTCACGTTGTTCGATGAAAAATCCTTTTATATTTTTATAATGAAAACCAGATTTATTAACGAAAGGAAAAAATAGAAATTAATTTCTTAGAGAATTTTTCCCGAAAAGTAGCAAATTTAAATGACACATTTCATGATACCTATATATTTATATATCTGCATCAAGAGTTATATACAAGATATAATTCATATATTGCGAAAGAAATACAGAAAGGGAGTTATTGCATCCTTCCAACGGCTTTTGGCTTTTTCGCATTACAAACCGGCAAAATAAAAGCTTTTACAAATGTGTTCGGTTGAATATTTTGACGGTGGTAATTTTCAGGGATTTCAATCAGAACGCACATTTTCCGCTCATGAATTAATTGCAGGTTGCCCAGCTCCCCCAATTTGGCTATCGGCGCTATCGCGCGCGAATTACAGAAATTTCATCCGATATTAAATTGCCATTATATCCGCAAAGTTGTTATCTGCTGTCGGGATCGATAGTCTTTTTCTCGAAAATTATCTCGTGACGTGATGACCGATCGATCTCGGTTTTACCGGCTCCTCATTTTAACGAATGAACGGCCGACGAGCGAAGCGAATTTCCCTTGATCGAATTGTTAACCGTGAACACGTCCCGGATTTATCGAGTTCGCATTATCACGCTTCTCTTTTCTCGATCCTATTTCACATTGTTTTACTTAACCCTTCCCTAGATTTTGTGACGTCCAATTGTTTCTGCGTAAACGAGCCAGGCATTCATGGTATAGATTCCTTTTTCCGAGACAATTGAAGAAATGAATAGCCTAAAAGGAACGTCACTTTCACGAAAGTTGCATTATCTTTATAGAAAAAAAATTAATAAGATCGAATTATTGTGTGTGTGTGTGTGTGTGTGTGTGTGTGTGTGTTTCGATTTCTCTATATATTTTTCTTTATATATAATTGATTTTTTTCTTTTGAATGTAATTCAATTATTGCTTGGGAAAGACAGACGAAAAAGAGGAGTTAGATAAGCGGTGATGTACGTTTGCTTTTATTATCACAACACAACGGCGCGACGGATATTTTCCCGAAACGTATAGATTAATGGCTCTTCAAATCGATAAACAAACATCCTTTGCCCAATGTCTCGCAATAAAAATTTCCTATATTTACCTATTTTTTTAACGCAAATATTGTGCTTTAACATCGCTGGTAAAACAAATCTGTGCGTTACTTTCGCGACACTCGCCACGGTCCTTTTGTTTGCAAATAATAACAATGGGACATGCGCGAACGTATGTTCTTATCGTGTGGAATATTGTCGGTGACTTTCGAGCGAAACCCGAGCCCTGTGAAAAAGGGTAGGGATAGCGTGTTATCGGTAACTACCAGTCAGTGCGGCTCTTATCTTCGTGGGATTTCGACCTCGATTTTGCAGGGTTATCACCGGGTCAAGAGCGCGGATATGCCGACTAGGAAAGTCCACATAGTCGGGAGACCAGGTCGAAAATTGCAAACGAAAGTATGTTTATGTGTATTGCGATAAAAAAACCTCTGTCGGATTCACGTAATCTCTTATGCTTTCATTTCCGTGGGCGTTGAAAAAAGCAACGGGGTTCTTTCCGAGTGAGAACATTAAATGCGACTCGTTGCAAAAGCACTATTTTTCTTATATATTTGTGAACGAAAATAGAATAGAGAACGGGAAGTAGACGTTGCGTTTTCGCCAATTGTACGAAATATTTTGCATCCACATTTGCTAAAATGAACAAATGATAGCGAGAACATTTAAAATTAAGAGTGGTGAATATGCGAATATTGATACGCTAAATTATCGCATTATTGACAGCCTTCAGAATACAATAACGGAATTGTTGAATAATTTCTGATTTCATCGAGCAGGATAGCGCTTGAAGCATTTATTTTAGTAAACGATATCGGATTTTTGCGCGAACGTCGAGAAGAGTCAGAGAACAAAACGTCACTTGGATACCTGTCGCGTTAATCATCTAATACCAACCTCGTTAATATCATCACGACAAAACTCTATCGACGTAAGGAACTTTCCAGATAATTTGACCTCCTTTATATTACTGACGTGCGCGTTTCACATCTTGTCAGATATTCAATTCTTATAAAGCCTGTCATTCATCCAAAGCAATTAGCTTATGTAGCCAATGTTACGAATCTTCTTCTATTTTTTTCTAATTTCATATTCAAAAAGAGGTAGAAAATCACTGAAACCTCAGTTGATTTTAGCTAATGCAAAAAGCAGACGGTACAAAAAATGCAACGGGAGAAGAACGGTGATCGCGTCAGTCCGTAACACGCGCAATTTGCAAAAAAAGAGACACAGCTGCACATTTTACAACCGCGAATGGCTGATACGTTGTACGTGGCCGCGTATTTTCGGTCCATGTGGCAATTGCGCTATTACTATTTCCCCAAGGGCATCAAGAGAGACAGAAGAGAGATAGAAGAGAGAGAGAGAGAGAGAGAGAGAGAGAGAGAGAAATATACATACATATAGCACCGGCTGGGATACGTACGTTTTATGATCGCCACTGTACGTGTCCGTGATCGTCGGTACATGTTTTACGTCGGGATTGTACGTGCTCAGGAGAAATTTCATTTTTCCGCAGCCGACCACCTGCGAAACTTGCGGACGCGACGAAAAATTTCGCGCCGTAATTTCGAGGTAGAATTAAATTAGGCTGGAACATCAGCCGTCATCGCGATTCGAGATATCACAAGGATAATTCGCCGCGACTGGTGCGCCAGCATTTTTCTTTCTTTTGCCCGCATGTATTATTCAGGAAAACGCGAGAAATTCGGTCAGTAAATATACGGTTACCCTTGTAATAAGGTTTGCCCTTAATATCGCATCGGAATTTATCGTGAAATATTTGAAGCCTTATATTAATTTTTTTTTAAATTATATATTAGATATGGTTAACGATTTTTAATTATGAATCAAGATGCTCCGCAGAATTGAAATATTCAACGAAGAAACAGAAACGTCAAACACTTTCTCTAATCTTCCTATCTATCGTCCTTGATCTCTAGCACTTCCGTACCATTTGGTTGCGGAAGTGCTAGATTCCAAAATCCTTGCATTATCCCAGCGGGACACAACGGCGCCGAATATAATAAGCTCAACGTATCCACCAATGTCTGCTGACATTCTTTTCCAGGTCGCGATAAAATGCGAGACGCCGGTGGACCCATATTCGTTTGTTGACGAAGAGATGTCGATGGGTGGCATAAGGACAGCAAGCAGTCCAGGCGGCGGTGGCGGCGGCAATCCTGAGAGCATGACGTGTCCGGGCGGCGCCCAACCTGGGCTAGGTACACCCACGACGCCGCCCGGGGCGCTGTCCGGGCCACAACATCATCAGATGAATCTTGTGATGAACGGCGCCGCCAACGTCAATCCGCAGCTGGCGCATCAGCCAAAGAAGCGAGGCCGCAAAAAAAAGTCAGAGATGATACTCACCCCTGAGGAGTAAGAGTTTAACATATATAATCACAATTGCGATTGTCAACAACCGCGATTATACTAACTTCGCGATTATACTAAATTCTAAATACAGTTTTGCTATTATGTACCTTTTGTTACAATTCAATTACATGCTTGCATAATCGTGACAATTTTTTTATACACAATTTTTTTTATACACCTTAGATGAGACTTGTCGGGTACGTCATAAGACTCGCTATTTAAGAAAAATTTTAATTCAACATTGTAAAAAAAGCCCACTGCGAAATATCGTTCACGGATATGTGAGGTTGACTGCGCAACAAAAAAGATTCATTTACGGTTTCAACCCTTTAAGGATAAGCATCATATTTTCACGTATAGTTTATACCAACGTGGTCAGAAGGAATTAAGTCAAAGTTAATATTAAATAACACTTTATACTTTTGCAAAATTGAGTTCAGAATTTACTATCTACAGTGAAGAAATATTAATAATAATAATTATTATTATTATTGCAAATTAATGAGTACAAAGAGGAGTGGAACTAAGAAGGAACGCGGACCGGTCACGAAGCCGCGACTCAATATAACTAGAGTTAGTTATATATTTGCATGCAGCCACGGTTAAAAATATCCGCTCTGCTAACAATGTCCGTCTGACCGGGCACCATGTTGTTACTGATCCGATAGGATCTTCAGTTGCGCTTATTTTTGTGAAGCTGGCCGAAAACTTAAAAATAGTTCCGCATATTAGGAACGTAACACGATCAGATGCGCTATTACGAAGATACGTTAGAAGATAACGCGCTCATTAAGACGTTAATTGAAGATCTAAGAGAGAATTATTCATACCCTCTTGACATGTTGTACATCGGTACATCGGTCTATTTAATTGAATACCCCTAAACAAAGGCCCATTTATGCTAACGTATAAAAATTCTGCTCCGTTTCCTATCACTTTTTTATGAAATTGCGCGCTACTTTTGCATAAAACTTGAAAGGAAGAATGGCGTACACAAATATATTAATTAGCGTGATCAATCATCTATTGTACATTTCACTGCAGAACTACTAATTAATATTTTTTATTTACAAAATACTTTAATTCACATTAAATTTTATTCGCGCGTTCATTAACACTTATGTTCAGAATATCAAAAAATTATTTTCCTAACATTTTTTACAAGAAATTATGTCGGAAATGTTATAATATTAAATGTTATAATATTAATATTAATCGACTAATAGTTTAAATTTACAAACTGACACGAAAGCCTTAAGCCACGCTTACATGGAGGTACTTAAAGTATAAAATGTTATTGTTTTCCAGATTGACCTCTCTGTTACATATCACCTTTTTATTATCGGAGTGAACGTTATGACACTATCAAGACATGCTTTTGATCCGTTTCAAATTTTAATCTCTTATTTTAATTTACGATGACGACGCTCTACAATTCTCTCGTGACTTACGATATATCATTATTTTCTTGTGACCTTGTTGACTCCGTGAGCATAATTTTCATTTCTATTGTCCTCTATGATTTTTACCTTCTCCAACGATTTTTTTAAATTTCAACTTGAGTCTTTATCGCCATTCAGCTTACTAACTGTGTTGGATAACTTGCTTTTACTTTGCAAATGCTCCACAATGGTCCCATACAAAAGGAGAGAAAACTGTATATATAGACTCTGACTGTGATTTATTTATTGCTATGATTATTAAGATTGTAACGCTGAAGATGACTCAAACAGGAAACGTACGAATATATGATGTTGCTAATTAAATGTATATCTCGAAATCTTTAACAACAACAAAGATTGACTCCTATAGCTTTCTATATGATTTTTTTTACTGTTTGTTGTATTTTCATAATGTTTTATTACCCAGTATGTTTTGTTAAAAAAAAAAAAAGTAAAGTTCGTAAATTGCATTTTGCCATCGTCATTTTATCTTGCGAGATCCGAGCTTATTCATCTCGATGTATTCACGACGGCTTACAAGTCCCAGGCCGATATAAAACGTTACATTGTGTTACAGTGTCGCAAATCGAAACGCAAAGTTGTCCAAGACGCGCGCGAGTTCGTCGGCTTGACAAAAAGCAAACGCGGAAAGCCCGCGTGTCTTCTGCCGATCGAGAGAAATAGTTGTGCGCCTTTCGCTGAATCGTATGACGCAGCATAAAGGAATCCAGCGTATTATTAAGGCCCTCTGTATCCACTTTTTTTTTTTCTTTCAGAGCGGAACTCGCAGAGGCCAAGAAACGTGCAAAGACGTACAAAGAGAGGAAGAAGCACGACAGGTTCGACGGCATGCCGGAAGAGGAAGTGAGCAAACGCGTTCTACCGGACCATCTCACCAACAACCTTGACATTATTATAGTAAGTCTATGTATAATTATTTCTAGAGATTCTCAAATAAGAGTTTGGACACGAGCCGAAATTTTGTGAGCAGAGTAGTAGTTTAACAACAGAAGTTTGCGAGAGAGAAGGACATATATTTACTGTTTCTCATCTTTTTTTTTTATCTATTTCTGTCTCTCTTTTTCTCTCTCATAAATTATTAAAACATGACTAAAAAAAGTGGCTTTCTTAAATTCAGACTCTTATTAAAGGATCTCTATAATTATTTCATATTCATATTAGTATCGATTCATATAAATACGATCTAAATTGACCTATGACTTATAGCTGTTCTTTATCACGTATCAATATTGCGTCATCTTGTCAAGTCGTGTAAATTTCCAGAGAACATTCTATATACCACGTATATAAGCGCAGCTATAACTTTACATTAAAGGTGCTTTAGACAGCTAACAATAGTTGGAATACCAGGTAGAGCGCGCGCGCGTTTCAAACGGATCATCCAGTATCGATAAATTGAATTATAATACGCGAGATTGTCGCGAATCGTCTCGCACTAAGTAAGCGACGTTTCAATCCTGCGATGTTCCACTGCCGAACGGTAATAATAATTCATTAAATCACGTCATTAACAACAATAAAAACATCAATTTCACCGGTTCACGCATTTCTGCCGGCATACACCGCGTATACGCGCCGCGGCACGTAATTTATAGCCCGGCATATATCGCGGCCGTGCGTGTCATTTGTAATGCCGCATTACCAATGCGCCGCGATGTCGTTCTTGATCGAATGACGGTAATTAATCCGATACGCGCGTGCGGCATGGTATGATCCGACTCGGCTCGGCTCGATTCGGCTTTAACCAGCGCGAGAATCCATCTTGGAGTCACCGCCGCGCGAAAACGCGAGGATTCTCTGCACGCGGCAACGACAAATGGCAATCGCCGCCTCCACAACAGTCGGCCTAATCGCTTTAATGATCCGTGTGCGATTCGGTTATCACGCGGCACGCCGGTCATTGCGTTCCGTCAGCACAGAGAGAAAGAGAAGTGGAAAGAATAAGAGAAAAACTCGCGGTTTAGTCCATAAATTCCTCATCCTAAAATTCCATGACTTTTCTCTGATTTTCAGGTAAAATTTCATGATTTTCCCCGATTTTCAGTAATATTAAAAAATTTTTTTGTATCTTCATTCTGATTTGGAAATCGTTAAATATTTTGTTGAGAAATTTATATAGCAATATAAATTACTATTAATGTTGCTAAATTGTATTTGTATTTTTAATTGTTAAGTTGGTAGTATTCCAAAGGTGTGATGAACATATTAAATGTGTTTAAAACTGAAAATTTTTATTTTCCCTGTTTTGCAAAAAAGTTTTGCAAAATTCTCCGATTTTTTGATTTTCTTGACCGCTTTTAATTTCCCTGACAATCCCGTGATTTCCCTGATTTCCAGTTTTGTTTTGGCAGCTCTGAAATTGTTTGACCACACGGCCAGTTTCGCTAATATTGGGAAACTTAAATCTTTGTTGACTTCTTGTCTTTTTGCGAAACTAGAAAGAATTATAGGAAAGATTAAATCTAATTAGAGGTTAAACTTAATTAACACGAAACCAACAATAAATAAGTTATTAATTGTTCAACAGCATGAAATATATTTTCAGAAATGAAACTGAATCGGAGTTGCTCTCGTAAAATGAAGAGTATCGTCAGACTTGATAAGTCAAATTGTCCGTCAGAGAATTATTCCGAATTCGTTGGCGGATAAAGAATCGACATTGCGATCGGTTGAAATCCGAAAACAATTTCGGACGATTCAGTTCTACGTACGTGTCATTTTCGTCACCGCGCGTTAGCGTGATCTTTATTGAATGCAAGCGAGAGAATGGGAATTACGTTCTCGTTACAAACGCGACGACCCGCCGCGCGTTGATCGATCACCCGATACCGGTGTAAACGGGTATAAACAGTTTAACGGGTGAGCATCATGGTCATTACGAGTGATTGTTATAATCCGATATGCGGCCGTCGTTATCAAAATTGGGGTGACTTAAATGACGGAACCGAGAGGCTCGTAACGATTTTAGTATTTTAATCGTATCACAACATCCCCGCAACGTAGCTTGATTTATATTCAACCCCCGATTCTCTTTAGAATAATGAAATTGTCATATTTTTGACAGCGCGCGCAATTATGTAGTATTATGATGAGTGAGAGCGTATTATTGAAGCAATTTGTCGATTAATGTACAAATATTAAAAATTTAATTACTATGGTATTGGTACATGTTCTCCCTGTATATCTCATGGTATAGAATAATTCTAAAAAGCTAAATAGATTCTAAAACTCGTTAACTATCCGATCGTGCATGAGTTTTATCGAGTTAACTCAATTTTTGCAACGCGCGTAACTTAGATCACTCGCGACGTTTTTTTTTTTCAAGCGTTCAAAACGTCGCTGGTGAACGAAAGAAAACTCTAGATCGTTCTCATTTTCTTTCTTCTTATAAGAAAGGGCATGTACGTTATTTATCGGAAAATAAGGCACGAACGCTGTCGGCCATTTTCATTTGGGGAGTCTGTTAACGCGCTCTACGGTCCATATTCATATATTACCCGAAACGAGTTGTCACCGTGGTCGATCATCCGTCAAGCGGTGTAAACGCTTTAACGGGCCGTGGGCAATTCGGTTATTACGCCCGACGTTGTAATCGAACGCAGCGGGACACTGTTCGCTGCTCCCCATAGAATGCACCCCCTTGTGCACCCCCAACGCGACCACCCTCCTCCTCCTCCCTCGCCTGCTTGTCCGTCCGCCCCCTCCCCTCCTCCTCCTCCTCCTCCTCCTCTCTCTCCTCTCATTTCTATCCGTCTCTCTTCCGCTCTGCGTTCCTACGTGAGCGACGCGCGTTGTTTTCAATCGGTGACAATTCCACACCCTTCCTCACGTCCAACCACCACCTCGTGGCCACCCCCGCCCGTCATTTTATCCTCGTTTATCCCGGCCGCCATTCGGCGCCGGCCGAGCGGCTAACGCATTGGCGTTAACGCGCTAATGCGATACGTACTTTATGTCGACGGCGAGCTGCGGGGAATGGGGATGGAGACACACGCAAACATACACGCACGTTATACGCACGGAGAGTTTGGGTTGTACAGCAGGAGGAGGACTCGTTCGTACGCGACTAATATAACGCGATTTTGACGACGATATATGTTGTACCTCTCTCTCTCTC
>NW_017259291.1:5170935-5172198 GCF_001594045.1 Atta colombica | reverse complement strand
TCTCTCTCTCTCTCTCTCTCTCTCTCTCTCTCTCTCTCTCTCTCTCTCTCTCTGTCTCTCTCTCTCATTCACTCACTCACTCACTCACTCGCTCACTCACTCGCTCACTCACTCGCTCACTCACTCGCTCACTCACTCTTCCTCCCTCTCATCAGAATCGAAGGTGCGATCGAGAAATGCATTATCCGAATCGCAGAGATACGCGGGGATTCCTCAGGAGGCGCGTGAAGCATGTGTTGCGCACTCCACGCGTGCTTCAAAGAAGTGTACTTCATATGAAGAACAATTATTAAAAAATAAGCAAGGGCCAAATTTGTAAATCATGTCTATGCTTTACGCCACATTAAAATGCCCATTTTTTTTTTATTAAACATTTTTCAAAAGTATATACACTGTTAAATACATATAGTTCGTAATGTTAAATTATAACCAATTTGAGTTATTTATAATTATTTCTATAGGTCATTGCTGTTATGTAATGTGTCGTTAATTTAACTAGAATAATGGAGTTAAACAATTAAACTCAAGAAAATGTATTAAATTTGACTCGAATTTAGTTTATTGTTTACTAAGTGCAATCGTTAATATGAACATTGTTTACTTTGAAACTAACCACAGAAATGGATTGATTTACATTTTGACGCGTGAAAGTTAAAAATAACAAAATATTATTTAACTCAAGGGATTGGGTTACCATAGCTCTTTGATATTTAACGATCGCGCATAGGAAAGTCAGGTTATTGATTTCCAAATCGCTAAAATTAGAATTACAGAAATTCCTTCAATATGCATCGCGTCCGTTTCGATTCTTATTTAATTATCCTAACAAAGCGCGATGTTTCACAAGGTACGATTCATAATAACATCCTCGAAGGCTTCAATGCAGCGTTAAACAGAGGTGAGAACAGAAGAATTCAAACTAATCAGCCGCCGATCCTATCCCGTGCCTCGCGGACGCGTCGCGATTCTTAATGGAACACGCGCACGCGCGCGCGCACACACACACACACACGCGCGCGCGCGCGCACATACACGCATACATGCACGCACGTGAGCTCTGCGGACGTGCACTTTGTCATGCAATTATCCCGAGGAGTATACGGCCCGTTCCGTTGCGTGGTGAATGTTAATCTCTATTTACCGACGACGGACGTCGCGTTGCCGTAGCTAGGCGCGAGATAAACGTCGATAAGTTACGACACGAGATTCCCCGGCGGCGGTACAGTCCTCTCGCGCGCACCTTGCACTTGCGAAAAGGTCAGT
>NW_017259291.1:5165185-5170835 GCF_001594045.1 Atta colombica | reverse complement strand
AGAGAGAGAGAGAGAGAGAGAGAGAGAGAGAGAGAGAGAGAGATCGCGCGGGAGTACATCGACGAGGAGAAGAGGAAGGAGGAAGGTTTAATAGCGCGCGAGATGCGCGCCTAATGGTGCTCGCGCGGCCGCGCACATCACGTATCCTTGGACTTTGTCGTTATTAATTACCTAACCGGCGGAGCGAGGAGCGAAGATAATGCGGTTGTGCAACAGGTACCAACGCCGCACCTGCGCCTCCTCCTCCTCCATCTCCTCCCTTCCGCCGCGCCGTTGCATAATCGCGAGTAAGAAGCGCGCACGTGAAGTCGTACGCGAAACGGGGAAAGAAATCGATCCCTTCTCTTCCCTCTTTCTCTTCCTCAATTTAGAGACACTGGAATACATACGGAAGTGCAGCGTGTATCGCCGTGCGCGCGCGAGAGATTAAGTTTAATTAATTAATTCAGTTTACACGAAAAACGGCACGAAACGGGAAAGCCCTTTTACTAGAGAAAACGTAGGAAATTAACTAAGCGTGGATGAATTAAAATAACCACTAATATTATTTAATAAAGTCGAGCAAATTGGAATTATTACGCGTCCATTTTTTTAATGACGATATTAAAATTATTATAAAATCATTGAAAAGAGGTAAGGTATTCGTTCAATGCTCGGAAAATCATTGAAAAAGATTTGTTAATTTCAACATCAGAGAATCATCGCTTTGTTCCATATGTTCAAAGGTTTCAATTATCCCATTTTTCATTTTGAAAAAGAATTCATTGTTCCAATGCAATCTGCTGACGCGGTTATATTCATAGGAAATCGAGTAAAATTGGAAAGAGTATTGAAAGTAGGTGACGATAGATGAGATCTTACAGTAGAATTGTTCGGAGAGGCAAAGTATTTATCCCGTTTCTATTCATCGACGAATAAAACATATTAATAATATAATAGTTTTTAATTGTGTTTAATAAATATATCTTTCACAACCGAATAAAAGAATTGCTGAAGTAAGCTAGACGAAGATGAGCAGCTTGGAATTTTGTATTTTGCAGATTAAAAATGCTCCATTGAAGTAGGTATTGCCTTCGTAATGGCGAAATTAATTTTGTCGCATATAATATGGGCGCACGCAATTTCTCGTTGAACGTGCTTTTTTGGAAGCTTTGGGAGCTAAATTAAACATTATGCATGTAGCACATTCAAACCATATTTCCATAATATATGCTTGATTTTATTATGTATTTTTTCTTTTTTATTTATAATCACGATCGGACGGCACATTTTCTACCGTTAAAAATATTATTTTTCAAAGACATGCGTACAGATTCGATAAAGTTTTATTCATCATATGCTTTCATTAAATTCGAACCATCAACATAATTTGCCATTAGTTTTCATCATATTGCATTTATATACATAATCAATCACGCCACGGTCTGCTTTAATTAACACTATACAGATTTACAATCGATACAATTCTCATTCCCGTTTACGCCTGCATTTTGTTATAACACCCCACGAGTTAAACGAGAGAAACATCGATGAACGTTTTTCTCCAAAGTCTCGGATTTAGCTTTGACAATCGATAGAAAGCGAAATTAATTACGTCGACAGCAACGCGTGACTTGCAGCAACTTGTCTCTTCTCGGCGTTTTTCCTCGTTTGGATTTGGAAAAACTCGGCGAAAAGTCGAAGCACATGAAGAGACAATAATTTCACTGTTTTGAAACACGAAAATAAGTGTGAGTAATAATTTCTAAACGAGGAGAAGAGAGAATCCAAGAAGTTTTCAAAGTGGAACAAATACAGCGACGTCGACGCAAGAGACTTAAGAACATCCGTTTGTTTTTGTATTATCAACGTGGCTAATTAAAATAACAATATAAAACAATCATGTCTACAGCTAGCGCGAACGCGTATGCAATCATATATTCGCGATTTGTTCGCGTCAGACTCTATTATTAGTAAAATGATGTCTAGAAATGTTTCAAATATTCTAACGAGACATATTTGTCTTACTTTACAGATTGGTATCAATCCCGGACTGTTCGCAGCTTATAAGGGACATCACTATGCTGGACCTGGAAATCACTTCTGTGAGTGATTCTATCGTACACTTTTATCGTATATTTTAACAAAAACAAAATTAATTTTATTATGATAAATTAATCTAATTTACTTTGTACCTTAAAGGAAAGCATTCGAGTGATGCGATCATAACAATATAAAAATAATAATAAAAGATGTTTCGTGACGAGAGCGTTAAGCTGTGAAGTCATAATAATAACAAATGGAAAGCGCGAGCAAAGGAAGAGACTTGTAGCCACTGACAGGTACTTCTACCAGGACATGAATTCGCAATTCGAATTCCGAACATCCGTATAAACGAGCGCCAATGTGTCCGACAATCGTGGCGCTAACGAACCCACACCATTACCATAGTCTTGCAAGCGAGCCTCGCCTTTGCGTCTCTCGAAGTTTCCGCATAAAATTGCATAATGTTATACCCGCCCCCGGGAAAATCGAGTGCGCTTTGCGCGCGCCTCGTCTTAGACGCGCTTCGAGGAGAGTAATTATCAAGTCAACGAGAAAATCAGAGTCGGCGAGAAAAATGGGAGACAGAGGTGAATGCTGGGAGCGATTATCGTTCAGGATCATCATTCTGAAAAAAAAAAAAAAAAAAAAAATCGGACGATTCATTCGCGTAAAGGAAGTAAAAACGTGAAACATAAACGCTAAGTTAATAATAGAGCTAACTTTTTTGCGTTGATTAATGCGTAATCAGGATTTTGCGATAAATGTAAACCGGGATTCGTAAATGAACTGAAACAAACATACACGAATGGTAAAATTCGCGGATCCGGGAAAAGCTCGTGGAGAGCCTAGTGGCGATCCATGACCCGAGCCCTCATCTCGCGCTTTTTTCTGCACCGGAGAACCTGGGATCTGAAATCGCGAAGCCTGCATCGATGAGCACACAACGAGAGAGTCGTTGCAACGCGCATAAATCACCCACAGCGCGGATGTAAACCTACAGTTTTAATACAGCACATACCCCATGTACATACGCTACGTGTTTATTTTTGCCTTGCTCGCAACGTCGATTAATACATTTTAATATGATTTATATGCGGCACAACGTGAACATAAAAATCTTCATCAATTTCGTACAAAAAAAAACTCACTCCCGGGAGAAGGTATGCCGAAATAATTGGATCCTTTGTGTCGTGATCCCCGCGTGACGTGCCAATTTTTCTATTAAAAGCAGAAGAGTACTAATCGGAACAAAGAAACATGTTTACAGAATGTTCAAAAAGTTCAAAAGAGATATTTATATTGATAAGAAAAGCTGTCTATATCTATACATTATTAGGATTCAACGGATAAGATTTTACTGTTAAATAATGTCAAATTCTATCCAATAATGTCAAATTCTATCCAATAATGTCAAATTCTATCCAATTTGAGTTAATTTTCATTGATCATTTCTATAAATCGACACTCAATATGTCGTTAATTTAACTAAAACAGTGGAGTTAAACAATTAAACTCAAGAAAATGTATTAAATTTGATTCAAATTTAATCTATTATTTACCAAGTGCATACGTTAATAGCGACGTTGTTTATCTTGAAAGTAGTTATAGAAATTATTTACATTTTGAAAGTTAAAAGTAAAACCAAAATGTTATTTAACTCAAGGGATGGTTACCATTACTCCTACTGATATCCATCAAGGTAGGAATAATTTTGATTCGTTAGCCAGAGGACTGTAATGGTGCCTGATCGAAAATACAGATGAATTCCCTGCTTTTCTTGGATTCGCGCGCAGATTTAATCACCGACAACGAACAGCCCCGGCTATCTTCGATGCAACTGCCAAAGCGCACGCACGGCAAGCACGTGCGTATTAATGCGCCCCCATGCACGACGTATCGCTGGCGGGGCCCCCGCGATTTACGTGAACCTGCACGAGTCCGCGCGCTTATCAGCGGTGGGCGCGTTGTACGCATACAACATGCTTAATGTAATGTAGTGTAATATATAATATAAACGCACGGCTACCTGCAGGTTTACGCGCCCGATTATTACACTGCCATAATAGCTGGAGGCGTTTGCTTTCGTCCGAGTGTATCGCGATCAAATATTTGCCCGTACCAACGTAATGACAATATAAGATATATCGGGAAACGCGTACATAAGTAAACGCAGGTGCGGTACTATTAACGCACATTGTTAATCACGAGCATGGTAACTAGGATCATTACTTTATTTGTGCGAATCAAATGCGGAAAAAAACACCGTCCGAGAAAGTATTACGTTAGGCAGTAGTTGACATATTATATATTGTAGTTAGAACTGTAATCTTCATAATCCGAATGATCAAAGAGAACTGAATTCTCCTCTGAACATACGCATTAACTTCATTATTCTTTCACGTTAATAACAGAACAATACTTCTTTAAATTGTAATTAGATATCGTCTGTCGATTCTTTTCTCGTCTTCATCCGCTTCATAGCGAGAAATTCTACAAGTTATCTGCAATTTGCTTCATCTTTCCTTGCACATATTTTTTCCATTGTTTCGATCTTCCTAGCGTTTCGAATTCTTGAAATCTCGATAATACCAGGAATGAATCGCACGGTGCATTCACGTGCGTTCACGTTCACGTTCACCGGTCTTACATATGCAATTTCCAATGCGTACACGCGCGGCGCACGCGCGACCATCCCCGTGCGCGCGTGCATCCGCTCGGGCTTTAAATAAACAATTTTCGCGCTAACGGCCTGGCCGATGCCCATTACGTACGTATGCCTCCCGCGGCGCCTGTATATGCGCTCGTACGCAACATCGCCTATGGGGTGTTCCAAAAATCGTTTTTTTTTTTACCTAAAAATCCTTCTATCAAGTCGGAACTGGACTGTTTCCCCTCAAACGTTCGAAAAGGTATTACTTTTCTTCAAGTTTCGTATGTCCTATTTTAGGATACAAAATTTCTTTTCACGTATAATTAATTAGATTTCTTTAATTTTGATTGAAATGAAAGAAATGCAGGTGGTGGTATTATCTATGTATTGTATTATTTATGTATTTGTAGAAAAAAAAAAATCTCTTCGCTCCATTAGGAATAGTTGATAAATGCTTTGAAGAAAGAAAGCGATCATGATTTTCGGGACACCCAGTAGCTACACGCAACCTCTGCTTGCGTGTGTCACCGGCACACGCACGTGCAGCATATATGCATGCATACATACATACACACATACATGTACGCCACGGTGAAGTTAGGTGCACGCCGCTGGATTTTCCAGGGTTTTCCCAGGGTTGCGGTAGAGCGTTGAACCGGGTGGAGGGTGGGCGACGGTGTAAGGGTGGAAGGGAGAGCAGCAGCGAGCGAGCGGATGGTAGTGGCTGAGGCGGGTGAGGAGGAAGAGGAGGAGGAGAAGGATGAAGAGGTGGTGGCCGCATGAAGAAGAGGGGTAAAGAGGGATAGATGGATGAAGGGGGTGGGAGTGAGCACAGTGAGGGAGGGAGAAACTATAATGAGTGGTGCGCGCAAGGGAGAGCGGGATAAAAAGGGGGATAGAGGGTGGTAGCGTAGGCAAGGAGGGCGGCTGGGCAGAACGGGGGAAAAAGCAGGGTTGGTACAGGGGTAAAAAGGT
>NW_017259291.1:5160720-5165085 GCF_001594045.1 Atta colombica | reverse complement strand
TTGCGGCGGCGGCGGCGGTGGCGGCGGCGGCGGTGGTGGCAGAGGGTGGAAGGGGGAGGACTCTGCTCGCTGCGGATGGCGGAAGAGGGGTAGAAGGGGGATGGATCGAGCACGACGGGTCAATTTGAGTATCCGGGGGTGTATGGGGATGAGAGGGGTTGGTGGAAGGCGGGAGGGCATGCGGACGCATGGTCCAGGAGCCTAAAGGCAGTAAACGTCGAAAAATCCGACCGCGTTCGGGCCGTTCGATGGCTCGGAAGAGGGTCGAAGCCGCGATCGACCATTACAACGCGCGAGTCGAGTATCGCGCGTCGTGCACCGGTGGTGCGCGCGGTGTAACGTCGAGAGACCGCACTGGGGATAGGGGTGAAACACACACGCGTATTGAGAGAGATAGAAAGAGAGAAAGAGCGAGCGAGAGAGAGAGAGAGAG
The DNA here is from genome assembly GCF_001594045.1 of Atta colombica. NCBI lineage: Eukaryota > Metazoa > Arthropoda > Insecta > Hymenoptera > Formicidae > Atta > Atta colombica. The sequence goes on along the minus strand of NW_017259291.1, from coordinate 5,164,652 downwards.
AGAGAGAGAAAGCGCGAGCGAGAGGGCGAGGGAAAAAGAGAGAGACGCGGGGCTCTTTTCCGTAATTTCGGGGTGAGCCGGCAGGGTCGATTAACGGGGCCGTGATTCACCCGTTAGATCGGTAAGGAGGAAGTTCGCTCGTTCGCACGCGCGTCGAGATCTCGCGATACTTCGATCTGTTTTCTTAATCCTCGCGACCGCAGTGGAGTACATGAGATAAGTGTTTCACTTTGTTGATCTTCGTGGTGATTTCTCATCGCAAGTTGGAAACTCCTTCTTCATAGTGAAAACTTTACGACGATTTGATTCATTTTTGTGAAACTGCCCGACACAATTTTGTACACACTCAACCGAATTCATAATGCAAGGACTCGCTAAGGATGTATAATGCTTGCAAGATTTTTGGTGGAGTTGTAATCATGTGAGAAAGTACATTTATATATTTATTATTTATGTGTGCAAGTCCCTTAAAAATTTATGTGACGCATGCTCATTTAACAACATAGGAATCGAGTTCCGTATTTGAACTTTGAACTGGTTAAACTGACTTCTTAGTTAAATGAGATATAATTAGAACATGAGGTTCGGTAAAGTTAAACGGATACGTAATTGTGAATTGCTCATTAATTCATAAATCTTCGACGCGATTTCATTCATATTTCCACTCTCGCGCTTTTCTCCTTTTTCGCGAATTTTATCACTTCGTGTTCTTAATATCACAGTGATACGTTAAGCGTAAACTAGTTCCGTGTATTCAAATTCAAATGCACTTTCATATAGACGGATCTGTTACACGCATTTGTCCGGTTCAACACCAACGTGCTGTATTTTACAATGTGTTATAATCATGTTCCCGCAATGTTACTGCAGATAACATACGCATCGTGAAACGCCCCTATCCGTGGATATATATTATCTATTTGTAATATGCAGGATGTCTCAGAACTGTCATATTTTCTCTCGTTAATTATAACTGTTACGAACACAGAATGTTTTTTGGTGGTGAAAATGTGAGAAGCTCGTTACATTAAATATGTCGTTAGTTAACTTTGAAGAATTTAATTTAAAATTCGCTTAAAGCTAAGTAAAAAAAATAAGATTTTGTTACCGTCATTGAAAGTAAACACTTCCTCCTTTGCAATGTAAAATGTAAACTTTCTTATTTAGCTCTTCTTCGAAAGACAATTTGCCTCTAATTCTAAATTGCACAAACTATGGCTAAAAACAGAGACATTTCATGAATACCTCTATACGCAAACAAAGTACACAATGCCAAGACTCTATGCATATACTTGAAACTTCCTTTTCGATGATTTAAAACATCTTTATTCACCTAGGAATTGTAAAGTGAATTATAGAGATGCTGACGTAACTGCCTCGCGGGCATATAAATTTAAAGGATTCCGATTAAGATTTTGTCCTCGCACTCGGAATCGTACATATTTGATTGAATGTAACCCGCGAAAGACGTCCCGGCAAAGTTTCGAACTTCCCTCCCGCGAACTCGGAGAACATCTGAAAACGGGTTAAGGGTCGGAAGTTTCGCGCCGCCGCTTGCCGCGCGCGCAGTTTATATCCCCCGGAATGTTGAGGGAAAAAGTTTCTCCCGGCAAGGACGCAACTGGTTCGAAGATTTCCCCGCCGGCGATGACTCGATTCTACGAAATTGCCAAACGCATCGCGACGCCGACGTCTCGCCTGATTATCATTCCGGAGAGCTTACTTCGCTGATTGCGGCATAGTAATTTAGGGTCTTGCCTAAACTATTTAAACTGTAATGTTAAATTAGAAAGTATCACGCATGATCTCATGATTATGAAAGAAAGCAGATAAACAACTTGCCGAAAATGAATAAAAGTTAATTCTATTTACAATACAAAAAAAAAGACAATGAATAAGAAATTTTAAAATTATTATTGATGAATAAATAATTATTATCGTTTTAAATATTGATATTATATATAAATTATATGATATATAGAATATGTAGAATAATATAATGCAAAAAGTGTAAGAAACAGAGCTGATTTAATCTGTCTCATTCGGAACGCTCGGCAGCTATATATTATGCGCATAATTTTGACTGTAATATCAAAATATTGTACAAGCATATTTTAAAGTACCTACATTTTCTAGACGTTGTTCAGTCTACAATGCTGAATCATGACACTTGCGAGGTCGTATTCAAGACTGCGCCCGAAGGTGCGTCGGCGGGGCGAGGAGAGACTTTTTCCTCTCGCAATCGATTGTACGACCCAATCTACGCGGTGATTTTTTTCGCACGATACAAAATATGCGCAACGAGCGTAGTTTTATGGATATCTCATCTTTGCAAATATTTCCGATGTATTGTTGATTTTTCCACGCGAGCCCATGTTCGTTTATCTCTGTACGATTTACGAAAAAAAGAAAAGGAAAAAAAACCTCGATGAAAAACCGAACGAGACGCGTTCCGGAAGATTTCGCTTTTATCGCGCGCAAATATTTCTTCGCCAGTGACGGACGTCGAACGCACACGCGACGTGCAGTGTATTCGGTCGATGACCCACTTCGCGCGCGAAGTTACTCGGACGGTACCAAAATTGGACTTGATTGATCGACTTTATTATTTAGCCCTGTCAACCGCATTCTGTAGCTGGAATTTAAATCACGCTAAAATCAGAGGCGGCGCTCCGTCATCCGTCCGTTATTATATAACTATCTTAATTTACAGTGGATAAAGAAAGCTCGGGTAAATTCAAGAAAATCAATTACTCAGAACTCGTTTGTTAGCCACGAGCTATTAACTTAAAAATAATATATAAAATATATAATATAATATTTAAAAATTTCAAAAATAATTCACCATATAAAGATGAGATTTAGATTTTAATATCGACACTATATTACAAACGTCAGTTACAATTACATCAGTTTGATAAAGCAGAATATAAAACGACACACTTCTAGAAAAATAATGATATATAAATTATGTTTATAGAAAGTAATCATTTTTCCTCTCAAAATTTATAATTTCTCAAAAAATTATTTGTTGACACATTCGTATTATTTAAAATATCACACTTTTATATGTTTAACACCTCATAAAAGCGACACTATCGTCTGTTATTATAAAATGTCCCTATAATAAAACTTTTATGTGATAATTATCGATAGTTTAGCGAGTTCTTATCACATCTTTAAACTTTTCAACAAGCCGCTACTGAACAGGTTCAAAGAGGAAAGGTGCAATACGAGCGATTTCGCAACGAGTCGCGGTTCAATTTCGCCGGTCGTCGCCTCTCGAAAGTCCATGGATAGAAGGGAAAACTTTTTCTCGGCCAAAGGCGCTCGTTGTCGATCGGGAGAGACGGCAATGGGGGCTGCTCGCGACACGGCACAGCACTCGGGGGCACTCGGTCGGCGACCCAGTTCGCCGTCGGCGGTGTCGTGAAAGAGGGAATGAGAGAAAGAAAGAGAGCAAGAGAGAGAGAGAGAGAGAGAGAGAGAGAGAGAGAGAGAGAGGTTTTTCGAACGGCGCGCGAAAGTTGAACGTGACCGGCGAAACTTTTCGTGGTCGTGCCAAGCCGAGTCTCCGCGACGCCGGGCGACACGACGCGACGCGAGGCGACGCGAGGCGACACGACGCAGCGCGGCGTGGTGTACACAAGCGAGCGCGTACCATCGGTTCCGGACCGACCACCCTCGCCCTCGACAACGACCTCGACCCCCGACAGGTCCAACTTGTTGTAAGAGAAACCCTCGGAGAATTGGCCATACGCCGCGTTGTCGCGACCTAACGAGGATAACTAGTCGGTGTTACCGAGAGAAATATCGGTTATGCGCGAATCATCTTCAATCATGTGAGGGAAATCGCAGGTATTCTTCGTGGACAAAATGATTCTTATCTCAAAGACCTGAGAAATGAATGATGAAATTATTTTGTGTTCTAT
>NW_017259291.1:5135193-5160620 GCF_001594045.1 Atta colombica | reverse complement strand
ATATATATATATGGTGCTAATAAATATATAGATTCGAAAATGTCTCTTTCAAAGGATAATTTTTAAAATATCCTTGTCATAGATTATAATTTTACATGTCACAATATTTTTGAAACGCGGAAATAATGCAAAAGTTTTATATTTTCACAGAAAATATGTCGTAATACATTGCGAATGATTGAATCAAATATGTATTTAATAAAGCGTTGAAATGAATGTGATAAATAATGGCTAATTGCAATTTGCAAATTTTAAAATTTATATCAAATCTATAATCTGCAAAGCATAAGCGTAATATATTACGAATACGAATATTATCTCTAGAGGCGAATTACTTGTGTAACACGCGCACGCGTGTGAACGATAAATCTAAGGAAAATTGTGAGCGTTTTAAACGCAAGATACGCAGAGTTATATTCCTCTCGACAACGTTATCAATATTTCACGAGTCGTACGCATCATAGCGTTAGAACAATGCATGCGTGTATGTACTCTTTCAAATCATATTTTTATTCCTTTTTCACAAGGACGTTTCCAAATAAAAGTTCCGCGTCGAATTCGCGGCCATATCAATTCGGGAGCGTTTTTCACACAAATATAAAACATTTTACTTTTTTATCGTTTTCGACCGATCCCCAGATTGTCGTGTGGTTATTTTATAACCGCCGTGTATATACACGTGCGGCAATCCTTTACTCGCGCGGCCGTCGCGCCGCACCGGTTCGATAGTTCACGACACTCGGTCGAAGTTTTCTATCGGAGAAACTTTTTTCCCAGAGAGAGAAGAGCGTTCTTAAGGGGTCATGACATCGCTCGGAGCTTTCGCACCGAGATTATCCTCCCCGCCGCCTATCGATAATCGATTATGCGAGCCGATGGTCGCACGTGAGAACCTCAAGGCTGATGTTATACGTGAAGTACAACGGGAAACACAAACTGCTTTCGCCCCGTTGTTGTTGTTGTTGTTGTTGTTGTTGTTGTTGTTGTTTTGGAGTGATGTTAGATAATAACGACCCACATAACTGACGCAACTTTTCTAATATCTTATTTGAGTTTTCTTCTCCTGAATGATTCTGTTTTATTTCATTATTGGAGGATAAGGAAAGAGAGAGGGAAAGAAAAAAGTTGAGGGAAAATCGATTGCACAATTATATTTTTTCGTGTGTAATGCGACGTAAGATGCAAAAAAGTATTAAGTTCAGAATAGAGAAATTTCTTATTCGTATCAATTACGTGTTCAATTCAAGATCCATGAATCTTAATACCATATTTCACACATATCTCTTCTCGCGGTTTATCTGCGAGATGTATTATGAGAAAGATTTTAGCACGTTCTGCGAATATCCGCTTCGTATCCTGTCGCAATCGTAATGAAATCTCGCGGATAATCCAATTCTGTATCATACGTTTATGTGGTCGAATTAAGGCGTAATGTTGGATTTTACAGGAGATAATTATAGCCTACGTGGATCAATTTTTATTAGTTTCGGTGAACGAGTTTAGTGATGAAGCGTTACGTTATTCCGCTCAAGCAAAAATCGTTCGAAAGATCCGCGCTAAGCAAGTTTTTCGTTATTTATTTTCATCCCACGATATGTAATTAACAGATCGTGAGTTAATTAAGAAAATACCAAGTCGAAGGAAAAGAAAGTGCATTCGTTTCGGGACGTTCAATACATCGATAAGAGCCGAAGTTTCTAATCGATAAGTCACGTTCCACTTGCGCGAGCGTATCGAGACGCTTCGGTAATTTCAATTTTCCCAGGCGCGATGATAAATCTCGCCGACGCGTAATTGCCGCGGGCGGCATAAAACGATACGCCGTCGGTAAATTAAATCGTAAGTGGAAAGTAGTTAAGGTCCTCCATTCGTCGCGCGCGGCACAGCCACAGACAGTGGATGAAGTGATTATTGTCGGAATGCGGTCAGGCGAGTACGGAGAATGAGTACTCACGGGTACACTTCGTTTCCCGTGTTTTCTTTCTCTGCGATTCGGGTAATTTATCGTCGTAACTGCAAAGAGAGAAGAGCAAACCGCCGACCGTGCCCGGTGCCCGCGCGCATCAGGTATATACCGTACATAATCCCGCTAAACGAAAGGAAACGTAAGCAAACCGACGTGGAGCGGTCCATTGAGAATTTATAGGTGGATTTATTAGTCATTATCGTGACCACCCAGACCGGTTGGACGCGACTATTGGCACGAATATGCGAGAGATAATAATTAGAAGGTATAACACATTGAAATTAATTGCGACACGCGATAAAATTTAATATTGATTATAAAATAGTTGATACAATCGTGACTACTTATCTGTTATCACCTCTATTATTATGTTGCACATATATACTTTAATCTTGATATATACATAGATCTATGCGCAGGATTGAGAAAGTTAGTTTTTAAATTACTTTATAAGTTACTTTTTAGATTACCTTGTATGGCTTTATTATCAAAATTAGATCAAAATTAATAGAAAAAGTAATACAAAATTGGAGCAAATGATAAAATATAATATAAAAAATAAAATATCCAAACTTATTGTACTCAATTTCTATAATAAAAAGTAACTTATAAGTAACTTGTACAGTAACTTTCTCAATCTATGCTATTTAAAACTATATACCATTGAGAAACCAATATTCCAAATAGAAACTTGTATATATTATCAGTATCAAATACGGAAATAATTTGTACCACTTACATTAATATTAACCTCAATATGGTCGAAGTAACATTAAATACTGTAAATTTGCTTTTACTTTACTAGGTGAAAGTGAAGACTTTGAATTCTTTTTGACTCTCTTTACTCTATTCTTTCGGTAGGGCAAAATTAGTGGCATGGTCATATACCTATATATCAACTATATATGAAAATCAACATAATAATCTAAATCTCTAAATGTGAAGAATACAAATAGTAATGATATTCTACAAAATTACTATGTTTCTCACACAGATGAAAGAAGTAAATAGTATTAAAAAATAATATTTGAATCAAAGAAATCGCTCTTATATATAAGGACTAGATGCATCAAGGAGTTAATATGATACCCAAAGGACGACGTCGCGATATTCTACTCGGGACACTCGTACTTCGCTCGAGAATTGCGGCTGGTTATTGCTTCGAGGGCCATCACTAGACGCAAGACCGTCCTTTGGCGGTTGGTTGCCGTTGGTGGCAACGAAGGAGGTGGCGAAGAAGGAGGTGGTGTAGATTGAGGCAACACGGTAGTGTAGTGGTAACTATAATGAGTAGTGGTTGTGTGAGTGAGGCGAGGAGAGAGAGAGAGAGAGAGAGAGAGAGAGAGAGAGAGAGAGGGTGAGAGAAGTGAAGGCAAGGGAGCGTAAGGGTGAGGAGCTGGGTCGAGCAAGGGCGAGATGGGCGAAGGGTGCCGCGTTGGATGGCGAAGAGAGAGAAGGGTCGGGGGAGTGAGAAGGGCGAGTGTGGGAAAACGTGTAGCCTCAGCCTCCACCCTTTTCCACCCACCGACCACCCTGTCGCTGCTGCTCGGTCCAAGAGGGGCAAAAGAGGAGGAGGAGGAGGAGGCGGTAGAGGGCGAACAGGGAGGACAGGGGTTGGTTAGGGGGTGGTGAGCAGGAGGAAAAAGGGAACTCTGGGGCTGCACGAGGGGAGCACGACGAAGGGAGAGAGGTTGTCGCACGCCTATCCGCTCGATAGCAGCTTACAGTCCGTACACGTTCACTACCTCCCTAGAATTTAGTGCCCTCTGTCTCTTTTTCCTTACTTCTTTCAAAATTTCGCGAAAAAGACACGTCAATGACTAGACGAATGCATATAATGTTGAGTTTTCCGTCCGGTCGTCGTACGAATTATTTCCCGGCTTACGGAGCATCTTTTTCTCGGATGTGATTGAACACCATCCACTTAGACGGGTGTCTGTTAAAAATATGAGACCTATAGAACTTTCTTTGTCATCGCTTTTTTTGCTAACTTAATTAAGTTAACTTTATTTCTCACAGTGTTATTTTGTATTACCACCCACAATATACATCAATTTAAAAAAGAATGTATTAAGATTGTTTATCATACAAACCAAAATTACTTAATTTAGTTCCATTTGTCATAATTGTCAAGTTTCAGAATTTAGTTTTCAAAATGAAAAAACAAATGGCAATGAGGAAAATATTAGGTAGAACAGTAGGTTAGGGTCGAAGGGTCAGAAGAAGAGAGTCTAAAGAGAAAGTACTATGTTGGCTATCGGATGACGATTATACAGGGAACGCCTGTTTCTTACCTTTGATGCCTTTGTGAAACTGTATCCTGCTGTGTCTCGGATAACAGAGACGTCGGTGGAATTACTGCCGAGAGACGCAGGCAGCCCTAGGCGCGAAAGCCTGAAGATCTCCCGCTTGAATCGCCCCGGAAGGACATTTCTCCCTATTATCTCGTTTTAACAGCCGGACGGTGGTGCCGTATCGGATGAGGAAAAAGTCTCGCTTCAAAGTCGCACGCGAGCGACCGAATTCGCTTTAAACGCGCCAACCCCTCGGCGCGTTTTAATTAAAAAAATATCCTCGGCCTTGCGCGAGCACAAAAGCTGAAATTACTCGAGAAACGGGCGACGACACTCGAGCAAGAGAAAGAAAGAGAAAGAAAGAAAAAGCATCCGACGTCTTGAGACTTTCGCGCGGGGATATCATTAAGCACACCTGGATGTAATACGTGCTCGTTCGCAAATTGTGGCACTGAGATATACCCGCCTCTTCCTTCTTCACGCCCGTTCCCTTCCATACCCCTCCCCCCCCCCCTCCTTTAACTCCCCCTCATCGCCGACACGCAGGCGACGTGGGAAAAAGAGAGCAACGTCAGAATTTGCTCTCGACCGTTTCCTAGGTCGCCGCCGACGGGTCTTCGTCCTGGAAAACCCTGAAAATTGATTTTCCAGGCGCGGTCTCCCGCGTTACCCACGCACAGGTCTCTCTCGGTTGCATCGATTTTCACCTGGCTTCCCCCTGTCCGCTACCCTCTTCTCTCTCTCTCTCTCTCTCTCTCTCTCTCTCTCTCTCTCTCTCTCTCTCTCTCTCTCTCGCTCGCTCGCTCGCTCGCTCTCTATCCATCGTATATCCCTTCTCTTTCTCTCCTACTGTTACCTCGTTGCCCGCCATCGCCACCGACTCAAACCAAGCGTTCATTCAGAATCCGAGAGGAAAAAAAGGAGCGAAATCTAGGTCAATGGAGGTTTGAGAAATTTGTGCGATAGTCGCCACCGCCGTTTCGTTGCGGCTCGCCGTTCGTCCGAGAGACAAGCGAGGAATATCGTCCGTGTCGATTTCACGCTGTTTCAAACGCGAATATACTCGTCGATCGAGAAATTCGCGCATTTGATAAAGCGCGAAACTAACAATGCTCGTTGGAGTTCACCGACGACGATTAAGATGTCCAAAGTGAAATAGATTTATCTCTACAAATGAATCGCTACCGAACCGTTTGCGTATTTACGATGTAGTGTAAAATATAACAGCTCGACTTCGCAGACGCACTATTTCTAATTATTTAGCGTAATGAACATCTAACAAAAACTATTATCTTATCTGACAAAGAGACTCGGAAGAAACGATGGAAGGGATGACAGAAGTGTCAAGGGAAAAGTTGCGATAATTTATTTTACCGCTGTTACAAAAATCTTACACGACTACGAGCGATCCACGCAACGAGTTAACAGCCATTTAGATAATAAACTGTGCATTTTCGCGCTAAATGATAGTCGAGATCCCCGCGGTTCCCTCGCGCATCGTTACCGTTGTCTCGAAATGAAGGAGAGAAGGTCGAGTCTCCGCGCATTAGAAAAATATCAAGGGCAATATTTCTTCCCCAAGAGTGTTGTTCGTCGTGCCTTTCGTAACCGAGAACGAGACCTCTGGAGAAAGAAGTAGGAACGGGTGAAAAGAAAACTGCGATAAGTAAAATCCTGTTGCGTTCTCTCCGATGTCCGGAATTCTATAACGCAAAGTTAAGGAGAACATACTACGATGGCCTTCAAGTCCAAAAGTTCGAAAAGTTAACACAATTCAGAGGTCCGGAGTTTTGACTGTTTCGTCGCAACATAACGAAACTTGAGAAATCATGCTGAGAAATACTTGTTGCAAACATCTTTAGAAGTCTATTTAGTCTACGACGACGATTTAACGTCTACTGTTTGAAAGAACTAATTGAAAACTATAGATTTTTCTTCCTTCTCAGAAAGAAAACTATTTTTTCCGGCTATCGCATAAAAGATGTATTTCAGATGATTAAATCGTACATGATAATGTACATGTTAATGCATATATATAGAGATACGCAAATTTATAGAGAGAGCTGAGATTTATGGAGAATTGCAGCTAATATTTCCTATGACTGTCAGCGAATATCAATAATGTGATTAATTTGTGATACTAAATGAGATCATACTGAAATTAATTATTCGGATATTTTCGGTTTTGTAGATTGGAAATATTATCTTTAGATTTCACATATTGCACATCGATTATATATCAAGTTGCACGCGGTTCAGAGATATCCATTAATAAAAATATACTACAGTAAAAATATATACGTAAATTATTTGCGGAAACAATGGTTCCATATTACAGAAAAATATTTGCATTGATGTTAATATTTATGACGTATACATTTCGGTATTTTATTTCTACTTTTAACGGCATTATCAGATGTTTTAAAAATTTATATTCTTTACATATTTTTTTCATACTAAAAAAAAATTAAATCCTTGAAACCAATACCCGGTATTACCAATTCTGATATCACCAACCATATTAGCAGATTATGTAGTAGCAAAAATTTTCAAAAACAGCAACAGCTTTCGCGATAACATTTGAATGACGGAAATTATTTCATAGAGACGTTATTCACAAAGAATATACCCGCGGGAGAAGTTCTTAGCTATTTTTTCTCGCTCGGTGAATCCACGAATTTCTCATAAATTACCATAATTTCCCAACTCTAAAAAAATAAAAGTCTCACGTTTGGGTTCGCGTAGAATTCCATCCCGATTACGTCCATATCAGAGACAAGTCGTAATTTATGGACGATCCGCGACACGGGAACGAGTGCATTTGCTTTCCATTGACGTACAGGGAGGGGGAGGGGGAGGAGGAGGAGAGAAAACACACTTTTCACACCCTCGCTCGAAATACCATAAAGCGTGTTTAAGCGGGAAGGTCGAGCGAAGTCAAGTTGGGTTAGGTTAGCGTCGTGAATGACGGAGGAGGGTCGCGTTTCGCCCCGATAAAGTTTGTTCGATCGGCCGTTAGTCTCCTTCTTATGGCCCCTTTGCCATGACAAGCTTTAAACTACGTTCATACGAAAGTTCGCGAACGTTACTCGCCCAATAACCTGAGCATTTTGCTTTAAAAAAAAAAATATATATATATATATATGTATGTATGTATGCACGAATTCTCAAAGAAAAAGAAGAAATGTGTGGATAATAAGACGTAAAAATTGATGACAAAAAACTTTCTTACAAAAATACACCTCCCTCAGAAAAATTAGATTTTACACGTCCGTTGGACGTTTAAATTCTTCTTTACCTACATCCAAAATTTATGCTAATTATGCATAAATGTATTATTCTCGAAAAGACTTCACTCGGGTCATGACTCCACAATGTGGAACCGGCATTACACACACGTGCGGTTCGTGTCTTTTCCCGTGGACTTGGAGGTCGGGCACGTTGTGCCGGAAAGCGTGCAACGGCCGCGGACGAGCGTTTAACTTTGTTCCGAAGTTCTCCAAGGTCGTGCCGGCGCGGCGCGGTGCGCCCGTTGTAGGTCGGTGCCACTGGAGTAAAGCAGCGAGAGAGAATTTCCCGAGGCCGCGTCATAAATCTCTATCTGCTGCCTGGAGGTAAATGTTCGCGGAATAGACTTTGGCGACGATTGTAATTTCGCGCCACTGGGATGTTGTCTCATCCCCACGTGTATGCGAACACGTGTGAGTGTCCGTGTACCTGTACCGCCGAGAGCGCAAAAGATTTATCTGGCCCCACTTTCTTTTCTCTCGCGTGAACGAGGAGGAGCAACGTTTATTGCTTCAGCGGTTGTGGCTTTCGGTAAATAAATTTATTATCAATGTGACGTAAACGCGGAAGAATATTTTAATTTATGAACCTTTTTATTAACTTCTTTTAAAGTCCCTTTAAACACAGCCACATACAATAATAGAAAACTTTATTTTAGATGCTGTAAAAAAAACGAAAATTTTTCTGTGATGGTTTTTTAATATCCCATGTAGGATCGACAGCAATTACAACAAAACCAACTATTATCGACTGACGGCCAAGGTCTTCTGTCAACCAGCTTTTGGCTATCACTGTTAAATGACTGGGCCAATACCATTTTACTGGGCCGATTAAAACCCTATACCGGATATTTAATTAATAAAATTTAATTACACATTTTTATTTAGACATTAGTATAGAAAAAGATATTCATCTACATAAAGTGCTAATCTACAGGAAATATTCTCTTACATGAATTTTTATCTTTGTATGTATTTATCTGCATGTATTTTAGTATTACCATAGGATTAAGATATAACCTCGAACTGATTATAATACACGATTAGCAAGACGATCAATTCTGTGACAAAGTGTGACGCAGAAAGGGATTAACGAAGTGAGACTTCAACGCGTAAATAATTCACTCGTATAGTCGGCAAATCAACCTCTACAAACGACAAGCTATTATTTCTAGTTGCACGGACGTGACACAAGGCGAACTCATAATCCAATTTTATGTGGCAAAGTAGAAAAAATCGATCGACCCATGTCTGACCTAAACTCCGCGTTTAATCCTTTTCTATCGGTTCTATAGCTTGATCCGCCGACAAAGTATTATTTGCCCGTTAAATTGTTGCGATAACGCAGTATACAGTTTCGCGGAAATGTCAAAAACAAAACTCCCCGGGGGATTACTTGACAACGAGCACTTAGCTGCTCATTCGTACGGCCGTAAAAACGAGCGTTTGAACTTTTCGCACGCACTGCCGATCTGCATAACCGCGGCAAAAACCGGTGCGAATACCTTTTATACGTTACGTTAAGCGCCGTGTTTGCTTTTCGCGATACGAAATAAACGATCGCGCGCGTTTACCAAGCATTCATACGTCAATATTTAGAACGAATTGTCGTCCGTACGATTTACCGCTGTTTGTACGCTATTTATACGCGCTATTTATTATTTATACAATGGAAATTTGCGATTCGCGGCGCTAATTGACGCTCGTCGCTGTTGCAACATTCAAGCGGTCAACCGCTAATCGTTTGTACATCTTGCACGAGATTAATTTATATATCTTCATGAAATAGTTCTCTCTCTCTCTCTCTCTCTCTCTCTCTCTCTCTCTCTGAGCTTTCCTTTCTCTCTTTCCGCATTTATTCTATATCCGCAATAGATCAAAATTAAAACAAGTGATCTTACAATATCCTAAAATGGATATCACCCAGTTTTACCGTGTAATAATAGTAAATTAATAATGGAATATCAATAATTTCATCAATACTTCACAAATAATTAAAACTGCTATCTTGTAGAATTAATTCGACAATAGATTATTTAAGAAAATTGGATGACGAAGAAAATTAATTTGAATTATTGCTTCGATTAAAATATTTCGATTAAGTTGAAATTAAGAAAAAAAAGGTGAATCGGATTAAAATATGTCTCAAGTGTGTAATAAACTTTAATGATGAAATTCACGATGATTTTAGTATAATCCGGGCAAAACGATACCAGCGCGGTACCATCGACAATGGAAACAACAATGGTTGTCATTTCTATTACAATAGACACGCTGCGCGCTTCTGTTCTAACAATTCCATTATCTCCGCGCGAAAGCCTCCGCCAGGGCGAGGCTTTATTATGCCTATCAGAAAATTTAGATCGTTTATTTAATGGGATATAAATAGTCGAGCGCGGCCTATTAACAAAATACGGAGTATTTCGCGCGGAACAATAGCTTTGCGAAGTCATTTGGCCGTTCATGCGACGACTGCAATTATACGTTTCGTTATAATGGCGCCACAAGTAAGCAATTTAATGCTTAACGTTATGCAATTAAAATTAAAAATGGATCACATAATATCACGGACGTCGATTTCATTAAAATTTTTAAAAGCCGACCATGCGTTTCGGCGATGCGTTTCAACGATGTAACATGCTCCATTGTACACGATAATAATTTCATCTTTTTTTTTTCGTAGCCACAATTACTGCAAGATGTGAAAAATGCAAGGGAAACCATTTTAAATTTAATAATTTATCAAGCATTTAATTTGAAAGTCTAATTTTGCTTGTGAATCTTAAATTAATAGGTCAGGATCAATTCACAAATTAATACTTTACTACACGGAGTAATGAAGTTCATTATGATCGTGAGGACGCGATCATTAAGTTCTTAGTATTAATTTATGCAGTTAAGTAATTGTGCTTCTCTTTTCAGGGAAATGCCTACATCTAAGTGGTCTCACGCCCGAACCATTGACTGCGGACGACGATTACAAACTTTTGCGACTCGGTATTGGCTTTACAAATATGGTAGCACGTGCGACGAAAGGCAGCGCAGATCTTACAAGAAAGGAAATTAAAGAAGGTCAGTATGTCGAACGCTTTTAGTATGTTCGAAACGAGCGATGAGATAATTACGAAATCTCGGTCGAAAATAATTATTGCATAAGCCGATATCGCCCCGACATAATTTACGGGAAAATTAATTTGAACTTTGTATTATATTCACGTTATACAATATTTTATCATAATATTTATATTTTATTATATAAAAAAATCGAAAGATAGGATATGTATCGGTCCGATTAATATTTATGAATTTGAACTCTACAATTTCGATGTAATAAGCATTTGAGACATGAAATGAAAACATTCTTAAAATTTATGAAGTTATTTTTGTAACGATTAATTATATACAGAGTTCCTATTGATTTTTTTAATTAATTCTTTAGTCATCTCGATTTTTCTTTTAAAACGGTTTATTCCAAATTTGTAATTCGGAACATTGACCTGACATGCATCGGCGTTTACATCTATTGTTTTCCTTTTTCTATTTCCATTAAAGTCGGCTCTAAAACGACATGGCCAAC
This sequence comes from Atta colombica, assembly GCF_001594045.1. Taxonomy (NCBI): domain Eukaryota; kingdom Metazoa; phylum Arthropoda; class Insecta; order Hymenoptera; family Formicidae; genus Atta; species Atta colombica. Next base: position 5,149,496 of record NW_017259291.1, on the reverse strand, counting down.
ATGTGCCTTTGACGAATGTTATCCCTACTGGAATAATGTTGACATTCACGCCTATTACTTTCCTTTTTCTATTGAAAAAAAAGGAAGACAAGGGTCATTGATGTACATCAATACAATGCCAATGAATCTTGGACAATCAATTATTGAAACTTTCGAAAATTCTTTTGAAAATTCTTCTAAAAAACAAGGAGGAAACAATGATTTAATTGTTAGAATTGTAATATTTTATGTATCTATTGAAATAATTGAAAAGAAATTCAAAAAATTCAAAGACACATGTTTTTAAATTTTCATCATCAACATCAATTAATATCTCACAAAGATTGTATCACGATTATCTGGAACCGATTCTCTTTGAAATATATTATTAAACACAAAAAGTTTTGGAAAGTTGTTTCACTTCTTAAATCTGAGAATAAGCCGATAAGAAAGAACATATATGTGCCTCTTAAATATTGCTGTTTGACAACATATAGCGAGTGCAAAAAGTATTCGTACAGAGAAAATATTTTTAAAAAGTAAATATTATCCAGTAAGAAATGAATCATCGAATTTATGTCGAATCGATGATTTTGAACACCAATTCAACGTCGATTCGATAATCATTTCTTGCTGGATAATTAACAATTTATTGATAAAGAATAAAATAGACTGTATGTTTCTTAAAATTATATATACCAAAAAGACGTGTATTAATTATAGAAAATATATCTGAAAAATAAGCGAAAATTAAAAATTCTATTGTTTGGATGCTTAAAATATTCGTACAGTCCAGAAATTTAACTTCTAAAATCAGAAATACAGGAATGCGAAACTTGTTTGTTTATGTTAGAACAGAATATATTCATTATATAAAATGACTAATTAATGTTTATTTTTTACAAATAAGACTTTTTTTAATAAGCAAAAATTTCCTTACACGAATTTTTGCTCTCACTGTACTTCGAGGAAATTCGAATCAGTACCGGATAGTTGTTATGACACAGCCCTTTGTTGATTATCAAATATTCTAAAAACAGAAAATAACCGAGAGATGTTTACAAATACATATCCTATAAATTGATAAGCTTTCGAAATGATTGTCCTAAAGCAACTGAGAAAGCTAATGAAATTCGAGAAAATTTCAAGAAAGCAACGTGGCTTTAACGGTAAGCGAACTATTCGATCGCTATTATTTTGCTCGAATGTTCTCAATTGTGATTGGCCGCTTAAGTAAGAAGTTCAATGGCGTATTTGTATTCGACGTTTCAACTATGGTTCTGGTAAACGAAACCTACAAATCCTACCGTGACGCAGCGCTTTCTTTGTTGTTTTGCTTAGGTAGTTTTCTTTGCAGTTTAGAGGTCTATAGTATCTCTAGCTTAGGTAGTAGTAACTCCAGTATACTTCAAACAATCAGTACGATTTCGACTGTAAGACTGTAAACGTCGCTCCGAGAAGACCCGTGCTAAATCTCGGAAGAGATACGCACAATCACAGCATGGGAAGCACGGGTTAAAGAAATAATCGCGAGATAAGTGCGTGAGAGGCATCCAGGGTGAATTATCTAAATCGCTGGAACGTAAGGAGTGTTCTCTTTTTCTTTTAACGGTGCAATGCGTGCTCACGACGTAAACTTCGGTCTCGCTCAAGTTTATTTATTCGTACTCTACCCTTCGTTCGAAGTTTCGGGGTACACTCTTGCTTCGAATATATCTTAAAAATGTGAAATGAGAATCTCATCGAATGCATTGAATTTTAAATAAATAAACGCGACCCAAAAATTCTCACGTTGCGGAATTTATGCCAAAAAAAGACGTTGTTACACGTGTTATACAGTTACGTGTTTTCCGAGCAGCCATGTGTGTGTAATAAAGAAGCGAGAATATAGAGGCTTACATAACGCATAGTGCATAAGAAAGTGAACCAATCAAAGCAATTAAGCAGTAAGCGAATCGACATTTCTATGGGCTTTCTACAATAAGCCACAACCTACTAAGCTTTAAATCTAAATAATAAAGTCGTAAGAAATTGATTAATCGCAGTCGAATGTGAGAAAAATAATTGACTATGATTGGTCAAGTGTTGAAAGTCCATTGATTCGACGCTGCTTTACATTATTGCCTTATATCTCTACTGTGATTGGCTGATTCGCTTATGCCTTACGTTTTTTGTGTGCTGTAGTCTTTGTTCCTCTCGTTCGGAGGAGAAACATCCGTCTCTTACTAACGTCAGGCCGAATTCAATAGACGCGATGCCACGAGTGGGGAAAGTTTCGACATATCGATGCGAGATCGTTTTACTGACATTCATAAAAACGCCTAATGCCCATTTCTACCAATCTAGATTAACTTTAACCTCGGTTAAACTTAGGGTAGTATTCATAGTTCATCCTTATTATAAGGTCATCTTAAGCAGCTCTACAATGAGATTTTAAGGTGTAAATCTTAAACTTTTTAAATTTTAAAACTTAAGCTGTAAGAAATTAATCAATCGAATATGAGGAAAATAATTGACAATAAATAAAATCTTTAGATGCTAATAAAGCCCTTCGATTGACTTATGATATTTTAAGGCTGTACTTGAATATAAGAATTGGCTACGAAGACCGGTCTTACTCTTTGTCTTTTTCTAATCCTTAGAATTAGAAAAACATGAAAAGTTAGTTGAAGGTTAAAATTACATTGGTAGAAGGTACGGAGTATAAATGGTGGGGTTATCGCATATACAGGGCGTTTCACACGATACCTTGCGAACCGAGACTTTAAAAAATTGATTTTTTTTTTTTTTCGATAGAAAGATACATTCAAATTTATTTGACTATTTTAATTCTCTTAAACGATCATTTCATTAATTGAATTAATTAACAGATTCACTGTCTAGAACAAGTCTTCATAATCCATCTTTAACTCCTTTTTGCTGACGCATATCCAGAGTGAAGTGAACTTATATTCCGCGATATCCATGAAAAAGAAAGGAACAGTACAAAACCGACGTACAAGCAGATAAAAGTAAACATAACAATGCTAATGAGATAAAAGCCGGTTGCATCAACAGGTTAGGGCCGAGCGAACCGTGTGTGCGAATGCCTCCATGTTTCTTTCCGGAATAACAGCTCTAATCGCTTTTCCCACGCGCCGCATGGAAACAAAAAATTTTCCAATTTATCTCTGAAATTCGACGGAGTGGCTCGAACGTTAACATTCATTCATCGTACACGGCAAGCGTCTTGCCACAATGTATCTCAATCTCGATCGATCTCTTTCGAAGGGACTTGGATACATTTATGAACGACATCCACCGCGATATTATCGCAGCAATGTAACTAACCGGAAAAAGATGTACCGGCGCCATTTGTGACAATAGCAAACGGCGCCGTTACACGGCATCGGTGAAAAGGAACACAAGCTCGTGGATCATGATCGAAGGGTGCTCACCGTATCGTCGATCGTCCATCGCGTACCCATGTTGGAGCCGGTCGTCCTCCTCGATGGACGTCGCGGTCCATCTCATCGTGTCGACGCACTCACGCTCGTACGAAGCGTCGTATCTCACTTCTTCCATCCCGCAGCAGTCCTCGAAACGTTTTTTAACGGACCGATTACTTCGACATAGCGGCCATGCGTGTACGCGACGCGGGAAGCGGCAGTACTGCCAACTTTATCGGCCGCTCGCTCCGCTCGCTCTTAAAGGCATATCGCAACACGCGTGTCGCGTATCGCCCTGCCGAAAGCGATGTAGACCCCTCCATCCATCCGAAAATGTCGCCCTACCGACGGACTTTGATTTGCTTATCATTAGAGAGATGCGCGACGCCACTGATTTCATTTTTAAATCCTATAACCACATGGTTCGGTGAAATACATGCGGTATTTTGTATTTGTACTCTGTAAATCATTTGGAGTAAGTCTCACTCCGAAAGAAAATGAACTGAAAATTGAGGCAGTCTTGAAAAGAAAAGAGCGTCGTATTATTTATTAGGAGCGGGTGAGAACAGTAATAATTAATAGCTAATAAACTATTCATCGGCGATGTCCCCGTATTTCAGGAAAATTGCGTCTCTTCTTTTTTCGCGAGAAGTTGGAGTCATCCGGTGGAGCATCAAACGTCAAGTCCCACTAAAATAAAGTAGCCGATAAATTAATGGCCGGAAGTATAAAAGCGGAGTAGAGGTCGAACACTTTTCTCACCACTTCAAATGAGATTAGTTAATAACGGCTGGTCACCAACTATGTATTTAAATAACACTGACTCGCGTATCCTATTAACCGACATGCGTATCGATACTTTCAACACTTGGAAAATACGAAAAGGAATGCGAATGTAATGGAGGTCCTGCATGAGTTTCAAAAGGCGTCGCTCTCCTCTCCCTCTAAATTCGAGAAACAAACAATTGAATTATAAAAATCATTTTTACGACAAAAAATTAACTCAAACAATAAAAAATCTAAATCGAGATGTAAGACGTCGAAAAGACATTTTGCGAGAACCTTCTAAAAGGCTTCCAAGATTTATTTCTATCAATAGATTAACTTCGATCTCGGGTTTATTTAGTTTTCTTTATTTATCCTTTTTTAATTCTTAGAATTAGAAGATGATAAAAAATAAGTTAAACCGAAATTAAAGTTAATGTATGTTGATAGGAATGAACGTTTTTCATTTTCTGATGAACTTATGGTTAGACTTAACCAGATAATGGAAAAATTTTATTTTTTTCACTACGGTTAATCACTAAACTGATGATTTTTTTTTAAGTTATCATTACAAAACTATCAATCCATTAATTAATCATAGCTGAAAAAACACTTTTATATTATCATCAAATTAAGTCTAAACTGAGTAAAACTACAAGTTAATCAGATAATAAAAAGCCAGACGTTAAAGATGTCTTATATCCTGATTTTAAATTTTATGTTGTCTATGAACATATTTATACTTATTGACCAATGCCTGGCTTACATTAATATTCCTTAACACACTTCTTTTACGTAAGTAACTTAATAAATTTTGTGTAAATTTATTATATTCCCCTCTACTAAAATTTTATTTAAAAAAAATTCTATTTACGATATGTCCTGCTACGATCAGTCAAAAACAATGCGAATACAGAAATGAATGAATTAGAATCTTGAGTAACTGCATAATTCCAGAATGACTTAATTTCTGTAATTGAGACAATTACAGTCGCATCTGTACTTACGTTTATACCGTGCAGAAATCGTTTCGTTTACTTTACGTTATTCGATTGTTACGTCTTTCGTAATAGAGGATATCTTTAATTATTATTACTAAGTACTCTTTTATTAAATTGCAACGCGATAATTTCTCTCTCGTTTACAAAAATATATAGAATGGATGAATTGCATGATATAAATAGCATTTACGAATGAACGCGAGGATAAAGAGGAGCGATAGGTGTAATCTGTAATCAATGACTTTATGTAATAATGTCTATATTTATAAGTTAGGGTAATTATAGGCAAGCGTAAATGTACTGTCTATGCTATAAAATTTGAATTTAATTGAATTTGTTTTAAAGTTTTAAAATATATTAGAGGTAAAAAAGAATATTAAAGAGAAAGAGATAACAAGTACTATTTATTTATGTGTTAATCGATTACTTTAATTCCTTTTCATTTGGTTGTTAATTATCAATATTATATATCAAATTGTAATATATTTACTTATAATTGTATTAATTATATTTACATTAATTATTGTTTTTATTTTGCAGGTAGTCACATTCTACTCGAGAAATTACGAAAGTATAAGCCAAAAATTGCAGTATTCAACGGCAAACTCATATACGAAGTATTCTCGGGAAAGAAGGAATTTGGGTTTGGCAGACAACCGAACCTCGTCGAGGGTACCAATACGGTAAAATAGCTTACATTTTTCTTCATGCTCTTGCACTGAAAAAATATCCTGCGTAACACAGAATTCAAAAATTCCTCAAGGAAAGCCATTTAAAGGAATTCTAAAATATTCGGACGTTTCACGCATCTTTACTTACTTTTTGTGTTGCTCAGAATATTAAAAATGTGGTCTGTTTTCTGTTTCTGCACTAGCCTGCACTAGAACTCTTTTTCTCGCTTTCGACAAATATCAAATTTTTCTCACTCTTTCTTCAGTTCCAAAAGTGTACACTAGTTCAGCCACAGAAAACAGATCTCTTATATCTATAATTTCAGTGAGAATGTAGATCTCAGACAATATATTATCACAAATAAACAGAAATTATTTTCGTTATATTTTACTATGCCACTTGAACTCAATAAAATTATTTTACATACAATGAATTTTACTGGACCGTACATTTGAAAATTCAATGATAAGAAATAAGATTAATGACCGTAACGATTAAAGCTAAATCTTTCTTTTCTGGTCAAATAATCAATTCAATCTGAATTACTATACATACTATGTATGTGATTATTTTATATTTATTATACATATATGAAATTTTAATGTTTATAATTTTACTTATATAATTATTTAGAAAATCAAAATCCTCACTTTTCGATGTTGTGTATTGCAGTACATGTGGGTTATGCCCTCAAGCAGCGCGAGGTGTGCTCAACTACCACGTGCTGCTGATAAGGTGCCATATTACGCTGCCCTAAAGAAATTCCGCGACTACCTAAACGGTACGATCACGCACTTGGACGAATCAGACATCGTATTCGCCGATTCAAAACTCAAGAAGAAGGAACACGAAGCGATCGAGGATAAGAAGTCAGTATTTACCGACGATTTGCCCGACGGTGAGAGCCGAATCACGGAGATCAACGGCATGGGAATTAAGCAGGAGACGGGCGTGATACCTGGCAAGAAGAAACGCGGAAGACCGAAAAAGATAAAAAATCCAGAGGATCAGCCACCACCGGATCCTGAGAAGCTGGACGCGAATGGCGAGGTCATTAAAAAACGTCGCGGTCGTCCGAAAAAGATCCATCAACAGCAAAAGCAAATGGAGCGGGAGAATCGTGAGAGAGAGCAGCAACAGCAACAACATCAGGTGATGGGCCACTTGAACGACGGATATAGTAACGTGTCGAACTGCTTTTCGCCACCACTGATGTCACCTCCAAAGTTCCAGCATATGGCACCGTATGCGCCGACGATGAATGATGGCTTCTTCGGCCAGGGAATGAACGACAATAGCCCGTACAATATGAGCGCGAAGCAAAGCCCTGTGCACTTGCAGCAGCATTACAGCCAGAGCCCCAAGTCCATGTCGCTGTCGTTCACTCACTCGGACTTATCGTCGGAAATCAATACTGCAATCTCGTCGGAGAACAATCTCGAGCCGTCGCCTTTGACGTCGCCTAGCGTCGACCATCCGGACTTTGAACCGCCCACCAGCATGTCGCAGCAAAACATGGGCAACGATCATCGTCAGTATAATCCGGCTGGAGGGCCCGATCCAACGGGTCACCATGGCAGTCCTGGCACGCCGTCCCATAACAGCTACGCCAACTACATGGGTTACCATGAGCAGCCACCAGACGCGCATAATCCGCATCCGCATCAGACGACATCGACGCCTCTCAGCCAGACCGCCGAGGACCATTCTCATCATTCGCATCCAACGCCACCGCATCCACACACGCCCACTCATACGTCCATGTCGCCGCACCATCCGCACGAACAATATGGCATCAAGAGGAATTCCGGTCAGGACGTGGCGTCTAAGAGTCTGAGCGACCTAGAATCCCTCGTGGACCAGATCCCGAGCATAGCCGATGGCGGTAATCAGCGCTTGCAACATGCGCATCCGGGTATGCCGGGCGATGATAGCTTGGCAGAGAAGATGGACGCCCACCATCAGTCCTACATGTCCGGTTTCGGCGGCATGCCGGCTGGACCAGCTGGAATGGCCAATTACAGTCCACCGTTGCCGCCGGGTAGTGGAATCTATCCCTCCTCGCTACACCACTCTCCCACCGACGCTGGCTATGGAGGTTTATACGGTATGAACAGTCGTCATCATCAAGACTCTCAGCAACAGCAGCAGCAGCAGCCACAACATCAACAGCAGCAGCAGCAGCAACAACAGCAACAGCACAGCAAGTCCTATACGGTGGAAAATCTCGCGTCCAGTAACTACACCCCTAGCATGAATCACGGACACCCCAGCAACTCTTACCCCAACATCATAACCGGGCACTATCCGGTACCGATGGGCTCGACCAATGGATATCTGTTCGGAGGCCTCGAGACAAGCTTGATGCAGCGTACATACGGAATCGGTGGGATGAGCGGCATGAGTAGCATGCATCCATCCGCCGCCCTCGGTCACCCGATGGCGGGCAATCCGTATCCGTACAACGGCTCGTACTCAAGCTCGTTCGATGCTTATCCAGCGCCACCGACGGGCATACACGCGCCCAGCGCCAATTACCCCGGCTACGTCGGCACGGCTGGCGCGGCGTCCAGCAGCACCACCTCGCCGCCGTCCTACCTCGCACCGTCGCACCACAGACCACCGGTTGACCTCTCCTATGACGGTGTATGATAATCGATGTGAGATACCGTTCGCCGACCCACCACTAGCCCCCGATGATCCTATCTCTTTCTCTCTCCATCTCCATCTCCATCCCATCCCATCCTCACCAACCTCACCTTCGCCTGCCGCCGATCGCCTCCTGTGCGCGCGCGCGAGCGACGCACGTATCCGCCGCGTTTATCTTTTCTACGTATTTTTACACACGTCTTTTAAGACACGGCTCTCAACGTGTCGGGGTCGCACCGTCGCGCGTCGTCCCCCCCGAATCGCCGTTCCTTCATCCTTGTCATTTTCTCTCTTTAAATCACTCTCTCCGCGAAATCACTCTCCGCGAGATGCTATCTCCAATCTGCGAGCAATCTTTCGCTCTTTGTCGATCCATTTGCCGCACGATACTCTATTTCCTCTTTTTCACTCACCTTTGCTCAAGCCAGTTCTATGTACAAAGCACCCCAGAATTGGCGAAAAATGGATATACACATTTTTCCTCTCACCAAGATAACATCGAGACTTTGATAGCAATAATGAACTATTATCCGAATTATTATTAGATAGTATATCTAATGCATTTTGTTTCAGATGGATACTACTTTAAGAATCTGAAGCTTAGTTCCTAAGATATTGAAATCGAGATTTGAAACATTGTGCGAAAATGAAGATGCCATCCCTAGTAAAAATGAAGCGTAAGACAAAAAAGAATGCAAGTCGAATGTAAAGGGAAAGATAGAAGCGTAAGCAAATATATTCTAAGGAGATTGAAATAATGTAAGAGAAGCATTAAAATGCTTTACGCTTCTTTTGCATTCTATTATTTCAATTTACGTTCCTTAAATCGTTTGTTTACGTTTGTGTCACTATTTTTACGTTCGATTTTTACGTTCCTTTTTCTCTTGTGCTTTATTTTCGCCAGGAATTCGAGGCATACATATTGTATTGTCTATATTGCGTCAATTTTGGGGCAGCCTATGCAACTGTCGGTCTTTCATTTCAATATCTCTCCACTCTTTCTCCCTGCATTCCGCTTCTACGTACTTCGTCGCCACATCTCTCTCGTACTCTATTTTTTTTTATCACGCTCTCGATATGTGATTACGCCATGAGTAATTACGGGCGCGCGGCTCGGGAACGGGAAAACCACTCCACTGAAACGCGACTAGCGCACGCAACGAACAAGAATTGTAAGGGTAGATCAGGTTCGCCGATCGCGTTCTGTACCGATCCGATCGCTAAAGTATACTTACACGGGCACGCATTCTGATAACCATAACGATAAATGACCTTAATACCGAACAGACCACGGATTACGAATTCGGCCGACGTAGCCAAGGTCGGACAAACATGTAATTACACTATTCTTCTTTCCGACATCGATCAGGAAATATCGATCACACTGATTGCTACGAGCATATCTACGAGCTTTAACCGAAACCATGTTTCTGTAAACTCTTTCATATTTCGAAGGGCATTCAATATTGCAAATGGGGTATATAGATGGGTATATATCCTAATTTGTAATTGCAAATTGTTATCTTCGAAAGTCAATAAGAAACGACGCGTCATAAAGTAAAACACGAAGTCCGAAAATATTACCGATTATATCGAAACAAGTATAATTTCGATGAATTCAAATTCTCAATGCACAGGAAATAATAGAATTTATTAGAAATAGAATTTATTAATTAATTTATTTTAATCAATGATTATTATATAATACTTATTGTGCAATAGTTATTATACATTGATTGATTTTTTACTTAAAATTTCTCTTTTTTATCAACGATATTGTGATGTTATCATTTTATGTAAAATATATAATATTATATATTAACAATTATATATTATTTATATATATTTATATATATATAAATATATATATATATATATATAATATATTGTTTATGATATTATATATTTTATATTACAAAAACAACATTATAAAGTATAATATTATTTATTGAGAATAATGAGAGTGCAATAAGATTTTTGTGATAATATAAAAAATGACTTTTTCGTGTCCATCAGAAATGGAGTTGATCGAATTTATATCGGTTTCGTTACGACAAAAAAAACGCGCTACAATTGTACGATTAGAATAATAGCATAGATCATTTACTTATCGTTTATGTATCTCATTGCGTCTTCTTAATACCATCAGCCTATTGTAATGTTATTAATGTGTTGCGTATTTGATTAATTAACACGTCAAATGCTGCACTTTATATGACGATACAATTTCATGTCATCAGAATTACTATCTTATTAATTGCTTTCTCTAAAAAATCGACGATTTGCTTCATTTTACAACTTTACGTGATAGGACGCACGTAATATATTATTTGTTAGAAGCGATATTTACAATTACAATTTTTTCACCATTCAGCTTTTGACACAGAAATGATCGAAGAAATGATTATTTTGACGGAAGAAGAGAAATCCGCCAAAAGATTTATCTTTTATAAACTTGTAACTAAGGAGTCATCTCCTCTCGATGAGCAATCGTTCTCATTTCGATCGTGCACCGAGCCGAGCTTAATCGAATTGAAAGTTTCAAGTTCACGAGGAACTCTGTAGTTCGCTCGGTTGTGCCATAATGAGGTATCGTTGCTAATATAGCAAATTAGTCTAAGTAAAAGTGATAGAAGGGACGCACGTAAATAATTGTTGACCCATCAAAAAATTACAAAGCTCGGTTGTGAAATTACGATTTTACGTACCCTCTCACGTTTCTACGAGTCCGTGTTCGTTATCATACAGCAACAAAATAAGAACGCGATCAATCGATTTCCTTGCGTTCAGAGCATCATCGTTTCTGAACGTGCGAATCTGCATCGACCATTATCAGCGCGGTCGGATGTTTCTTAGCCCGAATAAAAGATACGCTATCATTTGTTTCGTTTATTCTTTTTCTTGTCACGCACAGAGTGTTACAGATTAAATAATTTTCCAATTTCCATTTTTGTTATTTTTCACCGAAAAATCACATCTTCTCATCGTGCTCTAACGAGAGATGAGCGTGAAAAATGTTACCACAAATTGCGCGCTGCGCGTCACTCTCGCGCTCGCAGCACGTGAGCTTTTTTTAACAGAGTAGATATTAATCGTTATCGTCATTGTATCGTTAAGGTTACTGCACATAGCAAGAAAAAAAAATCAAGTCCGATTGCGTCGGTGCATCTTCAATCGTGGCACGACCACTTTTGTCAATGTTGGTCAAATTTAACCATAGTTTAATCCTTATCCGGGGAAAAAAGAACTGTTTCTCGAACGCAACATTCAGAAGGAAAGTGTAAAAAATGTTATATAAAAATATCACGCGATTATAAAGTTTCCTTTGTATTCGTTTCCTTCCGCAATCGGATAAACTCAATTTTGCATAAAAGAATCCGTTGAATTGTAGATGTAACTTAAACGTTATGCTAATTCAAGTGCTGCATGTCATTTCCATTTAATATTTCGAGATACTTTTTCGGATATTTTTTGCGTTAAAAATTCTAAATTTTATATATGTTTATTCGCGCGACGTTTGATCAGCGTCATTTAATTAGAAATGAGAAATAACTTGTTTATCTCCTTCTCGGAAAATGAAGAGACTAAAGGGAGACAGAAAATCGATTAAACTAAGGTTGATGTTAATCGATGTTAATAGAACCGGCCTTGCAACTCGCGCGCGGGACGGAATTCGCTGACGATCGACCGAATTATAACTTGAACCTTGGTTCAAGAGAGACCGCCCGCGCGACCGGATTCCAAGCTTACTTAACGTAAGAAGATGCATGAGCCCAAAACGTGAGAGGCAGAAGAAGGAAGAGACTATTCGTGTGTACTTTAATTGTTTTATCATCACCGCGCCATCCACTTTCGTACCTCGCGCCCGCAACAGCCATCGCCGTTTTCTCGTTGCAACTCTGGCTATTATTTATCGTTACAACTCGATATCGCTGTGGAGTTACGTCGTTATTAACATAGTCGCGTTACGTTGTCTCGTTAATTATATTCTGTTATGCGTTTCGCATTTTGCCGAAAGTCACTATATATTAATACACGATTATATGAAAACGGACACACGCACTCACGCGCACTCCACACACACACACACACACACACACACACACACACACACACACACAAAACAAACACACATGCATACACTTACATGCAGTCGTAATAAATATAGCTGGCATTAATCGGCATCCTCCTTTGTCGCTGACCGACGCTGTAAAGTGACGCATCTGGCATGATTATAAATATATATACAGATATAAATATATAAATATATAAATATATATATAGATATTATATAAATATAAACTATAAATATATTATATATGTAAGGATAAGCGAGCAACATTTATCTCGGGTGAAATCACCTAGGATGTGTCGAAACATTTAAGATGATGCACAGGGTATAGATGAGAATCGTTGATATAATAACTGATGTCTATATTATAGATGTTTCTTTCGTTCCATCATCGGCCTCAACATACACACATACAGACATAAATTATATAATATCTGTACACAGCATACACACACACGCGCGCGCGCGCACGCACACACACACACACACACACACACACACACACACACACAAACACGCATACATATAAACATACAGACACGATCGCGAGTCACGAGTACATACGATCGAAGTTTATTGTAGTAGATGTTTTTCAGAAATCCAATCCGATTCCGGACGGCGGCCAAGAATAATAGATGTCATCGGTGTGTTAGTCGCGCAACAACATTCATCGATTCGCAATCGAAAAGATGAGGATTAATATACACATAACTCTGGCCGGTCGGTGCGACCGGCACATCCAACCGCACTACTAATTAATTGACTCTTCGATTAATCAAATTAACTAACTGATTGTAAATTGATCGCTCTATATTAAGGACTTTACTATTAAGTATAAATATATATTATACAGATATATAAAAGTGTGGATTCGCTGTTGAACGTGTCGAATTAAACAAAGCAAAAAAGAAAAAAAGAACAAAATCCGAGAGTTAAGTAAGCGAGTAAGAGAGCTTGGGCCGGGATTTGTGCCGGCCTCCGACATATTTTTTAATCGCTTCGAACCTCTATTATTCTACCTATTAATTAAACGTAATGGTGTATCTACGTGTGCGTTCGAACGATCGGCCTGATCCGTATCGCGGATCCCAGCTCTGCCAGCTCCTGTCGTCGATCGGGTCGCGATCGCTCGGGCAGTCGAGATGTGTTCTGTATCTGAATTAACGAATGTACTTCTCGAATATTCATCGCTCCTACGAAATATCGCGGGATAAGGAAGGGTGATAGATGCTCGTCGAAAAGTGCAGTTTGACGATAGCTCGAAAGAAAAGAAAAAAAAAAAAAAGAAAAAGAAAAAGAAATTTTTCCCTTGCTCTTTTGCCGCCCGATCCTAACGAAGCCCACGCAGATCTCCAACGGACGTTACATTGGGTGCTCAGTGGATACCCGAGTATCCCGCAATATGTAAATCTGTATGTCTCTGCTCGTACTACTACGATATTTTATGTGAAAAATGAATTGTTACAAAATACATTACTGATATAACACCGAAAGAGAATGGTAATTCTTTACCCGAAAGAAGTCTTTCTTTCTCGAACGATAAGCAAACGGTAAGCGACGTTGGGAACTATAATAAGTTCTTACGGTCTCTTTATCCCTCGGTGCAATATCATGTGACCTTTTTATAACAAAGAAGTTCATACAAAGGTGTCATTAATGATACTGCGGAATATTTGGAGGTCTGAACTTGATCAACACTACTACGATTATCTGCGTGTCGACTGATCTCTTTTTTTT
>NW_017259291.1:5129005-5135093 GCF_001594045.1 Atta colombica | reverse complement strand
TATATATAATATATATAATCGATCGAAGAAGTAAATAGAAAAATTAAATTTTATTCTTTGAAGAGAATTACTACGTAGAACATAGAAGTCATAATAATATAATAAGGATATCTCATCATCACCTTATTTGTTTATAAATTCATTTTTAAGTATTAACCCAGTCAGAAATAATAAATTAAATCGATGTCGATTTCATTATCATTTCTGACTGAGAAATAACGTTGTGATGATGTCCTATAATATTATTATGACTTAATTGTGATTCTGTGTTTTACCTGGATAAGAATAATAAACTAGATGTTTCCAATTAAATCATTCGCTGAGAATCTTTTATGCCGGATATATGCAGAATCGCGCGAAAATTCGATATCCTCACCCATAATTGTCTAATGAGGCCAATAAGATAAATATTTTAATGAGCCAATCGTCTAGAATTTTAGATTCATTATCGAAGTCGATTAAGAGAACAAAGTTGATGTGCACGTTTATTATTATTAAAGAATCACACTGTATAAGCTGTGTGTCGTGTGGTTAAATTGTTACATTACGTATATTAAATTTAAAAAAAAAAGTAACAAGGAAAAGGAATTTATATGTTGACGATTATTATTTTGCAAGGTTAGGTATGGCGATGATTATCTCCCTCGATTGCGAGACGATCAAGGTTTTATTCTCCTTGTTTCTGATTTCAGGAGGAGATCGAATCTCTCTGCTGTTTTCTATCTGTTTCGATTTCGCGAATCGTCAATTAGCTTCGCGAATATTAGAGAAATCAATAATTATTGATAACAATCAAGTTGAAATCGTCTTTGGTTTCGAATCAGTTGTTGAATTTTTATGACGCAAATTGTGAGAATTAAATGTCACTAATTCCACTTCGTTATCGTCGTGAAGAAAAATAAGCGGGAATCCAGACGAGTAGAAATAATTCCGAGTATTGGAAGAATAGAATTTTTGATTGAAAAGGAAATGAAGGAACTAGACATACTTAAACGACACTTAATGGAACAAAATTTATCACTGCGAGAGATCCTTCGTGGTTGATTTTTAAATATTAAATGAATCCTGTAGGGACAGAGTTTTCTGTTTCTCTAGACTCATCTTGTCTCAATCAATGGCAATATGTGTCAAAAAAAAAAGTAAATAAATTGATTCGTTGAAGTAAACGGAGTGCGTTAGTCATTCCAGCCTAAGCAGAGCAGCAAGTCACGATAATATCAAAATAATATAAAAATGAATCATAAATTGGGAGATGACTTGTGTTTTGCTTGAGCAACCTCCTCTTTTGTTCCTACTGTTGATGTGCTCAATATTGAAAGTTTTATCACGTTACATGAGAGCAAATTTCGGAGCCCTGACTTTCAAAATTAACGAACGTTTAATGTAACAGTCTTGAGTTGCTGCATTTTGTCTACCTGCTTTTGAAATGACATCTCAATTTTGTCTTTTAAATACAGCCTTGTATAATTATACTTTAATTTACGTTAATTAAATTCTCTACATTCATCTGACTGATTCTACATATCAATTTATAAAATTACGTTACTTCTGATTTCTTCTGAAACAAGCATTAAAAAGCGGAAAAATAGTACTTTTTAATACCATCTCGTGAAATAATTTTATAGATATTTTTCTAAGTGAGAATGACTAGCAAAAATTGAAGATTACACGGATGAACAAGCGATAAATATGATCACGCCATCTATTGAAGCACCGTAAACGGAAAGATAGATACGGTAGCGCCATCTTCCGGAAATGCTGCAAATTAAAAAGTCCTTTTAAGGAAGTGTCTCGGATCACAAAGCTTCTTAACCTAAAAAGGGAAGGTATCAATTCATTACGAGCGTCGTTCTATCGAATTAATAATTCACAATGCCGCTGGAAAATCTGGAGGAAGAGGGTTTGGAGAAGAACCCGAATTTGGAGTTGGCACAAACGAAGTTCCTATTGGGTCTCCGCGAACATGTAGATGATGCCTTTTTGAAGACCAAACTCCTGGATGCCATCAAAGCCGACAGTGAGACTGCATCTTTTTCTTTCGACTGCTTGTCACGTTATTTCGAAAAGTTTGATATAATTTTCGACAGCGTAACTTAATCTGTCTAATATAATACCTTGTCATTTCCTTTCTTCTTATCGGTCTATCGCTGGATATATTATCTCGTCATCTGTTATTGTTCGAAACATAACTTCTATTATTAACTGCTTTGATCAGTTTATTAATTCATTATCTTTAATGAATTAATTATTTGTAGTTCTTATAATATAATTTTTCTTTTGGAATAAAAAAATAAAAGTAATAATATTTTTTTTTAAATAGACGTGGTTATTAACTATCATCAATTTATTAATTTTTTAATTATTTCTTAGTATAATTTTATAATAAATAAAGACAATTTTTGTAAATAGATATGGCTCCGTTCTATGAAGAAGTTTGTAAAGATCTGAATTGGCCTGTGGACGAAACTCTTCTTGCAACGATGAAGGCACATAATGTAGAACAGTTAAAGAAACTTGACGATGCTATTGAGGACGCTGAGAAAAATCTCGGTGAGATGGAGGTTCGGGAAGCCAACTTAAAGAAATCCGAATATCTCTGTCGAATAGGCGATAAAGAAGGTGCAATCTCGGCATTTAGGAAAACATATGATAAGACAGTATCATTAGGGCACAGATTAGATATTATATTTCACAATATTAGGATTGGCTTGTTCTATTTGGATCATGATCACATCACTAGAAATATTGAGAAAGCTAAGAGGTAAGTGAAAGCAAAAAGAAGATCTTTATATCATAATTTTGTAATAATACATTTTGCTCATATTTTGCAGCTTGATAGAAGAAGGTGGCGATTGGGATAGACGAAATCGTTTGAAAGTTTATCAGGGAATATATTGCATAGCAGTTCGTAACTTTAAGGAAGCCGCAAACTTCTTTTTGGATACAATTAGCACATTTACGAGTTATGAACTCATGGATTATAACACTTTTGTGAGATACACAGTATACTTAAGTATGATAAGTCTTCCGCGGAATGAACTGAGAGACAAAATTATTAAGGGCTCCGAGATATTGGAGGTTCTTCATAGTAATCCAGACGTCAAGGATTACTTGTTCTCATTGTATAATTGTCATTATGCAGATTTTTTCAAGAATCTTGGTAAGTATGAAAGACAGTTTAAATTCTACTTTATATTTGAAGGATCCTGCAATTATTACAATAATGTTTCAGCGCATGTCGAAGGATTGCTGCGTCGAGATTATTTAATATTTCCTCATTATCGATATTACGTTCGGGAAATGAGAATTCTCGCATATACTCAACTATTGGAATCCTATCGGTCTTTAACTCTCCAGTATATGGCTGAAGCATTTGGTGTCACAGTGGAATACATTGATCAGTGAGTGATTGTTATTAATTTTTATCGAGTTTGTTGTCAATTTTAACACAATTTAATTAAATCAACTAAAATGCTTATATGAATCTCTTTAGTTGTTAATAAATTATATTAATATATTCATAAGCAATGGAATACAATTTGTAAGTATTTCAGTTTGTACTTAATTTTACTTAATTATTATATTAAAGAAAACTCACACAAATTCAGAAACGAAACTCATTTACAGTTTACATTTTACTTTTAACTTCATTTGATTATTACTTCTTAATTGCTTGCAAATTATATTTTAACACTTATGGATATGTAATTTATGCACTAATATCCGCTCATATTTTATTTGTATTAGATTTATTTTTGGAGTCACAAATATTATTAATTTATTTTAATTTGTATTTAATTAAAGTTATAAACTCTCTGGCTTCAGTTTAAGATTGTGTTTCAAAATCGACAAATAATCAGTACAGTTTGCTTGAACTGGAAATTGTAAAGATTTACATAAAAATAGATATCAAAGTCGACTATTAATGCTCTTGAATATTTATTTAGAGAACTGTCACGCTTCATAGCAGCAGGCCGATTACATTGTAAAGTCGATCGAGTTGGAGGAGTAGTCGAAACAAATCGGCCGGATAGCAAGAATTGGCAATATCAAGCAATGGTGAAGCAAGGGGACCTTCTACTCAACAGGGTGCAGAAATTGTCGCGTGTTATTAATATTTAATTTCGTGTATTTGTATAATCACAGAGATTATCTTGCTATTGTATTAAAAAACAATCAAGATTGATTAAATGATTGTGTATCTGTTTTAAAGAGTCTGTATGTTAGGTTTTGGCTCGGATTTTGTAACAAAGAAAGCTAAAAGTCACGTTTGATTTTGTAAACAAGATACACGAATATTCCTTGTGGAATGTATAATGTGATTTATTTATATTTTGCAGCCTGAATATCCCCATCGTTGAGTTAATACTTATTTCTTCGCAATGAGTCGACAAACGTTACTTAAAAGAAAGTTAAATGAATTAATGATAGTGGCCTAGTTTCCGAGGGTTCAAACCAAATTAGAATGTAAGAATCAACCAACTACACTCGAGTATTCCCCTGTTACAGTCGAACAACAAGGGATGCTCGATTGTAAATTAATTGATTTTTCCCAGAGAGAAACCTGAGAGAAGACATGACAGCTCAACCTGTAACTGCAAAGTTCTGCCGCGCATTACTATCCTCTGACAAAGAGTGCGTTCGGGGAGACACTATTCGCGCTATGCAAATGCTATTCTTGGAGCCAATAGTGCGATAGCGTTAGCAAGCTCCATGAACGATTCTAGCGTAGCGTTTAACCAGAGAGATATATTTGTCGAGATTAAGTTAATATAGGGGATTCTGTTTTCAATTACCAATCAAACTTTTCCCTATTAAAATTTTTAAGGTTTTGTAAAGTATTTGTAACGTAAATTTTTTATTTTTTCGTAGTGAATAACAGAACAATCTCAATTGCAATCTCTATGATAGCTTGCTGCTAGGCCGAAATGAACAATGTAGAAATTAGATTAAAAAATTAATAGTTACACTAAATTAATCAGATAAAAGGAAGAATCCTTGAGCATCCGTTGTCAATTTTAGAAGAAGCGTATCTATATTTAATGAAGATTTTAAGCATCTGCAACGGAATACTCTGCTGCGCTATACCGCAATAGCGCAAAACTTTTTTCCGTACACGGGAATTAAAAATTGTCAGTAACAAGATACCTCTGACTTTCACATTTATAATGAAATCAAATACACAAATTGCATTTCGCAGAAACTTTGAAAAATTAAAGATGATACACAAGCAAGAATTACGTTCACTCTAACCTAGTGGCAAGTCATCAATAGAAATTAAAATTGAGATTGCATTTATTATGATAAAATTTGAAATTTACACATTACATACGTACATTTACTCTACGAAATTCTAGGAGATAAAAATTTGGTGACTTGAGAACAGAATCCCCTTAAACATTAATCTAATTTTGACGAATGTTAAACGCTACCATACGTATTATACGTACGTTTTTACATTTTGTACTCATTATACATTATATTATACATAAAAAACTACTCGTAGTTCTAAATTCAACTTGCCCTGAATAGTCATGGCGACTATGTTGAATTGTGACGTCAGAAGCGAAATTAATTTGTTACATTGCATGCCATTTGTAAGTAAGACAATTTGGACGAAACAAAATGACGAAATCATTTTAAAACACTGATAAAAATCGATGAAAATTGTCGTTTCCTCGACAATCAGTAAATAGTTGTAAAAGACACGTAAAGTGAGCCTTGTATTCGGACAGAAATACATGGTCTGACAACTGTTGAAACGAGTAAAATATACGTTTTTACATATAAAATTCCAAATTAACTTTAGTTTTCATCGATAATTACTTTGATAAGTACGAAACAATATTTTCACAATTAAGCAAATAATAATGAAACGGCATGTAACATAAATTTCGTCACTTTTTCACGTCTATAAGTTTCAGCCATTTATGTGGTGAAGCGCTGTAACACACACAATCACTGGGTATGGTCAATGCGATTCTGCAAATGCTTTGAAGCTTTTTTTAATTGGTTAGTTTGTAAAATTCTTTCTTCTAATTAGTCCATCAAATGCTTCAAAGCATTTGTAGCGAGACTTTGATCACAG
>NW_017259291.1:5119103-5128905 GCF_001594045.1 Atta colombica | reverse complement strand
CACACACACACACACACACACACACACACACACACACACACACACACACACACACACACACAAAAGTACGAGCTCATGAACATGTGCTCGCTTTCGGCGCGCCGAGAACACATGGACAGGATGTACAGCGTGTGTGTGTGTGTGTGTGTGTGTGTGTGTGTGTGCGTGCGTGCGTGCGTGCGTGCGTGCGTGCGTGCGTGCGTGCGTGCGTGCGTGCGTGTGTGTGTGCATGTGTGCGTGCGTGGCTAAGTTTCGTCCGCAACCGTCTAATATTGTGTGATTGAGTCAGGAGCCTCAGGAGCCTTTATCGAGCAATCATAAAATAAGAATTGTAGTGTTTTGCAACAATGGTAAATAATTGAGTTGTATTTATATTATTACATGTCACAAGATTTAATTAATCGCTGATTAATTGATGAAGCAACATTTCTTTTAGATTTTAATTTTGAGAATCGAAATTAATAGACATGTATGTATGTTTTTTAGATTAAAGATAGAAAACATGATGATGCGATATATCCCACATAACTAAAGGACTCCAAGAAAGCAATTTTACAGATGTATGGTCTATTTAGGCTACAAGTGTATTATGGTCTTGTAAACTGTTCGCAGAATCGTCAAAAAATATTACATAAAGATGGATGAATACTTATCAAAATCAAGACAAATATTATAATACTATTAATTGATTTTTCTTTGATTATTATTCTTTCATACATTTTCAGGAAATACAATAAGAAATTTGTGGAAGTCACCTACAGCTTACTGAAGAATCAAGCAAATTCCAATTAGTTCTGATGACGACTTTCTGGAATCAGTCTATCATCAGTGTTTTAAAATGTTCTAATGTTTAAATATTTATTTGCAGATAATATCAAAGATACCGACGAAAATTCTTCAATATTCTGTTACTTTAATAATCCGGCATATTATAATTTACGAAATAATATTATGTCATACTGTTTGATATAATATATGCAGTAGCGTAGTAGTTTAATTTAAATTATAAAAATGCATATACATCAAGAATTATTCATTATTTGTTATTTTAGTAAAACAGATCGATTACAGCAGAATTACAATAACGGTGCAAAAACAATGACGAAGGTACACAATAAGAATGGAGATTGTATTCAATAAAAGAATGTAATAAAAATATGATTCTTAGCAGTGTTAGAATAAATTTATATTGTGCATAATAATTCGCATTTATTAAACAATAATATATCGCATAATAATCAGCAAAAGATTCATACATATTCCTTCATTCATACATTCATTTATAGAATTTATTACACTTTACATAGCCAAGAAGGGAACTTGGTTTACATAAATTTCTTATCCACACTCATCCTTCCACACTGCTAGTACCTAATTCTAAAAATAAATAAAAGATTTTCTTAATATTCTTATTTTCATTTCTTTGAATATCGTAATATATGTTCTTCTATCTTATAATATTTATTACCTATATATCACAACCTGACCATTGCATATATACTATATTATACAATATATTACATATACAGTACAATAGTACGAGTCCTAGCTACAACTATACATAGATATGTCGCAGTACAATATATATCCCTAATATTGTGTCACAGCCTTTCTAATCGTGTCTCACGCATTTCTAGACATTCATACATTTATATTTATTTTTCATTATCATTTCTTTCCGTCTATTTTTATGCATCTTATTATATTATTATTATAATTATTATATATTATATATTTATTATATCATATTTGAAGTATTTATTCAATCAATTTATTCAGACTTTAATGTAAAGTAAAATGTAATGTAAGTCTACCAATGTTTCTTTGTTTCGAATGTCGCGGGAAAGCAGGTCATCCTCCCACTCGATAAAACACCTTCCTACCTTAACTAAAGATTTTGATATCGAACATCTGATATCCTACCTGTCAAGAGCCCCGAGAAACGTAATACGTAGTCGTGGATGCATTTTGACGACGATCGAGGGCGATTTGTTAGCGTCTATATTTATTATTTGTACACGAAGCGACTTGTTTCTTTGAACAGATTCACGTTGCTCCGATAATAAGCGATCGCTCCAATTAATCGTTACTGACAATCCACGTCGTCGGCATCGCATGACATTCGTCGCCGGACTCGTCATCATCCAAAAATACCGGTACGACGGCAGAACGATCTAGAGGGAAGATCGGCTGATTCTAACAGTGCGATATCATTGAGATCAATTCGACGGAACGATGGACAAGACGAAGCTGGTGAGCAACCTGGAGCTACCGCCGCTGCGCAGCCTGGACGACTTCCTGCTGGAGTCCGCACGTTTTCAGCTACCGAATCTCAAGGACCTAGAGAAGTGGGGCAACCGAGTGGTCAACAATCTCCTGTACTATCAGACTAATTATTTGTTTACATCCATCGTTATTTTCCTTATTGTCGGGTGAGTGATTTTCGACTGTATATTGATGTCCATTTCTATGTAGATTAACTTGGGCTCGATTTAATTACTTTTTATGTTTTTCTAGTTTCAAGAATTATAAAAAAAATTAAATCAAGATTATAGTTAATCTATAGAGGTTGAAATGGACCTGAGTGTTATTTTGAGTTAACATATAATGGTTCTTGAACTTTCTTGATTACAAATTCCTGAGAAAGATTTTGAGGCTTCTGATTTTTGCCACGTTCTAAATACATATATGAAAGTTGTTTTGAAGTCTTGAATGAGATAATTTGAACTTAAGCTGAATTTAATATTGTCAACTTTTCGAAAATTCTTGTACAAATGCTTTATACTGTACTTTTTATGTATTGTTTCATACTTGTTGATTTATTTATGATAAATTCTTATAGATTGATCCATCCTGTTAAAATGCTAGTTGGTATGCTAGCAATGATGGCAATCTTGGGTACGTTCGCTTATGTATCCATGGAAGGAAGCACAATACATAACTTCAAAAGGCAATATCCTGTTGTTGGAATATTCTTTATAATATTCGCTGGATGTTTCATAACGTATACTCTAGGATCTCTTTTAGTTTTCTTTCTAGGCATTCTGTTACCTGTCTGCGGTAAGTGTGACATTTGATATCATTTATTTCATATCATTATTAATTTTGATTTTATTTCTTGAGCAATAAAAATCACATTGATTTTTATTACAATAATAAGTTATATCTCTATTTTTCAGTGACATTTGTACATGCCTCATTGAGATTAAGGAATATCAAAAACAGGATTGCCAATAAAATCGAGGGCATTGGTTTGAAACGTACGCCGATGGGTGTATTTCTAAAACATCTGGGTATGGAAGAAGAATTATTTTCATAAATTTCTATAGCTCTTTATGTTTGAGTTCTTAGGATAGATCGAGTGGAAATGCTTTGCAATCTTATTAACAATCTTACTACACAATACCAATCTGTTTACTATGGAGTGATTTTTAAATCTGCTTCAGATAAGCTAATGGATGCAGTCATATATATACATATATATATATATTTATTTTCAATATTATTATGCCTTCTCTCTCGGATATAGACAATACAAAAAAAAAATTCTGATGCTTCAAAAATAATTTCAAAAATAAAATCAAGACATTGTTATTAGTGAAATTATATTTTCTAAACTAGTCGCTGAATAATACTTAATATGTACGTGTTATGTTTTAAATGCTTATATACTGTTAATATTTAATGAAATCTCTATATATTTGCTGATATCGATGAAAGTAATGAAGTTATTATTTATTAATATTGATAGTATTTAATATTTTTGGACAGCATTTTCTCTAATTAATAATTCTTTTTACTCACTATATATGTATATACATATAATGTATAATATACTCAGAGTATTGTCTTCGAATATATATGTTTACTACTAAAAATATACATTAAGAACATTTTGTAGTGTAGATAAAATATATTGACATTAAACATATTATTGTGTTGATTGAATATAAAATCTGTTTCATGAAAATCTATCGTTATATAATGTACTGAAACATATATACGAATAAAAATGTTTGAATTATCTTTCTTATTTTTTAAAGAAAAAGTAGCATGTGTTATCTCCAGAATTGATATCACACGTTCTTCACAAGTATTTCAAAGGCTGCTTATGTACTAACAATATTATATCATTTCTCTCGACGTTCTATTATGTTATTTATTTTAGTCTTTGTTGAATTTATTTGTTAATGTTGAATTTTGTTAATAACTTAATTTTTTTTTAAGTTTAATTATTAGCTTATATTAATTTCAAGCACATTGTTTATCTATTGTTTACTTATTGCTATTATGTAGAATCTATATGATTTATGAATTATATTGTTATATCTAATATTCTTTTATTCTTTTCTCATTCCACTATACAGAAGATGTGACTGGTATGACTTTACGTGCACAGACAGCACTCATGCAACCGCCTCACTAATATTCCGCTTTGTGCATCAAGTTCAATATCGAATTGACAAAAATTAATGTCAATAACCATTAATGTTTGCTGCCATTGCTGTTTTAATTGGACTACAGTGTTCCACACGACGTTATCGTAGTGAAATAAATCTTGTAACATCTTTAAAACATAAATTTAGCAAATTCCTGTAGCTGGAAACAGACTAGTACTATGTGATTTTTTAGGCAAAACATTATGTAGTTGTTTATAACCAATAACGAATTATAATACCAAATATTTTTTTATCAAAAAATTATTGAACTTACATATTTATAATAATTGTGTTACACTTTCTCTTGTGATTCATAGGATTATTTTAATGGGAATATATTTTTTGAATACCATATACTCAGATAGTGTCCAACCTATAACAAATATACATTTATATATTATATATAATATCAATATTTAAAAATCAAAAATGACTGAAGCTTTATTCATATAACATTTATAAACAAACTATATTTTGAATTAATTTGTATATATATGTATATATTATATAAATAACATATGTAAACCATACGCATATGACAAATTGTTTTCACAAAACTTTGTTATATATTATATTATTTTTATTTTAATTTTTGGTATTTTAATGAATCCTATCATCCTATATTGCAGAATTATTTACCGTTTTAATATCCTATACATACATGATCTGAATAAAATTTCCGGATTATAATACCAATAAAAAAATACAGATTTATAAATAACAAAGTATTATATTTTAGCTTTCAAAGTAGTTACTCATAACATTAATACACTTTACACATCTATATTTTAACTTTCAAAGTAGTTACTCATAACATTAATACACTTTACACATCTTCGATACAAAGTCTCAAAACTTTTTTTTAAATGCATATTGGAATGCTATTCAGAACACCGTCATATTCTTCTGAATATCTTCAACATCTTAAAAATGTTTACCGAGAAAGTTGCATGACAATGTTCCTGTAGATAAAAGAATTTTTGTTTTTGGTCAAGAAAAGAATTGTTAAAATTACTCACTCATCTTATTAACTTTTTCGAATTTCATACTGTTTTCAAAAATGCCATAAAAAATAAACTTTTTTAAGATGTCAGGAATGTTCAGAAGAATATAACAAGTGTTCTAAACAGCAACTATGGACTTTGTTTTGAAGCGTATTAATGTTAGACACTATTTTGAAAGAAAACAACTTTTTGTTATCTGAGATCTTTGTTCTTTTTATTGTTGAATACGGGAACTTTATTCTCAGACCACGTATATATAATACATGTTTTGTTATATGTATGTGAATCAATATATCCCTATCGTTAATATATATATATATATAAAACTAAGATTATTTATTAAAGGGAATATGAAACTAAAAGTTCAAGTAACATTATAATTGTTGACAAGCTTTAAAAAAAATTAGAATTTTATATTAAAAAGTGATGCAGAATATATATAAGACATTAATATGATTGAATTAAATGATATATTTAATATAAGTACACACTTAATAGGAGAAATACTTTCTATCATGTATGTTACAGAATTATGACACTGTATACTAAGAAATAAGTAAAAATACAGATGACATGACGTGTATCTGTAATCAATGCATAATCTTTTATGCAGCATATTCTATTGACAATTATAATTCATATCTTTAAACTATCCTGCTCTACGTCTATCTTAACTATATCGGCAGTTGTAACTTGAATTGATTATCTTAATGAAAAGATGATACATTGATATACCTTGTATTGCGATATACATAAATGTTTTCATTATCTCATTTTTTTCATTTATAACTGTGATATATATTGTATTATGAAATGGAATCTTACTTGTCCTGTATCTTGAATCACATTGATAAAAGTTTCATAAAGAACGCTTTAAATATTTCATTATATCGAGTAATAATGCTATAAAATGACTGCCAAGATATAACAATTTGTATGTGCCATTTCGAAATATTCCAAAAAGGATGTATTGTGATGGTTGTATGCATTATGGACGGCACTTACAAGATTTTCCGGAAATGGTAATAATAAAACTAAAAAGTAATATTATTCGATACTTCGGCAGTAACTACGTATGCAACTTTTTTCTCTTATAAGTTGCGAATCTTAACTCCTAATTTAAGATAAAAAGATTAATGAACGCATTTTTGTATGACATGAACACCGAATGGCAGTGCTTTTATCATTTGCCTTACATGAAAAAATGTATATCTTTAAATGAGAATGTTTCAAGACGTACTTAAATAAATACGAGATATGAATAATTGATTCATTAATTTTAAGGAACAGAGATCAAACTCTAAAGTTTTAACTATACAATTTTTACAAACTTTCGTATAGTAACGTAGAAATAACAGTGACAAAATTTTTAATGAATATCTCAATTATCATAATATAATGAAGAAAATATAATTAAGGAAATGTAATGGAAGCAATTATTACTTATTCGGAAAAAATTACTATATCTTTGATATGAATACTGTGTTCGTTGGAAATAAGATTGTATCTAGCAGACGAGTATTTGCGGATAATGCACCAATATTTGTTTTCGGGAATGGCACCAAAAATGTATGTTCTGTTGATGGAAAACCCATTTCCTCCATTTTAATCAAAAAGTCCTACAAAATGTGCAATTATATTATACTTTTCTTTTGCATACGTATATAATCTTAGAAATGCAATCTTAGAAAGAGATCTGAATACATACTTCTATGGTATCCGTTGCACACATTGATAACGTTTCCTTTGCACCATTAGGCAATCGTAGACAGAGCCGTAGAAAAGGTTCGTCACCTGGATTAAAAAGTTATTTTACAGGTGAAATAAAGAATATATCAAAAATAGTATAAGCCATAGGAGATATCATATACCTGTTTCAGATTTAGTTGTATCTGATTTTAATTTTTCATCCTTTTGCTGCTTAGTCGCACATTCATTCAATTTCCTCTTTTTATTAAAAGCAATATTGCTGCTACTTGGAGCATTCAAATTTGAAATACTCGAACTTGTAATGTTGTCAGATGCTACATTCTCGTTTCCTGTTGTACATAACACAGATATTTAAAAAAAACTAACAATAAGTAAAATAGTATGTTTATTTAGTAAAATAAATAAATACATAATTTTAAAATTAGTTCTCTCAATTTTAAAGATACTAACCAAAATATGTGACTTTTTCTGATAAAAGTCTAGAAGTTTTGCTACTAAGTCCACAATCCTGAAAAAGCGAATATTACAATAAAAAATCAATTATAAAAAGAGAAAAAAAATTATAAAATTTATATACTAACATTCTTTATCTGATCAGCTACAGTATTTCGTTTTGGAGGTGTTGTAGGAAAATTATTCCAATCTTTAGAGTCAGATGAAACATACGTAGCACTTTCTGGAGATGGGTGTGTGCTCAGTACATCATTTAAATCAGAGATCAGGCTATCAACAGTAATGTTATTGTAAGCTTTCATACACTCTCCTGTTCTAGGATCTACAATCGCCAGATAAGGATATGCCATCACATTGTAAAAGTCTATATAACGTTTTCCATCCGAAGTATTAGATAAGACCTAATTGAAAGTAACAAATGTAGTTCAAAATCAGAATATGAACTACACCAAAAAAAATTTACTAAATTTTAAAAAAATATTTGTTTAAATAGTAATATTACTAACATTTACCAATAAATCAAATTAATAATTCTTGTACCAAAATAAATATTAAATTTAGTAAATATTTAGTTAAAACTATTTAAACAAATATTAAAAATTTGGTTTTAATGCATAAAAAGTGGCATGATATTCTAGTACGACATACTTGCCACAAGATAAAGTGATCCTTCACAATTTCTTGGATATGCTCATTGGGCCACACGTCCCTATTAAGAACCTGACAACTAAATTCTTGTGGATTCTGAACATTGACAAGCAGCCAACGATTTAAAGTTTTCGCATGGTCCCGTGCTTCCATGAAGGAACCCAAAAAGAGAATATCACATGGTGGTCGGAACAGATCTTCCAATCGCTTTGATTTCTTCTGAGACAATTGCTTTGCACCGCCAGTTACTCGGCGAGTCATCTCTTCTTCTTGCCGTTCTATATTAATCATCCAATATGTATTATATATTATATATCTAAGAAATATGTTATATGTTTCATGTATTATATAGATATTCTAATTTTTATATTATACGATAATACTTACGGGTTTCCACCGCAAAATCTCTAAATCTATCAAATACATTATTCGACAACTGTGGCAATGAACACATAGGATCTGAGGGTACCAGGATCTCGCGCGTAGGAAGTATCGGAGCCCTCACAGGTGGCTCAGGATTCGCGTTTTCGGTTTCCGGTGGTCTACCACCCTCGAACATCAAACTGATCGCCATCTCCACGTTTCCATCGGCCAACGTCAGGTACTGCCGAGCGGTCGCCTCACTCTCGCCTAAATGGAAGACACAAACTAAACATCCAGCACGTCGTCCGCATCCGTCCGTACCGTGATATCGTTCGTAGCATTTATATTTGCGGCTTCGTTCGCGATTCACTCAAATTTGAAGAAAAAAATGTGTGTTTATAATCGTGACGCTAACTGGTTATGCTCGCATTATTTAACCTGAACGATAATTCTCGCGCTAACTTACAGGCAAAATGTGACTTACCCGTTACCTCGATGAATTTGTCGACCAGTTCGCGATCCATCGTGGTTACCTCGAGTTCAGAAGGATTTTTCTCACCGAACTCAAAAAATCGATCGCACAAGAAAAATACCTCTAAATCTCTGTTCGTCTCTCTTTTTCTCTCCCTCTTTGACACTCTCACTTTCTTGCCCACTCACTACTGCTCACTACTCACTACACCACACTCTGTTCACACACCAAATGACATTTCGAACATCACGATACGCTGCATCACTTCGTAGGGTTGGTAAAAACATGTTTTGATAGTTTAATATATTCTTAATCAATGTTCTTAACACGTTTTTTATAATACTATTTAAAGTATGTTAAAGCATGTTTGAAGCATTAAAAACATGTTTAAAAAGGAACATAGTGTTTTATTCTTAAAAAAAAAAAAGAACATTAGCCTTTGCCGCAATTAACCCTGTTCTATTGTAATTGCTGTGTATTTTCACGCTATCTAATACACGAAATGGCGATTTTCTTTATTGCTATTAATATTATTAATTATAATTCGAAATTATTTTTATAATAGACTTGATATAACTTTTGTGCCTTCGCTGTAATTACTTTCACGATACAAAAAAAGATTTTCATTTTTAGAATTTTCGTGTAATAATAATCCTAATTGCATTTTTACAATGTATATATTTTACAATGTATATATTAATAAAAAACTTACG
>NW_017259291.1:5114935-5119003 GCF_001594045.1 Atta colombica | reverse complement strand
ATATATATATATTTGGTAATTATTTGATTATTTAAATATTTGCAGAAATTTAATTAAAAAATAATTAATATTCACGTACAGAATAAATTATTCTGACGTCACTTAAAAATTTCGAAGATATATTTATATTCTGATTTGATATCTGAAATATTTGAAACATTTGTAATTCTTTTTATTTAATTATATGTTTTGATATTTTATCAATGTTAATTTATTTTTATAAATTTTTTTAATTTCACAAATTTCTACAACAATGTACTCATGATTTTATCGATGGTCGATATATTAGCGGATTTATCGATCTTTAATATTTATTGATGTTAATTACAAAGAATTCAAAAAGATGGCGCAATGATGTTTTACAGCTTCAATTTATCAAATGCCAACCGGTCACATCTCTGATACAAAATTCAAATGGACGTCAAATTAAAGACAATATTGTTGAAAGTTAAAATAGCGTGCTATGCGATGAACTGTTTGATTATTGTGTGATGTGAGATATGACTAGAAATTTTTGTGGAAACTAAAACGGCATATCGAGAGAAGAGAAAATAAAACAATCGATATAAAGGAAGATGAGTGTCACCAGTAAATTGCTCTATAACAAGCTTCGCGGATTGCGTCCAGATCTATCATCGGGGATCACACCTGAGATCTTGAGCAAAGTATGCGATGATCCGAGCACGCAGCCTTTTCTGGAATGGTTCTGCAAGAACGTGAGCAGTGCCAATATTCTCTCCAACGAGGAGATAAAATTGTAAGATACCTCTTTTACAAATTACAGTTGATAACCACTGATATAACTGGACTAGATTTCTGATGATTTTTTTCTTCTTTTACAGAAAAAATACACTGGAAGATGCTGGCGAAATATTGGAAGGTGAAGCATTGGACGCCGCAATAAAGGAAGCCACCAGAGATTGCCCGAACTTGTTGAAACTAGTCGACATAGATGATACATGTCGAGAGGATCTATTTGTGGAATACGAAGCATTGAAGGAAAGCTGCAGAGAAGATGAGAAGTATCTTCAGTCATTGAGACATAGTATAAAAACTCTGAAGTAAGAACTTTTATAAAGTTATGTTTTTTCTCCTTTGAAGTATTTATGAAATAGCTAAATAATTTAGAGAAATGATTTTTGTTGTAGAGAAGTCAAGAATAAGCTAGATGATGACATTGAAGAAGCAGAAACTATGCTCAATAAAGAACAGATTGAAACAGAAAAGGCATATGACGATTGCAGTGTCATTTTGAAAAAATTTGATAAAGAAACTTGTCAGTTTTCAAAAGATATCGAGAGTCTTTTAAATGTGTATGCCAATGCTGCTAAGAATGTAATTATCTTAAACTTTGTAACTAATTTTACGAGTTATATGACTTATCTATTATTTTCTTTTTTAGCGAGGCAGTGCAGTGTTATGGTCACAAATGCCTATCCATTTATTTAGTAAACAAATAGAACTCTACAATCATTATCTAGGTATTCATATAAAGAAGCAATTTGGAACTAGTGTTAACAAAGAAGAGCAAGAAGAGGATTCAGATTACGGATCTCTAATAAATGATAGTAGGGACAAACAGATGGATGAAAGAATGCTTGAATTACACATGTGTAAAAAAAAGTAAGTAAATAGGCAATTATCTTTTTAAATATATTAAGTAATATTAAGTATAATTGTATTTTTTCTTATTTCTTGTATAGCTTAACCCATGCTAAATTAGAAGAGATTAATGCTAGTGTTCAAGAGGATTATTACATGGCAATATTACAATGTGTACAGGATATCTATAATGGTGGAATTTTAAAAGTGCCTGAAGATAGTAAATTACAGTGAGTAAAAATTACTACTCATGTTAAATTTATTTACGTCGATTATTTCATAGTAGAATAATTAATATTACCTATATATATATATATATATTATATGTATATATATGTGTGTGTGTTTGAATGTAGAACAAAGAAAATAATGTTTTATATATTAAATCATATTTTATTTATAAACAGCGACGAAATGCAAACGTTAATCATAAAAAGAGACATCTTGGAACAGAATATTGAACTTTTGCGAGATCAACAGTTACCAGAAGTAGTAGTGCAATATGCTGAAATGGAGACTATTAAGATCTTGAAAAATGACGCACTTGCCCGTGTCGAACGGAGGAAAGCCCGTCTCGAGAAGCTCAAGAATTTACATTCTCTCGCAGGAAAGCACGGACATGTTCACGTGGATCTGCTGTATTTATTAATGGAAATGCAATTTCGTCGCCTGCACGAAGTTGCCGAATTCATCGCTGACGCTCGTCATTATATTATTACGGAATATAAGCTTTCTTCTGCAAGATGTGTTGGTACCAATGCATTTCTCTCTTAATTCAATATTATTTTAATAAAAATAATAATTTGCACTATTCATAGAAACATAATGAAATGTGCAGGAAGTCATGCAACAAGAACAAGACGAATATGCGGCACTTGTAACGCAATTTCCGGAAACGAACAATGCGTTTAATCAAATATTTATGTCTATGATGCTTGGTGACGATATCTCGAAGTCGTCATTCTCTACTGCATTGAAAAGATACGACGACTTAATAGCTGACAACGCGAAGAAGAAGAAATTAATACTGGAAACATATCTGAATAATAAAATCGACAAATTACAAAAATTGTAAGTACTATTAATAATTTCATGTATCGATGATACATTATTTTTCTATGAGTATGTTTGATATTTCGATGGGTTTAGAGAGAATGAAATTAACAAGGATTACGTAGCTGAGACGCAAAATGGACCGACAATTAGCTTCAATTCAACTTCATATGAAATAAGTTCCAAGTGTGAGGAAATGTCCACAATCGTTCAACAGGTGCAAGGAAATATAACAAAGATTAGGAATCAGTTCAAAGAACGAATGGTATAACGCTATAAATATATTAATAGTTCGTGAAAACATATGACATTTGTTAATAATTCCCGTATTACAGAGGATGGACGCCAATTTAGAACGCGAGAAGGACATTTTATGGCAAAGATTTTTGGTAGAACCTGATACATTAAGATTGAAATATGAGGAAGCAAAACAAAAAGCGAATGAATTTCACTTTAGAGATACCATAGAAAGTAAATTGAATTAACAATTTACAAACCAATTATATTATGGAGATAAGAAAAGAGATATTCAATATTTCAAGTTTTTGTACTTTTTTTTAAACCAAAATAATTAAAACACAGTAGTTGTAAATATATTTGTAAAATACAAAGTTATTCATTTCCTCCATTCTCCCCCCCCCCAATATTGATAAAAATAAATTTACTATAAAAAGTTAAACTCATTGCTCAATTTGTGGTTAATATATTATTCATAATAAAGTTCGCTGAAAAGCCTTGAAAGTTGGTTTAATATAAATATTATAAATATTGTAATCAATTTTGTGTGAAGATAAATTTGTGTCCCCCCTCCTATTAAATCTTGGATACATGGCCTTTTTAATTCTTTTAAATTATTAGACGAAACCCGATCGCTGAATTTTTGTGGACATAATCCGCGTGGAGCATTACATGATGCGATAATGAATGATTCGTCTCAAGGACGAGCGTGTGTGTGCGTGCGCGCTGAGCGCACGCGCGTATAAACATGACGAGGGATGACGTAGAGGAGGTGCCCGAGTGTAACCTTGATCCGCGCGCATCGATGTTTCTCTCCTTCTCTCCCTTCTCCCTTCCTCTCCTGTTTCCTCATCGATGTGTTGCCCTTTCGTCCTTCTCTTCGCTCCCCGTCCACCTCTTTGTCTCAAATTTCGTTCAAAATTGCCACGCTTCTGAAAGAGATCCGAATATACAAAAGCAAAAGGTTTATAATCGAACGCCACGGTTATGAATTATGAAACGTCCATCTCGAAGGTGTCTTATCGTCGCATTCCTCGAGTATGTGACAAAGGCGTTTTTACAATCGGCAGCGATCCGTGCTTGCTTTCTTAGCGAGCGGCGGGAGGGAGGGAAGCGTGAGAGAGAGAATACGGAACGGGGAAGTGGCAAGGCGAGGAGTATTATCGATTCGCCGGG
>NW_017259291.1:5113625-5114835 GCF_001594045.1 Atta colombica | reverse complement strand
TGCCGGTGGCGGGGGGGGTCGACCGGCGGGGAAGGCAGGCGACGGAGCGCATGCGCCGCCCGACCAAAACAATAATAACAGAGTAGAAGGTTCATGGCTGGCGGACGTACGGGCGGCCGCTCGCTCTTCGCTCTCCGTGTTCGCTTGGTGCTCGCTGAAGCTTGCTCGCTGGCGCTGCTCCGCTCCACG
Organism: Atta colombica; assembly: GCF_001594045.1. NCBI lineage: Eukaryota > Metazoa > Arthropoda > Insecta > Hymenoptera > Formicidae > Atta > Atta colombica. The sequence goes on along the minus strand of NW_017259291.1, from coordinate 5,114,646 downwards.
CGCCAAGTGATCGGGGATCCCTGTCGATCTGTCGACGTTGTCGCGCGGTGAAGTCACGCCAGGTAAACAAAGGAGCAGGCGCGCACCGGACGCGTTTTCTAACGCGTCGCGCGTCGTAAAGTGCTGCGCCGACAATTCGGCGATCCTCGCGGAGAGCGAGTTGTACGTGTGTGAGGCCCTTGAAACCCGAGGACTGGAGACAGCGAAGTATATACCGAGACTACCTCGAAATCGGAACGGTGAAAATAAATTCCGACTGACGTCTGAGTTGACATTTAAAACGGACTGTATAAAAAAAAACCGCAAGAGTCGCGTCATTGAGTAACAAGTGGATCGCAAGTGGAAAAACGAGCCGTGGAATTGAGACTACCTCAGAATAAAAAAAAAGAAAAAAAAATAAGAAAGTATAATATATCTCTTCTATAAATAGAAGAGAATCACGAGAGAGATAGAAGAAAAGGAATCGTCCGTCTGGTGTATCCGATTCGAAAGCGGGAGCGTCGCGCGAGATTACCATCTTCCCGTCGGGCCAAAATAATCACTCGCTCTCACCGTGTTCCGTTCCTCCTCTTTCTCTCCCACCCGCTCAGTGCGTTACCTCATCGGAGCTGAGTAGGTGCGTGTAACGAGCGTATGCGCGCGTTGTGCAACTCGCCGCACTGATCCTCGGAGAGCGAGCGAGCGAGCGTAAGAAAGGGAAAGAGACAGAGTCGAGTGCTGATACTGTGTACGTTCGATCGGCCTGGAAGCAAAACAATGTGCGGCTGGTGTAGCGCTGTGTAGCGGATAGTGGAGAGGAGAGCTCTGTGCGTGTATATACGTACAGCTGCTGCTGCGTGGCGCGCTGGTGTGCGTTTGTTTATGCGCGTAGATTAGCCGCACGCTCGTACTCGCGCGCGGGGCAGTTCATTCAACAGCCAGCCGCGCTTCGACGCGCGCGACTCCTTGTCGTGCCGCGTTCCGCCGACGTTTCGAGAAAGCGAACGAGGAGAGGATATATCGCGCCGCCCCGCGTATTTAC
>NW_017259291.1:5107676-5111291 GCF_001594045.1 Atta colombica | reverse complement strand
CTAAAACTTTATAGTAAATAATTATTTATTCAATAAAAAATACTACTTAAATTCTTCTTGTATCAAATTCTTGTATGAAATGAAGATATACGTGTATGTTTACACTTAATAAATATTTAGTTAGCACTATTCAAATATTTATTAAAATTTAGTACATTTTTTGTTAGTATATATATATATATACTATATGTACGTATATTTATGTGGTATCTTGTAGTTTTTAAAATATCGACAGATATCGTTATCACAATGTGGAGTATCTATATCATACAACTGATTTGTCGTGAAATTTGATTAACACTTCAAATACTAAATGAATAGTAACGATTAAAAATATAGATATAACATATTTATATATTTTTTATTTGACAAAGCTCTGCTGGTTAGAGATTTATTATTTCTTCGTTTGATGAAAAGACATCTGAGACTATTTTTTTTTAATGTCCTTGTTGTTTTGAAAAAAACTATTACTAATTACACGTTCGTACGGTATTTGAAGAGTTAATTTAGCAAATCATCATTCGTCATTTCGCGCGGATTATTTTGATCGAATTATATAAGAAGTCTGTGTTAATTAATTCCGAGTAATGTTAATATCGAGTAGCTTGTTGTTGACTCGATTGTAGCGTTAAACGAGAAAGAAAGATCTAATAAAGTTTTAGTACAATTGTTTAATAGTGAAATTATTTGTTTTATGTAATTAGAGTTTGTTTGCGAGTGGCACCGGAGGATTTACAGTTTAATATCCCTATAGAGATAACGACTGTAGCTTGGCATAATAAAGAGGATCTTTGCAACGTGCCTGGGATACCGTAAACACACGAGTATCACAATAGTTAATTAGTTTGTAATTATTGTATGACAGCCACTTGTTCGAGTCTGCATTATTAAACATAAGTTTGCCGTTCGAATTCAAAGAACGGTATCGCGGAGACTTTTTAATTCTCAAAGCTGGGAACATAATAATGTCTGTCTTCAAGATTCTACCGCTGGTTACCTACTGGTTACCTACGAGTTAAACGGCGAGTCTTGTGAATCTTGCTCGTCTATCGATTTACAACGTTGAATCGTTATCTCACGCGACGCACGAGAACCTCCCGTCGACATTCTATAAATGGAAGCTTTCCGTTAGAATCAGAATGCCACCCGCAAAGAAACCCGGAGTCACCGAGCGCGACGAAGGCGGGTCGTTGCTGTCGTAACTTTCCAAACAAAAAAAAAGTCTCTCTGAGAGTTAAATGGGAAGATCTCCACATTGTCACGAATTAATTTACAGGGTTTACAAATTTTTTAGATTCGGCACGTTTTTTTTTTAGCGCAATAGCACAGACTTCGCATGAGGATATAAAAACCGAGCATGTGCGAAAGTAGAGAGAAAGAGAAAGAGAGAAGAATACGTGAGTATCAACGAAGATACTTTTCGAGTTGTTAGACGTGGACAATCAAGTCCTGCTCCAGGATTACACAGTCAAGGTTGTCACAAAACTGGAAATCAGGAAAATGTTAGGGAAATTGAAAACGATTAGAAAAATCTGGAAATTTGCAGATTTTTCTGAAGATGGAGGATGAGGAATTTGTGACAACCCTAACAGTCCACTTCGAATAAGCAATTCCCGTTTCCATCAATGTAGATTAAATTTTTATCTTGGTTCAACCTACTCTTCATCTTTTTCTGGTTCTAAGAACTAGAAAGAGATGAAGATTAAATCGAGATTAAATCGAGATTAATTTACATTGATGAAACGGATATAAATCGCGTATTCGCGGTCGATCAACGATTATCGATGCCTTTGCATGGCGGAAGTATTAGGAGAACAATCGTCACGAGAGGAGGAGAGAGACACAATGATCTCATTTATTTTTTCATGAAGAGCGCAACGAGCAGATCAGTCGATTGATGCGAGGCGAGATCATTGATAGCTTAGCTCGATTTAGTTTCCGACAGCTGCGTTCTTAATCCTAAAGATACTGTCGTCCGTTCGATTCGATGAAAAATGGAAATAAGCAAGAAGAACTGGAGCTTTACATAAAGACGTTTATGTTGACGAAGCTGTATCGTGAGAATCGAACTGATATTCATTGTGTAAATTCCGTAACTGGTGGAACTATGTCTATTTATGAAATTGTATGTTAAGGATAGATCGATTTTGAAATTCATTAGCGGAATTAAAAGACTTACGAGGTAAAGAGACATCTCTACGGGATTTCGATCGTTGTATCGTTTAGGGTAAACGCACTGGAGTATTAACGAAGAGACGCGAAAATGTCAAAGATTTAAGTGATGTCCACTTTGCGGGGAATCCCCGGGAGAAAATTAAAAAAAAGGAAAAAAAACGGACGAGAGAGGAAACAAGGACCGCGTGAATCTATATAATAGTAGATAACGTTTAACTTTATATCCCTTTCTCTGTGCATGTTTTAGTGCATAGCTTATACTTATCGCTATCGATCGCTAGAGGAGAGACACGCTGTTGATGTTACATACATTGTATTCGCACGTACATGCTCGCCTGTACGCGTGCGTTGCACGAGATGGTGTTCCATTGTCGCGTGATTTATTTCGCGAGGATGGAGATATGAGAGAGAGAAATCCATCCGTATATCGAGAGGAAAATGTACTAAATTTTAATAAATAATTGAATAATATAACATTTATTTACAGAAAAGAAATATTTGTTAAATAAAAATTAATAAATCAAATCAGTAATTCTCATATTAAATATATGTTTATATTTAGTAAATATTTTCAACTGGCGCTATTCGAACAAATATTTACTAAAATTTAATACATTTTTCTCTTAGTGTAATATGAAAATTCCTAGCTGTGACGTCATTTGTTGAGAATGATTAAAGAGGATTATTATTCCTCGCTGTTGCTATTGCAGCTGATTATTAATTTTTCGTCGCTCGACGTTCTATTCCGAAACCTCGCAATCAATTCAAAGGAGCTCTCGATTATTCCCGGGAGCGCGCGAGTGACGTCACAGCTGCAGCGTCCGGGATTTTATTGTAGACGTTGTTGGCGTGAAACGCGGTCGCGGCACATACGAATGACGCAATAAAACGACACACTTGTATGTAGCGCGACACCGGAGGCGAAGAAACGAGGATCGTTTCGTGACTTCGCGTCGCTCTCAAACAACGGTGTGCCGCCTTATCCGACTAATTAGATAAGCTAGCAATTAGTACAACACCGCGCGTACCTATTGCGAGCGGAACGAACGAATTGCGTCAGGATTCCATAGTTCCGGACAAAGATGCATGTGTGCGTGCGAGAGTGCGTGAGTACGAGCGAGAGCGTGCGTGGGAGAGTTACGTTAGTCATTTCGTTCTCTTTTTCCTCTCTTTTTTTTTTTTTCTTTTCTACGAGTGAGCGCAATCCTTCTTTTCTAAGTTCGTCATTAAAAGAATCGTGCATTATGGAAACTATATCTCGTTGTGATCGCCGGGCTCGCATACCTGGCAAATCTTAATTATGAAAAATAAAGTTCAAAGTTTCGATGCAGATATGTATATACCGTATAGATTTGATTTCATTCCTACAATTCTCTTTTTCGCTTTCGCTAAATATATCAAACGTGTGTGTGTGTGTGTGTGTGTGTGTGTGTGTGTGTG
>NW_017259291.1:5105197-5107576 GCF_001594045.1 Atta colombica | reverse complement strand
GTGTGTGTGTGTGTGTGTGTGTGTGTGTGTGTGTGTGTGTGTGTGTGTGTGTGTGTGTGTGTGTGTGTGTGTGTGTGTGTGTATTTCACATTAAAACATATATTAATATTTATGCTTTAAACAAATTACATACATGTGAAAGTTGTGTTCATAACATTCTGTTTTTATTGAGCAACGCATTTTCATAGATTATTTATTTTATTTCATATTAGTTTTATTGTTTATAAACAAAATTTTAAAAATAACAAAAATCTAAATTTTTAAAATATAAATATTTTAAGTGCTAAAAATGACTTATGCAAAGTTTCATTGAGATTCATCAATTAATTTATAACAAATAAATATTTTGTTTATTTACTGAAAAATTAATATAACTTTGCATAAATATTTTTGAATTTATAAAGTACTTACATAAAACAATTGAGATTTTTCATTATTTTATAATACATTTTCATATACTTCTATTAGAGTACAAATTTAAAAAAATATTACTTTTTATTGAAATAACTTTTGATCCAAATGGTAAACTGTCTCCAATTTTTTTGTATTACTTTTAAATGCAATTTAGAATCTGTAATTTTTTCAAGTAATTCTTAACTTATTGCATTTGTCTTACAACCTCCTTAAAGAGGTTCTACAGTAAATTGAGTTACCATAGATTTTTTAATATAATGAATTGAAGTATCAAACTTTACGTCTGCAAAATTCTAGTGAAAAAATTGCGATCGTAATGATCACAAAAAAGTAATAGGTCATTCTGGAAAGATATTTAATGACAATTCGAAATGACAAAATATCGAATTTTTACAAGAACAAATTGTACAAAAAAATCAACTTTTTACTTCTTTCTACTTTTCCATATTAAATATCGTTTCATTAAAATATACACGTAGTTTTAATATTTTATCCAAATTATGAAGATATATTTGTGACTTTAGGTCTCTGGTGAGGCATCCTAAATTTTCGGTACTTTACTATAGAATCATTAAAAGTGTGTACAGTAGTTGAACTACAGAAAAGCAGCTCTTATGTGTATGCTCGTGTTTTGTTCTCGTTATTGACTGCGCGCTGTCACGCGAAAACTTTCCGATCGTCCGCGTTACTCCACCGCTCCGCGTTCTCCCAGTCCTCTCGCTTGCCTCTTCCTTCCATCGTCGTCAAACGTCAACATCAAACGGTTCTGCCTGATGTATCTGATGATGGAGCGTGCCACAAATACATCGTGGATACGCGCACACTGGTATTATACGGGACGTCTTGTCATTACCGTTCTTCCTTCGCGAATGAGTCTTCGCTCGAGGAAAATTTTCGATCTAATCGCGAGATCGCTTAAACGTAACGTAAGCCGGACTTGCTTACTCATGCGTAAACAGATGTGGAATCTCGTTTTAATACTTTAACGTAATCTAATTTTATATGGGTTCAGCACTTTTAAATCATTTAGAGTGGAATCTTATTCTGAAGAATGAAAATTGAGCCAATCCTGAAAAAGAGAGTGGCTTAATCTTTAAAGATATTCATAGTCATAGCCATTCTTATTTCAAGATCTTAAATAATGTCTTAAAATACTAATACGACTCTTTGATTGCTTCACAACATCTTAAGACTTAAGATATAATCTTATATATAAATATAAGAATTCACTATTCATATAAATATCAATCTAAGAGTGAGATTTCACTATTCAAAGAGAGATTCGCTCTAAAAGTTTTTGAGAGTATAGATTTTTATATCTACAACTTTAGGATACTTCAGGCGTTCAGAATAAATTTCTATGAGATTTATCTTAGGGCAATATTGATCTATGTTTCGTCAAATAAAGTAATCGTTAGGAATGGCAGTACAGTAACGGGACACCCCGTATAAGCTGGCAGTTCACTGGCCTTCTGATCGTTGGCGCGCGTTAAAGCTGCTTCTACGTGCCAGTTCCTAGAAGATTTGCTTTCGACTTCGCCTGCTTGCCGATCTATCTCGCGTTTGATAGTAACCGTGAAACGGCGCGATAAACCGCTGCGATATTACGCGCAACCGCGATATACTTATATTTACTCCGGCGAATTCTGATATCGCGAAGGTCTTTCAGCATTTAATATCCGTATTCCGGTTAAGTATATCCGACTTTTCGATTCTTTAATATCGCGCTGCGAAATCCGAAAGCTCGGGCTCACGATGTTGACGTGTAGCAAGTGAATTGGTAGAGCGAGTGCCATTTCACGGTAATTTCCGCAAAAGCGTCTGTAATAACGCAGCGGTAAATTATGGCTCTTCGGGGTCCTACAACGGATGTAGAACGATACCAGCGCGTTTTTTACAAACCATTTTGTCCGACGCTTCTGACCTGAAATCGACAGTACAAAAGAGAAAGAGAGAGAGAGAGAG
>NW_017259291.1:5104685-5105097 GCF_001594045.1 Atta colombica | reverse complement strand
AAAAAAAAAGGGGGGGGGGGGGGGAGGGGAGAGAGAAAGGGGAAAAAAGTTGGCCCTCAATTTCAGGTAGACAGGCAGGTCATTTAATAATTAACTGCTTTTAGGAATTAACAGTAGCTGTTTCGCCGACACGTAACATGGTGCAATTGTTTCATCGCGTTGCGTAATAAAACGACAGTTCATTATTTCGAGTCTTGGGATTTTTTAAATTCGCTGCGAATTGTATGTACATGTTTTATATTTGACGTCCGCTTCGTACACGTTACTTTCTAACAACTCAATTATTTCATAATAGAATAAATTCATAATGTAACGTATAATCTTTTTTATATTGAGCAGACATAGAAGGATAATTTATTTTCTGTTGCTTTGATAATTTTCATACTCCATTTTGCAATATATATATATATAT
>NW_017259291.1:5101239-5104618 GCF_001594045.1 Atta colombica | reverse complement strand
TATATATATACAGTGAGAGCAAAAAGTATTCGTACAAGGAAAGTTGTTATAAAAAGAATCTTATTTGTAGAAAATAAACATTAATTAGCAATTTTATACAATGAATACATTCTGTTCTCATATAAACAAACGAACTTCGCATGTATTCTTGATTATGATTTATAAGCTAAATTTTTCGTTTATATGAAGATTTTTAAGCATTCAAACAATAGAATTTTTAATTTTCAGTTATTTGATGTATTTTGTATTAATACACATCTTTTTGGTATATATAATTTTAAGAAATATATAGTCTATTTTATTCTTTATGAATAAATGATTAATTATCCAACAAAAAATGAATCGTCAATTAAACGTCGAATTGATGTTGAAATCATCGTATTTATATCGATTCGACATCAATTCGATGACTCATTTCTCGCTGGATTTACTTTTTAAAAATAAAGTTTTTTAAATAAATGTTTTCTCTGTACGATAATATACTTATTGTATTCATTATATATATATTGCAGGTAATATTTTGCCATAACGCTAAAAGTCGAAGGGATTAACGAGCAAACTTGACCTCGACAAAAAGTCAAATGTCATCGTGAGACGCGTTCGAAAGCAGAGCTTGTTAGAAGTCGGCTGCTTTTCGCGAGTCACCGTTCGTTCGTCGTCAAAAGACTTTGATCGAATGACTAGCGACATTTCTCGATATTTGCAGCAACGTGTGAAAATAAATCGGACCGATAAAACCGTAACGTCAGCTTCGTGTTTGAAATTTTATGTTACTTTGCGCTAAAATACTATTTGACGTTTTTAAATGTCAAAGGAGCACTCAGTGATCCAATCTCTGTTAGGAGTTTAATAATATATATTTTGTTACTTTTAATTTCTTTTTGTGTGTCAAAATGTAAATCAGTCCATCTTTGTGATTAACTTCGAAATAAACATTTATGTCAACGTAGACACTTAATAAACAAGGTATGTACGTAGTATACTTAGTAAACAATGAACTAAATTTTATTCAAATTTAATACATTTTCTCGAGTTAAATTGTTCAATTCCATTGTTTTAGTCAAAATGGCAACGATTTCTATAAGAAGTGATTAAAAATAATTGAAATTATAGATATAATTTTTTACACTGTGAATTAAACAGTGGACGGAATTACAAAATCTTACCTAACGAAGTGATCAGTTTTCGTCAGCGGGCAACCTGTCGCAACGACCTCGTCTCATTACGTGGATACCGTGCGTTTTCTTACCACTTATGCAATTAGAACTTTCCCAAATGTAATCGCATTTGCCGCCGGGTATCGCGTAACCGAAGTAATCAATGGGTACGCGTGTGTTACTGGTCGACGTGAAAATAAACGACGGAAAACTTGATACAGCCTGACCCAATTCAGGAACGTCCATGTCCGTTTATATTATGCGTTTGTCCACCATCTGGCGTCATATGCGCGCGCGTGACACAGATGTTAATTTTGCATTAATATATATATATATATGTAGAAACTTGTACGAGACGGCACGTGTACTTAAATCCATTAAGTACATATGATAATTTTCCGGTCCTTTACGCAGAATCGTTTTTTGTCCCGAGTTTCATTTCTATCATCTTTTCTGATGAAAGAATTTCATACAAAAAAATTTTACTTAACATAATAAAATTATTCGATGAGTCGTAATAGTTTATTTTTTGGTATCAAGCTATTTCTTTTCTCAGTGTATAATTTGTTTGGAAACGGAAGTTTTCGTTGTGTTTGGAAACGGAAGTTTGTGTTGAATTTTTTTTTTTTATTAATTTAACATAATGTGATTATATTAATTAAAAATTTTGAGTTAAATTGATATTCAACTTTTCTAATCATATCAACATGATTTTTTAATGAATAAATAAACAAGTAACAAAAATAATGTATTTTAAAATGCAAATTCTAGAATGAATGAAAAAGGTATGTTAATTTAACATATAAATGTTAATTATAATAACATTAAAAGAAATATATACTTCCGCTGCGTATTTGCAAACTGTGTTAGCATTTTTTTTGTGATAATTTTTTTTACACAGTATCTGTATTATTTTCTAATATATTCATCTTATGAATACCGGAGTTTGAATGAACCGTTTGAGACACGTGAAATGTATTATATTCGACACAAATTTTCCAATGTATTATTCATGTTAACTTTCTCACTTTATAAATAATTTAATTATCTATCTCATAAAACGCGTAAACACCTCCAGGACTCTGATAAAGAATTTAATTGGGCTGGAAGGGATTGATTTCTTGCTATATTGAGGCTTTCCAGCGATTGATAAAAATAACAATATAATTGACACGCAATGCTCGGGTAATCAATATACAAAATCTTCATTTATCGTTTTTTCTCACTTTGAAGTGGGGTGATAAATCTTCCATTCTACATCAATCTATTTAATTAATTTTGCCGCCGACGGTAACTTTTTATCACGTTTCGTATTGGCAAATAGCGCTTTATATAATAGAGATACGTGTAACGCTCGGGTAACCTTCGGGCAAGGCCTTCGAGCTTGTCGTTAGTAAACTGAGAATAGGATCCTACATCGGTTAGAGTTCGAAAGAAAACCTTGCGCTATAAATGCGGACGCGAGACGGCATCGCGTCATAGTTTTTGCTCGGTGATACACGTTCTTAAATAAAAAAACAGTACGATGAGAAATAAATACGTATTTCAAGATGTTTTCGGATTTCGATATAATTTGATGAAGAGAGAGAAACCGGGACAGCCGGAAACGTTCGGCAAGAGTACGTGGTACACGTGAATCAGACTAGTAGTGAATCATCGATTGCGAGTTTCCATTCGCCTTTCGATCCAATCCTTTCGGTCGTTTCGTACGAGAAACGCCGTGTTGGCATTACATCATCCGTCATCCCGAAATGCGATAACGCGATAAATGATCGTACTTATTACCGTGGTATTATTAATAACGCGTAATGTTTTCGTCAATTGTGGAGATGTACTTGAAGATTCTCTTATCTTCGAAACTTTGTTGGTTCACATTATTTTTTTTTTTTTACTGTATCGAGATTGTAGAGCGAACGAGGTCGATAATCTTAGTGATTTGATTTCTCAAATCGGCGGGGCCATAAGTCAACAATTCGTCTAATAACAGATATCGGCCTTGTCTGTGTGTTGACACAGATTTCGGCGTAAGATAGCGAACGCGATGCGACCTAGTTGGACAGGAAAGATAAAAAGAAAGAAGATGAACGAGCATACACTCGTTAAGACGCTTCCGGTGATTGCGTCGAATAGATGTCACAATATATGAACATTGATTAAATGAACAGAAATACAAAAATATTTTAATACTTTAATTTTCGAACTCACGGGTATTTAATTATAAA
>NW_017259291.1:5082257-5101139 GCF_001594045.1 Atta colombica | reverse complement strand
TATATATATATATCAATATTGTTTATTTTTCTACGCATAATTAAAAAAACAAATAAGTTTTCCAGAAAATGAGTTTAAATGGTTTGAAATCAAAATTTTGTATTATAATATTATTTTTGAAATGCAGTTCGCATGTAATAATGAATTGTGAAGGAATAAAAATATGTTCTCTTAAAGTGTATTCTAAAGTTTTTACTATATATGACCTAACTCAAAAATTGATATTCTTAAGTTGTTTACAAAAAAAGAATAGAAACACTTCAAGATAAGTTGACGTTATTTGTTATCATCTTGACGTCAAAATGACGACAAATCAATATCAGCTTGCCAATTAGGGGATGTATCTTTTCTGTAAACAACTTAAAAATGACTATTTTTGGATTATGTAATTATTATGCAAATGTAACATAAATGTAATAGAAAAACGAATTAGAATATTTATTTACTTCAGTTTATATTGCCAAGAAGATTTAATAAAAATAAACTTAATCCGCACACATCTATCCATATCATTTTCTTCTATATTCTACTTACATTGATTATTACTGTATTCTAAACCTACTTTTATCATAAGATAGACTAGAACTGTACAATGTACTCTCCTAGATTTCTTACATTATGTTATCATATTTCAGTTTTACTTCCAACATAAATGTATTTATTTATTTAATTTGTATTTTTTTTTACAATGTCAGTCTCTCTGAACATTAATTGCGAGTTCTGCAAGAAGGACTCATTCTTTTATTTATTTATTGCTTTCAATTATTGTTTACTTCAAATCAAGTATACTTTAAGAAGAAAAATTAGTTCTTTTCTTTTTCGCTGTTCTTTTCAGTTTATTTTTTCTCTTTTTTTCTCCAACATACAAAAAAAAAGGAGAAAAGATCCAAGAAATTTAACTAAAAAGAACAGGTATTTCTCATAGAATATGATCAACGTATCATTACAAATGCATTGAAGCATTCTTTAGTTAGGCAGTTCATAAAATTTTTTCTTCTATAATTAATCAATTAAATGTAAAAACATTTATAGCATTTATTTTGACCACATCTGTAATGTAGCTTATTTGTAATCTATAATATTTTGGTAAAATTGGTATAAATAACATTTTATTGGATCGGTGTTTTCTCGGTAAGCATGCGTCAAACACGTCATCGCCGACCGCGCCACGTTCGGGCGCGATCGATCCTCTTCGGCTGGCGTCGTGTTCTTCGGCTACCACGTGTTCGGCGACCACATGACCGAGCTGTCAGCTGTGCGCATCGTTGTGTCGTCGGGCGCGATAACGAAACCGATACGTGCAATCCGTGATGCGTATAAAGAAACTGGAAACAGGGTAACCCAGTGCAGTGATCACCTGGTCGATTCCAATAGCCGCGCTTACGAGTAGTCATCGACTACCCAGATCTCGACGACAGCCAGCGACGCGCACGCAACAAACATCTACAAGCGAGCAACATGGCGGCGGAATGCAGTCGCGCGGATTCGTACGTACATACACATCATGATTCATGTGTTTCCGTTGTGTCATTGCCCTTCACACAAGTGGGTTTAATTGCGTGCGAGTGTTTTCATTCGGGAATATTTAGACTCGCGAAGTCTTTGGCGAGAGTTCATCTTGTCAAGAATCGATCCTCCGAGAACGTTACTTGCGACGGATCGGAGTAATCTCCAGTGTTTTCCAGCGACTGTGAACAGTGTAACACGATGATCATTTTATCTTTATTTAACATTGGTAAACAATAAAGATGTGATGATGCACTGTGTTACACTGTGTCGTCTGTTTCTTGCTGGAAGGCAACCTTCTTTTCTCGTGTTTACGATATGGAGAATCGAACTCCTTTCGAAATCACGTCAGTCTCAAGCTGCGTGAGCGAACGTTTACGGCGATTTCCCAACACCAGTGGTCGATGGAATACTCGAGCGAATAGGTCGCGGATCGAATTGTGAAATCGTGAATTGCGAGTTCGTCCACGACTTGGCTCTCTTTCCAATTTGTCCGCGAGTTAAACTCGCTTTCCCTCCCTGATTCCTCTGACCTGGCCGGATTTTGAGGTTATGCGTGCGATTAGCTACATCCGCGCTCCGTTAGATTCGCGTTGACCCTTGGACTGTTTGATAACAGTATTCGCACGAGATGTAACGAATGGGTTGGGCTGATGGACTTACTACAAAGAGTTAGCCTCGCGGCTAACAACATTGCATGTAGTAGGTCAGAATAATTGAAGGTCTTCTCATGTTGATCGATTCTTCCCTTACAGCAGTGATATTAGAAAACAACTACAGAGCAATCCTTAATTATATTTTTGTTTATTACACGTTCCATTTTCATAAGACAAATATAAATTGACGAGCGTACTTGTACTACATACAGCTAGCTACATTTGTTGACGGACGTGACGTGTCTTTATTTCGCGGAGAACGAAGTTCCTCGTAGAAAACACGTCCGCTTAAGAAGGTTTCTAGGTTGCCCGACTTTGCATGCGGACTTTAATGACGCGTTGTTTATGTTTGCATTGTCCGTAATTATGCTAAGCACGTGGCTGGCCGTTTCGCACGAGCGACGGTGGAAGAACCCGCGACTTCTCTTAAAAATACATACAGTTCTCTTTTTGCATTCTTTACATAACGGTTTCCGCGAAATCAGCGTTTAACTTTTCTGCGAATTATTTATAGATCGGCCGCCGATTCAAACAACTCACCGTGTTTCGCTTCCAAAGCGGAGTCAAAGTTTCAATCGAATTATTTTCTCAAATTACTGGAAAATTTTTTGTTCGACGTTACTTGTGCTGTTTTTTTTCTTTTATAAATTATAAAGATAATAAATGACGAATGAAAACATGAATCCCAATGTAACTCAATGCTTAGAGAAATTGCATTTGCTTGTAAAAAATGTAAAATAAATACACTACTATTAGATATCAAAGAAACAATGGTAACATTTGAGTTAAATATTTAATTTTGAATTAAATAATAATTTTAACTTCCATGAGTATCAAAATGTAAATCAATTCATTTTTGTAATTAATTTCAACGTAAACATTGTCCATATTATTATATTATAATTTGATTATTTAGTAAATAATAAATTAAATGAGCCAAAATATTTATATATTTATAATTTGAATCAAAACATTGAATCGGTACATTTTCTTGAATTAAATTATTATAGTTAGTTAATTTTAGCAATGGCGACCTATAGAGATGATAAAAATTAGTTTGAATTGGGTATAATTTAACATAATATATAACATAAATTTAGCAGTGTACATTATTAAATATCTGCCGGTGCTCCAAAATTTCGGAACAGAAAACCTGCTGCTTTTGCTCCAGTCTGTTTCTCGATGACGTAACTGGAGTAGAACGAGGTTCAAGGTACTATCTAACTTTTTCTTTTCGCAGCTGCGGTCATGTGATATTATGTACGTCGTATCACATTTACAGCAAACAAAACGACGAGTCTTTATCATTGTTTGCGAACCCCTAAATTTGGAGCCACACCATACGTTTTTACTGTGTTTTTTTTTTTAAGTACTGACATTTTTATATAACATTAAGCTGGCACGTTTTGTCTTTTTTGTCGATAAACAATGATGTTATTTGTCTGTTTACACGTCGCATGATAAGAATATACACGATTATAACATGGCTAAAAAAAAAAAGCATCGTCAAGGAAAACGACGTAATCTTTTTGCTCACTGTGATTAGATAACTAAAGTCAATTTTTCCCTTTTATTGGGAAAGATGACGTAACGTTATCTTATATGCGTCTTAAGACGTTACATTTCGGAAAATAATTCATGAAATGGATCGTCATCGCGCTGCTTATTCAGCTGATGTGTAATTTTTTTTACTTGTGTTTATTTTATATACTATGTAAGAAATTCATATCGAACGCATTTTGCTCGATATTGTGATGCGGATTTCATTTATGCAGTCCATCAGATGGAAATTAATAATTAATACAACTATGGACTTGCGATTGTTGCGTCTGGAATGCTTTACTCGTGGAATTTTTTTCACGCGGGCTTATTTTTTTTTGTGTTGGATTTATTTTTACGGCAATGTGCATTTGCGTAAACTTAAGGAAAGTTGACAGCATGAAGCTAATAGAAGACATTGATTGCACATCTGATCCGCGATGTTTTCACTCCTTTCGCGACCAGAATGTATTGTCCAATGTCAAATAATAATTCTTTCTCTTTTTGTTTTCAGCACTTGAGAAGAGAATATTCCAGAGCACTTAATATATATAATTATTTTTTCTCTCTTTCTCTTTCCGTTCTATTGTTATTTCATAATTATCATTATCATTAACACATTATTATTATTTTTATTTTTATTATTTTATTGTGAATGAACTGTACAATTTCATTTTATTATTTTATTATTTCATGTGATATCAATAAATTATTTCTCCCTAGCTTATTTATAATTTTTGTCTTTGCTGTTTTCATTTTTGTATTTTTGTTCTTATTTTGTATTATTATTATTTCGTTATTATTTTTATTTATTTTTTTTTTAGTTAGTCATTCTTTTATATCTAGAGTGCTAATTAATAAACGCTGTATCTATTTATCTTCATCTATATCCGACGTTATTAAAATTCTTAATAGAGATAATTAAGCAATTTACAAATGTACGTCTCTTGTTTACATACAACGTCATTCGCGTCAAGAAAAACCAATATTATAACATTGAATTGTAAATGCATCTATAGTTGCGTTCACACGCATGACTTTTCCTCCTTCGCTCTCTCTGTTTTTCTCTCTTTCGTTCTTCGATCGTCACTGCCAGGTTAAATATAATTTTCGGGTAGACATTAAAAGTGATGCACGCGATGCTGTGCGGCTAAATTAGTGTACGTGCGGAATTTAGGGAAGCTTAAACGTGCGCACGACAGCGACTACCATGGGGTTGTAGAGAGTTAAGTATAGCGTCCGGTGTTACCGCGCGTGTATCTCGTTAGCACGCTCTAAGTTTCCTGTGCTCGCCGTCACGCGTTTCGTCTCGAGAGAATATATAGTAGAACAAGAATTGTGTCAGTCAAGAGACGCGAGTCGTCCAATGACACGGCTTAAAATACGAACCGAATACGTATACGCGAGGTCGCACGAAACCACCTCTCTCTCTCTCTCTCGCGCGCGCGCGCGCGCTCCTTTGTAAGATACACGTCGCGTCTCGAGTGTTCTATTTATGCTCATACTGTGTAATTACTAGACGCCAAATATCGAGCATGTTGTCTTACAACGCGTGATCTTATTACAGACGTCACGAAGAGCCTTCGTTCTTTCATCACTGAAACGCGATCCTCATTCAGTAATAGTGATATAACTTTTTCTTGGAAAAATCCTCAGATATATCTTTTTCTTGGAAAAATTCTTCATGATATAAAAATAATTATTAAAATTAAAAAAAAAAATAAAAACAAGTAATATTCTTTCAAAAAATTCCATCTGATAAATAACGTTTTAGATTCTATCTATTGAAGTTGTTTTTAAACGAATATGCTAATTAAAAATAGTGCAGTCGGTGGCCGTTTTGTTTTACGCGTTTTTTCATCTTCTCGCACGTTGAATCTTCATCTTTGTTCGAAATTTATTCAAATCGAAGCCGCGACAAATTGGCGCAAGAAAAATCTCAAGACGTGCACAACATCAGGATTAATTCAATTGTACGTAAAGCACTGTGTGTGTCAATTCTATTGTTTTATATGCATCAATTGTTTTGTATTCTCGCTTTGAAATTTTTTATCTAAGACCTTCTTATGAACACGATGATGCTTTATCATTTTCATGATGTAACTCTTATGAGTCACTTAAATATTACTGTTCTAAGGCCGCTGTAAAAATAGAGGCATTGATGAACTAAATGGGTGAAGCAATAAACGTGTGGCTACTTTCTTTTTAGAAAGTTTTAGTGATATTATCGGAAGCAAAGTAATTATTTGCGAACAGTGTATCGTAACGTCAGAATCAGATTCTATTCAGTGCCTTATTTTTATTTATGACTTTCAGTAATAACTTGGAATTTAGGGTAGCGTTAAAGCTTCAATTGAAACGAAATTGGAACATTTTTATTTCTTATTAATGTAATTGATTAGATGCAATCGGTTTTCGATAATATTTTACTAATTCAAGAGTCATAATTTTAGATGCAACAGAAACCCTCACTTTTGGCGGAGAAGTGAGACCTTAAAAGTGCCCATGTCCCTTTTTTGCGATAATCGCCAACGACTCGTCTCACGTCTCAAAGCAAAACCGAATGAAACCCGCTGGATCCCAGGCACTTTCATCGTTCTTCAAGGTGGTGTGGAAGTTCCCTTTAACGACACGGACATACAGTGGCCTTTCAGACAGGTGCGTACTTACATGCTATTATATTATGCTCTTTGTTAGATTGATGGAATTGTAATTGATTTGGGTATTTTAAAACGCCAACATGTGCAAGATCCAAATTTTTCGGACAAGACGCGCGAAAAAGTTTTTTTCTATTTTACGAAGAGAGTACAATTTTGAATTTTAATTTTGCATTCACATACAGATTTTAAATTTCGAAGTTCGATAGTATCGAAAGAAATTTTTTTTATTAAAAAATTTATCTGTAAAAGAATAATGAACTACGATAAAAAAAGAAAAGACCGCTTTTCCTTGCCTGATCTCTCAGAAATACCGTGTAAAAGTCCAGGATCGTGACTGATGGAGGAATTCCGAAGATTTAACCGCAATTACGTGGTCCGACTTTTACGACTATTTATCGCACGTCTCTGCCGGAGTAATGACCGTAAAGACAATTGAACTTCGCTGCAAGATATTTAATAGTAGTTGCCATCGGTGTGAGAAAGTTAATTAGATTTATTTCGCCAAAGAGATTGTAAAACCGCGCGAAGGAATACAGTTGCGAATTGAATTCGCCGAACTCGAATTTTTTTATCACTACATGACTGCGACGACTGATACGAAACGTATGTTGGCTAATTAGTCATCGATAAGATTGGCATGATGAATGTACACACTTATAATATGCTGAAATTAGTTAACATGTTCAAACTTTGCGCGAAAATACATTGACATTCGAATAATTATAACAAAGGAAAACTTTTGTGCTTTTTATTAAAATATCTATTCCATATTGAAAAATAACATGAAGAAAAAAACAAACGATAAAAAATTAATTAAACACTAAGAAAAAAGTGTTTACGTTGCCTTGCACTAACTTGTTTGTAATTCATTGTAATAAAATTTTTTTGGGAGCTCTCACTCGATACAGTCTGACTGGTATCAGGCTTTACGAGATGCGAAAACCAAATATTATTATCTGACGTGTTTTATCACATGACAAATATCGTGGAAATCTTATAAAGTAAGAGTGTGCATGTTTCTAAGAGTTTACGATTTTGTCCTTCAATATGATATTTTATTTTGCTTTATTTATTGTATAATGCAACGACCTGCGTTTCTTCCTCTGAACTCTCACATTTTCTGAGATTAATTTAATTTCCGTGGTAACAATACATGGCGATAACAATGCAGCAGAATGGTAGGGAGATTTCTATCAGGAGCTCTGTTTGGAAGTTTATGAACTCTCGCCTCGCATGAATAACTAACCCCTCCACTGGACTATTCTAGTATATAGAGTTCCGCTGCATTTACATCGCCGAAAACACGTTCTCATCAAAGTACGAACTGAAAATCGACGCGATGATCCGGTTGAGACACGCTCTTGGCGTGCAGACGAATGCTCTGGCAGATTGCCTTTAAAACCCGCTTTACTAGAACTGAGGTACCGTTCGGACGGCACTCTCTACAAAAACATATCGGCCACTCCGTTCATCCGTCCGTACTCCAAAGCCGCGCTTTGTTTAGCGATTGACCGTGAATTTTTCACTGTGCGGCAAAGTAAAATTTTGTTTCGTCTATTTCTTGGCTACGCTAAAAACTTATTTAACTACTTAAACGCACGCACGCACGCACGCACACACACACACACACATATCTTCTATTTATTTGCATATATCTCTTATTTACTACAATTAACTACACATCAACACAATTAA
This sequence comes from Atta colombica, assembly GCF_001594045.1. Classification (NCBI taxonomy): domain Eukaryota; kingdom Metazoa; phylum Arthropoda; class Insecta; order Hymenoptera; family Formicidae; genus Atta; species Atta colombica. The sequence continues at coordinate 5,093,083 of NW_017259291.1, read as the reverse complement.
AAAATTGTTATTTTTAAATTGTTTATAAAATAAATTGTTTTATAAAAAAAAAGAAGATAAAGAAAAGTGAAAAAAATTTTTTTAAATATACTTTTTTTTCATTTACAATCAATTTTTACATTGATCAAAATTGCATTTCAAAAATTAAAATTATAAAAATTTAAGAATTAAAATATATTAACTAATTTTTTGTTATAGCAAATGAGCGATATTTTCATCTTTTATTTAAATTTCACATCTTTCTTTATTTCACATTTAAAAACTCGTTTTATTTAATGAGAGAATATAAGCGCGAAAAAATTTTTGCTGAGCGTGCCAGGTGCATATGTTAAAATATATTCTGACTGCGTTCCCATGTGAAATATATGTGAAGAACTCGAGCCGATTGTACTCGACGCTCAGCGAGCGATCTTTGTGTGCTTATAAGTACTAACCGCTTACATTGCTCAGAATTTGTTCGTTTAAGTTACGGCTATTGTTAACGTCTAAAAATAATATTTCCAACATTTTTCATCATTTGCATATATAACTTATTCTTTAATTCATAAACTAACATGAAATTCATGAGCCATTAGTTAAGTAAAAACGTCAATTAGTTAAGTATGTAACTACGTTTTTCGGTTCTAATCTGATGGATGTTCAGTATTTTATCACGGATTGATAATCATTATCTGCATTCAGTGCATTAAACATGGCTACACAATTCGACCCAAATTACTGCTCGCCTACAAGATCATTCTGCTTTACGGTAAATTCGTACGGTAAATTTTCATACGACGGAGAAAAAATAGAAATTATAAACGCAACGAAGAGGATATCTTTGCGGTTGACTCGCAAAAAAAAATGGAACTTGAACGAAGTAAATTCACAAGAAGAGGACTCGATCACGACTGGAAGATTCCTATTTCATTTCTGCTGGTTACGTCTTTTTTTTAATGCGCTATGGTCTTTGTAGCGTGAACATTATCTCGAGATGTTCCAGAGCAGCTCGAATTTGTGCTACGCTTGCGTCATTGTTAATCCTCTCAAGCGACGTTTGCGCCGAGTTTATGAGCTTAGAGAGAATTGTATATTGTGTGTGATCTTCATCCATTCACTTCTAAGTATTAGTTAGCGGTCTTAATGGAGAAATATAATTTATGATAAAATTGGTAGAAAGGTCAAAACACGAGCATTTGAATAGATCTGGGCTTAAAACTAGTTTATGAAAACGTCAAGAGAAGATTAAAACTAGTTATTCATTAATATACAATATATAGAACGTAGAAGACTTAGTATCAGTCGTTTCATGCATTATACATTAATAACCAGTTTTAATCTTTTCTTGATGCTTTAATAAACTAGTTTTAAGCTTAGATCTAATCAATTGCTCCTGTTTTGATCTTTTAATTTTATTATTTGCAATTTCGAGCTAAGAAATCGATATTAATATAATTTATGTTCTTATTTTAGGAATATTTAACGACAAAGATTAAAAATAGGATAACAGCAGACAATTTCTGGAGAAAAGAGTCGATGGGAAATTTGTTGGATTCACGATTGGTACATCCGGTGCTTCTGCGGAGTATCCCGCATGCATGCAATCAAGGTGGTGTTCCAGTTTCTAATTTGGCGAATAGCGTGCACTACTCGTTTCTTTGTGCGCAGCGCTCGCTCCGCTCACTCGACAGTTAAAACGACGTACTCGTGCTGAATTCGATATTACGGCGCTATTGTTGCATGACGTTGCGATCAATACGAAACCCTTTCGTCGTCGGATTCTTTCTTAATGCAGCTGTGCATTAATCTGCCGTCGTCGTATTCTCAATGTGTTCTTGGCTGTCCGCTTAGTACATACGCTATTCTTCGCGAATCAGCGATAATAGTTCTTAAATAATTCGATAAATTAATAAAATAGTATAATTTTTAAAAATTATACTTACACTTTGAAAAAAGAAAAAGAAAATTATTTTGATTTTTAGGAATATTTCATACAAGGTGCGAGAAAGATTCGTGAAGAAAGTTTATAAAAAATCGTTCATTAACGCTTTATTATATAAAACAGCTGCGGCAAAGTAATAGATATTATCCCTGTCAGTGTGTTTGCGAGATACACGCTCTGTCGTGCTGCTGTATATATCTATATATACACAGAACTTCTTTAAGATAATACCTGCTGGCTGTGCCGAGAGCGCGTTGACCTGATGGCTGATCGTTCTCAAGATGCTCTCTCATTCTCTTATTCCCTCATCTTCGTCCTCGTCTCTCTCGAGAGAGAAAGAGATCGGACGGAAATGAGAGTCTGAGAGCGACCAGGAGACGGAGAGAGTGAGATGGCCCAGCTCTTGAACCCAAACACAACAAGGCGCAACGCGTTACGACTCGCACGGGCTCGCTTGGCTCATTTCTCATCGCTTCACCCTTGGAATTCCGATCTGCCGGATTTTTCGGAACTCACCACGGCGACGATGGCAACGGCGGCGGCGATGCTGCCTCCGCCAATGTCGCTAAAGATGCGATATTGTTGTATCAAGTATATACAGTAGATCCGTTCTCGTCGCAACCTGCACCTGCCGTATTTCTTTTTTTCTCTCTCTCTTTCCTTCCCCATATGTGACCGTATACACTTCTTTCTTTTTAGTCCTCGATTATTTCGTATTTTCAACAGTCTAATACTGATTGTGTGTGAAATTTCAGAGAAAACTTATTTATAAGTAAAAATGCCATTCAGGTCTAAAGTAATAATAAAAGAAGAAGAAGAATTTTATTCTCTTCAGCACACATTTACAAAGCCAAGAATGGGACTTGGTTTACATTGTTCCTACCTGTTCCTACTTCACTCATCTATCCATACTTTTCTCATGTATTCTTCAAAGTAGGACTAAAATATTATCTTTATCAACGAATTGATTGAAACCAGCGTAGACTCAGCCAGCTTGTATAAACATGAGTCACAAAGGATTAATCAAAATGAAAAGGAGATGTATTATTTTAATGATTCTAGAATATATCCAGCCTACACAAATTAACATCAATGTTATAATTACACTTAAGAATTATATAAATGTAATATAATACATACGATGCTATATTTATATTGTTGAACGCGGTGTTACATAAATTACATTGTTATTGAGTGTGAAATAACATTAATTAATAACATTAATTATGTTATTTTTAGTTGGTGTCAACCGCAGGTTATAAGGTTGTTTATTTTTTGTTTTCTTTTTTTTTTAATCTGCAGTAATTTTAATCGTTTTATTATCGTTGAGTCCAAAAAATGTTTTGACCTGTATATAACCCAGAAGGATTCAAAATTTTAATACAAAAAGGTGGGAAGATCTTTTAAGACGCCTTTGGGCGATGCGACCTCGGCGGTTCGACTGATAAAAACGGCACCGAACAGTGGAAACTAAGAACGGCATTTCCGCTTCGGCCATCACAGGCGAAGGGGAAGCCGGCGCGGACACACTCGCGTGATCCTGTTTCCTGTACAAGCTTTTTCGAAGCCTCCGAGGGAATTCAAGACCCGACCGGGCGTGAGATCGCCGCGGAGAATCTGCTGTAGTATTTTTATCGCGTTCAAAACAAGAAAAGAAGATAGAAACACAAAAGACTCGACTATTGAAAGCAAAGAGAAATTCCGTTCGTCGTAGTCGGCGATCCGTATCCTTAAAGGAGACTGACGCTCTAGGACGTCGCTTCGCACAATTGTGAAACGTCGTTTATTCGAAGTTGAGAAAAATCTCGTTGACGATCGGAACTCGACGACGACTGGTACCTGGGCATCGACTCGATGACGTGGCCCTGGCGATATCAACGTATCTTCTCAAACACAGTACGGGAATACTCGGCGTGCGCCGTTCGAGGCAGCATCGATTTCTCATGTAATATCGCGTGATGACCTATTTGCACGAGGGAGAAGTCGAGGAGGAATAAGTACCGCGACATTCGATTTCGAGAAAAGAACCCATCTCCAAGAACGGGAACGCGTGGAAATAATCGTAAATATTGCTGCTGTAAACGTTCTCCGTCTCGTCGATCACTGTTCTTCACCTCGATTACGCAAGCGATATCGTTATCGATTTTGCAATAAAAGAAAAACATTTATCGTATACGTATCTTTTTCATTCTTCATTATTCCGTTGGTACCTTTACGGGCTTTTTATTTATGTTTTATAATTTTCTATTTGTGACATTTGTGTACGATTGAAAGTATTTGTACATTAGATAGTAATATACACTGTCATGCTGTTATAGACTATTTCTAGAGTTAGTTATTTAAAGAGATGATATTGCGCCGCTATTATTACGCGACGTTCTTCTTCCGAAGTTCATCTATTATTCAGCATTGCTATTGCGACTTCCGTACTCTTTCGCAGCTCGTATATAGCTTTATTTGTTCTCTTTATCAGGAGTCGTTCTTTCAATGGTGCTTCGGCGTGGAGGAGCCAGGCTGTTACGGCGCTATCGACGTGAACTCCGGTGCCTCGATCCTCTTCGTGCCGAGGTTACCACCCGAGTACGCGATTTGGCAGGGCAAGCTGCATACTCTGGACGACTTCAAGAAACGATACGACGTGGACGAGACTCATTATACCGACGAGATTGCGTCCGTGCTGAAGGAAAAGTCAGCGCAAGCCTTACTTACGCTGGTAAGTCGCGCCTGGGAACAGATGGACGCTTACTGGTCTCACTGCTTTCCTGTTTGCCTTCTCCTTAGGTAGAAGAGAGTACTCAATCTGAGGATAGTTCAAACTTAAGGACGATCACGATTTTACAATGCTGATTATACAATTTTTCCTCTGTCTTTGATTCAAATTATTTTGTTTCTTGCTGCTAACGCGCGCGACATATCTAGTCGTTAATAAATAAAGAGAAAATGGATCAAGTTGTCGAGTGAATCCCCAAGTTGAGCACCCTTTTCCATGTGCATGTGTGTGTTCCGCAATAAGGCGATTCACCGCGGCATGCCTCGTGACGTTTACCTTCGCCTCCTTCGCGACTGTCTGCCTCTACAATGTGTCGAGAAAGTTGCGTCGGTCGGTCTGGTTTTGCGAGACTCTCCGCCTGTATTTAATGTATGACTCCCGGACGCTCTCCTTTACCAAACATTTGATGAATGCGAGCGCGTTGTACGTAAATTTTTGTCGCATTGTCACCTTCAATTAGAGACTTGTCGAGTGCACGCCTCATTCGCACGACGCGGCATTTGTCACGACACGACGAATGTTTGCCGAGTCGGGGGCATCGTCTGACGTTGCCTTTGCCTGGAATGACTTACCAGTCCTGTTCTCTGTGCAGTGCGCGCTGCACAGATGGGACTCGCAAAAATCCCGCCGTGTAATACCTTCCCGTGCGAAATACCGCGTGTATGCGCGCCACCCTGTTGCTACGCGGATTAGAATTATGGTGGATTTAGCAGAATCCCAGAATTGCATTCCTTATGTCTAGTTCTACGCGACATGTTCGTTTGTCGCGTACTTCATGTATGCAAGTATATTTCACTTCGGGATATTTTTTTATCATTCCTTCCAAAGAAAAATAGAGAGTTGGGGTGGCGGAGGAAGACAGACGATTTATGCTTTGTTTGGCGTCTCATATTTATTTTCCGTTTTTCTACAGTTTGCTTTTACATGTCTGGATCTCTGATTTAAATCAGTTTATTCTCGATCCATTTTATAGCTTAAAAAATTGCGGTGGAGAAAATATAAATAGCAGCGCAACACAGCCGAAGACACACGTAGTTTATAAAAGAAGAAACGACACGATAGCGTGTGTAACACTTTTACCCAGAAACTTGATGACATGTTAAACGACAGGGCTATAATAACGCAGAATATTTGTTCTATCCGCGACCTCGTGTCTGCAACCTGTCAGCAGACACAACCGATTCACGATTTACATAGCTCCGTTGTGACACAGATATCGCGTTCGGATGAAAAACGGCCGATAAATTTTTCAACCGGTCGCTATCTAACGAGCAACAATTTGTCCCTAACCGCGGTGCATCAATGACAACGTAACTGGGTAACCGTAGATATTACGAGCGACCTGAACTGTAGATTATAAATACGTTACATGGGACGCTTATCTGATAGCGCGCCGCCGCAAATAGATTTCGCGTCACGAAGTCCAAAAGACACGGCTAGCATCGTATCGATTGCAACCGGCAATGCGGGACTTCAAACTTCATACTTCATTTTAAGTAAACCGCATTAAACTTTTCAATATTCTTCGCACATAGGAATACACAGATAATCCATATTGTTAATGAGTTAGTCGAAAAAGCGCTTTACTGTAGAAAGTAATTTTCCAAGATCGTAAGTAGATTTTTATAAAGTTCTTTTCTTTTTTTCTATTTAATTCAGCCACCGTTGCACACATACATATTGACGTTTCCCGTTAGCTGATATCTATCTTTCATATCTTCTGCAGGAAGTATAGTTGTTTCTAAAAGAGAGAGAGAGAGAGAGAGAGAGAGAGAGAGAGAGAGAGAGAGGGGGGGGAGGGGAGGGATGTATTCTATAAGGAGATATTCTGTTCGGATAATAGACCGCTCGAATAGTAGGGTGTTCAAATAGAGATTATTCGGACAATAGGAGGTTTCGAACAAAGAGATTCTATTTGTATTCGTATCAAAAACGACAAGATAACACGCTTATGATTCTTATTCAGATAGTATCTTCAGATACATTTAATATCTAAGAAATGTATATTTTTTAGATTTTTTAATTTCTTAAATTTAATTTTAGATATATATATTTCCTTTCTAGCTAGAATATTTTTGAAAATGCAAGTCATATTAGTTCTTGTCTAGAATATTTTTAAAAACTATGCAAGTCATATTAACTCTTGCGATGACGTTATTGTAATACAGTAGTTTATAATAGACAATTATCGTTATTAACAAAAGCATTAATTATCTTGGAAAATACGAAGTTTAGAAACATGTGCAATTTTTATCGTGATGTAAACAACATGTGCATTGCAATAGTAAAGATATTCGGCAAATTCACGAAACTAGTTTTACTGATATACCGATTACGCGGGATCTTGCAATTTAAGTCAATTTGAGGCAATTTAGAGCATTTTGCGATCCCGTGCGGTGTGCATTAAGCGATTCCAGAGACGTTCGCATGTGAAACCAGGAAATTCACAATGTCTCTCGAGCGGTGAAACGGTGTTTTCCAGGAATCGTAACGTGCGATTATTGGCCGACTTGCGCTCATTGAAATGCGCTCATTGTGTTGTATATAACGCACGTTACTCATCCCGTCAAAGTAAATTGACATAGAGTTATCAGTGTTTGCGCGATCAGCTCGATCGAAAACACAAGCTCGTATATGTCGTTAATGTTTCACAATAGTTATGAGATAGGTCATTTAAATTGCTGTCCATATCACTGGCTATTGAAAATCGATTCGGCTATACTCTACACTCGTTTCTACGAATTCGTCGAAACTTTCCGAAACAACATCACGATAGTGGTTATTTACATTAGCCAGCATTGACGAAGCAAAATGTCTAATATGTCGAGATATTTTATTCAGCAGGACTATCTTTGGCATGCGAACTCGAGATGAGTTTCGTTATTTCTACTGTTTACCGGTACTCCAGACTGGTCTGTGTATTAGCACATAGACGCTGATGAGTAGTTTCTAGCAGTGCCTTGAATAGACTCCGGCCTTGAATCTTCTCTCTATTTCCAGCTCAATAAATCGAATTGCCGCGAAACTCGTTGGAAAAATCAATATTTAATGTCTTTGCGGAGAATTTTGCTGAAACGTGCAGAGACGACGGACATTAATAATAAATAGAACAACATACGGTATTTGCTGCAAGGCAATCACAATCTCTTGCATTATTCTGAAATGTGTGAGAACGTTCAACATGTGTAAAATCGAGATCGGCATCATGGAATTTTCTCACGAAACACTTCGAGATTTCATGTTATTTAATATCTTGGCTCACGTTTTTCGGATAGACAAAGAGTTGCAATAAATCCGTAAAACTTTCGTGTCGCGCTTATTTTTAATATTTTATCTTCGCTCTACTGTAAGTAAGTTTATAATTTTTTCGATATAATTCTACTAACGACGAATTCTATCTGTTAATAATAAATGATTTTATCAATTTGTTCACGAAATCGAACCAATCAGCGTTTTATTACAATAAATATAATACTGACGTTTCATATAATCGAGAACTTTTTTTTTTAATATTTATTTCGAAGGAACGCGTAACTCGACATTCAATCGGTTTATTTTTAAAGATTAACAATCATTAAAATATACATGAAATCAATATTTTTAGTTGCGATGCGATTGAATATGTATCTTATATTTTTAATGTTTCCGTTTTAAGTATAAATTATGCGATCAATCGTATTTAGCATATATTAAATGTATAATAACATGAAAATAGATGATAATTAATTACTGTTTATTCTAAAATCATCAAATCGTTAATATGAAATTACATCCTTGGTATTTAATCATTAATTATATCGTTGAATATTGTTTGCAAACAATGCAGCTTGCCAAGCCGATTATCACTTGACAATGCGATATTCATGCATGACAAAGCTAATTTAATGGTTGATAAACACGAATGGAAACAAAATGATTCATAACGTCGGAATAATACTACCAAAATCGACGTGTTTATCGTGTACGTGTACGACATCATCGTGAGTCTTTTATGGTATAGTATATCTTATAAAGGACTGTGACAAAATCTTGAATTTCGTTTGTTTTCGATTTTTAAATTTAAACGAAATATACACGGAAAGAACAATTTTACTGAAAGATCTAAAAATTTAATTAGATCTGAAAATAATTTAATGGACTATTAAAATTATTATGTAGGGCGCGCAAATTGCTAGAATGTCAAAACTTTTTGCAGTATTACTCATCGTGTTTGAATTTTCCACAAAATTATTTTCAGATCTGTATCCATCTAAATCTTTAAATATCTCAGCAAAATCGTTCTTTTTATATGTTCAATTTTACATATATCTCGAAAGCACGTCGTTGAAATTTGTAAGAACTCATCAAAGTTAAGCTTGATATTTCCGTACACGATTAATTATTGCATATGCATGAAACTCGTTAAAATTCTTTTACCTCCATGATCTTACATGCGTCGCGCATGCAGTCGTTCGATCAGCATCGGTTTAGAAATTTATGATTGCTGATAGATTACGAGATACATGATATCTGCAATAATCTGCATGGCAAATGAGACAAGTTTGGGAACCGTACGGTCACAGGGCGTTACATCATGATCTCCGCGATGGTTGGGGCACAAGATTAAAGTTGGTTCGTTCGAGTGTTCAACAGAAATAGGCACGGATATATAATCGACGACGGGTTAATCACAATGCAACCTTTCATGCTTAGCGGTAGCATACATGAACCGACGTATCTTCGTAGAGATATAGTCGCACACGTGTGCCACGGAATAAAATATCTAATTATAGAGATAGATGATGGAGGTTACCGCATTTGACCTTTATAAAATGATACAAAAAATGTCATTCGAAATTTGCTGATGAGAAAGCTTAAAAATTGTTTCAAGATGTAAGTGAGAGCATAAATTATGATAAATTTGTATTTCCGCCGTGACACGCCATGCGATATCGCGCTATCAAATGCTGCAATGTTATACACGTTCTAATTACATTTAATTTAATCTGCTGGGGCCTGGTAAGGTAAATAGTTCGCTGCTGTAACAATTTTATATTAGTAATTTTATATAGTTCTTAGCATTGATAAACACTTGTTTCTTGCAGACCGACCACGCGCTCGCGACTCTAATTATCATTACATTGCAAACACAGTATTGCTACCGCATATTTTTATGCGACACGTCGCGCGGTCTTTTGCAATATCCGACATAACAAACGCTGACAGATACATTCGCGGCGTGGTATTCGCTATTTAGCGGAATCGAACATTTTTTATTCCTCAGCGAAAACCGATTAATACTCTCCAATATCGCAAACGTGTGCAAAAAGTTCAAAGTATTCACTAACGTCATTACGCAGGTGCATAATTCGATGTACTGTGCAAAAATTGACTTTGCGCAAGCTGTTACATACACAATATAGCATACGTAAAAAAAAAATCGTTTTTTCACATACAATTTGTACAAAAACTTGTATACCCTACTTATCACATATAAGCGGATAGAATTGGAAATTATCACATATTGAGAAAATATTGATATTTCAGACTCGAGTATTACACGGCGTTGCGGCATAATGTAACGTGCTGATTAATCGCTTAATTAATGCATGACGCATTAAGAATTTATGCGGACATTATCATTTGAAGTGAAATACGTAACTTTATCACGCACATTACCCTTCCGCGGACATAGAAATCAATGGCACAGAAAACGTTTGTTTCGCCTCCGACCGGATGGGGACTGCTTTCTCTATTCTGACTTGAATCCAAATTACGTAAGGCTTGCTTTTACTTTGACCTGCACGATATTCTGCTCGCACGTTGCTGTGTATATTGCTGTGTTGTCCAAACTACGGCAAACCTGATTTACGATCGTTCCTTTTTTCTCCTTTGCGCATTGCAGAATGGCAAAAACAGCGACAGCAAACTGACAACGCGCGAGACGATTTTCGATGGTATCGGCGAGTAAGTACTAAATATGATGAGAAAAATTAAAATAAAAACATAATATGTGGCAGTTATGAACAATTTATATAATTACGAATTTTCTTGTCGTAGATTCCGGGTGGATCTTGAACACTTGTATCCGGCGATATGCGAGTGGTAAGTATATTGATTTTCTTTCGCCCCTCAGTAATAAATTTTTGTCATTCT
>NW_017259291.1:5065656-5082157 GCF_001594045.1 Atta colombica | reverse complement strand
GAGAGAGAGAGAGAGAGAGAGAGAGAGAGAGAGAGAGAGAGAGAGAGAGAGAGAGAGAACGGCAGATAAGCTTTGTGTGGTTAGATGATATCGAAGAGTGCATTTAGAATACAATGTAATTAATATACCACAATATAAATAAAAATCACGTTGAGTTACTATAGTTAAAAGAATGTAGCTTTTATATAAGCTTAGTTTTTGTTATTTATCGCATATCGATTGCTTGAAAGAATTAGTGTCGCCATCGGCTGGTCGACTTGTGGAATCATACACGTTGCCACATCGGTATACTTCTGACAACTTTTTATTGGGTTATAATGTATATATCAATTATTTTAAATTTTATATTTAATGCGCGTTAAAAAAATAATTAAAAGCAATAATTCTCTTCTTACGATTATAATATTTTAATTTTCCGTGACACAAGCATGAAGATCGAGAAGAATCTTTGGACGTTTCTTAAAGAAATTATTAATTATTGAATCTTGAATATATAAAGCTCACAATGTAACGCAGAAAGGTAAAAAGAAGAAAACTTTATTAGAGAAATTACACATTGATTATATTTGCAATTGTTATTATAGATGATACTTTCGAGTCGGGGAAATTTCTCTGCGAGAGCATTCGCACATCCTTTCCGTTTGTTTTTCAAATTTAAAAAGAGATATTTCGAATCAAAAGCATACAATCACGAGATACAGTTGACGCAAACGAATATTTTCGTACAAGAAGGTGCGCGCATACAAGAAGTTCCTTTAATAGTCAAGAAAATCACCAACATCGAAGTTCTCCTCGATAAACGAAAACGGAGGACCGTTGAATCGTCAAATAAAACTAAGAAACCTGCGATATATCATAAGGATAATATCCCTCATTCTATCGGTACGAGCGTGAAAAATGGGCCTTTAAAACACACTATTAGTATAGAAACCGATGAAGGTACGGCGATTCTTTATTGCTCTGATATCGAGCGTTTGAAAAACACGGACGTGGAACAGGTTCTGGATGCGATAAATTCGGGGAATACGGATAAAGAAGTTTATTCCATACTGGAGAACAAGATCGCCAATGAGATCAATTGCCGGATAGCGCTCCAAAGTTTGAAGAAGATGATAGAGTTGGAAAGCGAATGGAACCGGTACCGAAAAACCTCGTCGAACGCTCAATCATTTGCAGAGACCATCAATAGAGACATGATTTTGCAACAACTTGTGAGTCTGATTGTCAAAAGCCAAGACAGCGAGATGATATTGCAGGGACTAAGGGCGCTAAAGAGAGACAGATTTAGTCGTTCGACAAATATTTATAAAGACCGGATATGCAATGAAGTCATGATTAGAGCCACGGACGGCGAGCTCACCATACCGCAGTTAATCAGAGCGGTCAGAATTCTGGTTAATTATGGAAATTCCAAATACAGAAACTGCATAGATATGTTGTGGGTAGGTCTGGCATGTAGGGAGCATGATATTAAACCAGATCTACTGATTCCATTATTCAGATCGCTGAGGTATTTCCAGCGAAGTAAAAATATGGTACAAATCATTTTGGAAAAGAAATTATCAGAGCAGTGGTTAAAGTTGACCGGTTCGCAGATGGCAAATATACTGAACTGTCTCTACGGAAAAGAGTCTTCGCAAGAATGTCTATCGAGTGCTAGTAAATGGGCGAATGTGAGTATGACTACTTCTACCGAGAAAGATCTCGTCAATTTTATTGGCGGTTTGCACACGAAGAAATATGTCAATGAAAATATAGAACAAGCGTTGGCGAGATACGTAACGAGCAAAGGCACCGAGATGAAAGATCCTCATTTAATTGCCTCCATCATGGATTACTGCAAAGATTTACGAATTCGAAATTCGTATATTCTCACTGAATGTGGAAAATATTTCATAAGACATGGAACGCAAATTCCGCCTACGTTATTATCTCTTATTCTCGCGCCATTTGGATTATTGAATCTACAACCACCGGATCCAATCGAGTTTTGGAAGATGTTCGACGAGGTGATGTCTGCAAGATTCTCAGATTTGAAGTTAAACGACGCTTTAGACATTCTTCTGTCTTGCACATATCTTGAGAGATATCCCATTAAGCTTTTGGATAAAGTTTTCAGTTCGTATCTTATGAATAGGTTGCAAACGCAAAGGGACGCGCCTATTGTCAATCACTTGAAAAATAAATTGAAATTATTTGACGCGACCATGTCGTTGGAATGCAAAGATTATCGTGGCAGCCCGATTAATCTAGACAGAAATACGAAGTCGTTAAGTTTAGATATGAGAATTAAGGGTATTATTAATAAAATACACAAACCACTGGCGCACTTGGTAGGCGGCGAGCACAAATTAAGCAGAAGTGTGGTTTTGAGCAGGCTGCCTCTCATAAATTTTTATATTTTGGATATTCTTGTACATCCGCTCTTAAAATCAACGCCGATGTTTAACTTAAACTTACATAAAAAGCGAAACGTCAATACTGCGATTTTAATCTATTTGCCCGAATATTATTGCTGGAATACGCAGTTCTTAATAGGGCCGCAGGTAATGAGAAAGCGACAAGTTAGGAAATTAGGTTTCCGAGTTGCACATTTAGATTACGCGAAGCTGGCAGAACTCGTAAATCAAGACGACAAATTGCTGTCCTATTTATCACAAAGTCTGGACACCGCCGAAGATGCTTTATAAATCGTTTCGTGTGATACATGTATTTTACGGATGTAAAAATTGCGGACGAGATTGCAGTGTGAAACGCTATTGTAACTACATGTTTCTTTGATGATAATAATAATAATAATAATAATAATAATAAAGCTGTATATAATAGTAAAATTGTATTCTAAATGGAATAGACGTTTACGAAAAAATTTGTAATTTGTATCTTCGTAAATTCTTCTTTTTGTTTTATATAGCCGGGTGATAAAGTCTCCTCAAGAAATTGAAGTATTGCGGTATGTGTGCAAGATAAGTTCGGAGGCTCACAAGATTGTAATGCGCTCTATGTGTCCGGGGATTCCAGAATACAAAGCGGAGGCTTGGTTCTTGAATTATGTATACGCTGAGGGAGGGTGCAGGCATGTATCTTACACGTGCATCTGCGGATCCGGACATAATTCCTCTATACTGCACTATGGTCATGCCGGTGCGCCGAATAATAAAGTCATACAGGATGGAGATATGTGGTAATATTTCAGTTACAGCTGATCTATTCGTTACAATTCGCTTATACGTATATTGCGCGTTACAATGCTTGCGTAACACGTTCTCTTATCTGTCACGCAGCTTGTTTGACATGGGCGGTAATTACTGTGGATACGCGGCCGACATTACGTGCAGTTTTCCGGCCAATGGGAAATTCACCGAGGATCAAAAACTAATCTATAACTCGGTGCTGAAGGCGCGCGACGCAGTGATCGCAGCCGCGAAACCGGGAGTTGCCTGGATAGATATGCATCTGTTGGCTAATAAGGTCATGTTGATATCGTTGAAGAAAGGTGGACTACTAGTGGGCGATGTTGAGGATATGATAAAAGCAGGTTTGAACGAAGTATTCCAGCCACACGGACTAGGCCACTTGCTGGGATTGGATGTGCACGATGTTGGTGGATATCTGCCTGGTCATCCCGAACGCTCGAAGGACGCGGGAGTGAGAAAGCTGAGAACCGCGCGGACATTGCTCGCTGGAATGGTTCTCACGGTGGAACCAGGCTGTTATTTTGTAGACTGCGTAAGTATAGAGATAATTAGCAAATAACTTTTACACGAACTTTAGAACCAGTTTTATCGGATGTTTACGTGGAATAATGTTCGTTATAGTTGCTCGATGCAGCTCTTGCTGATCCGATCCAGTCAAAGTTCCTTGTGCCAGAACAGTTGCAGAGATTCCGAGGTTTTGGTGGCGTTAGAATTGAGGATGACATCCTCATAACGGAAACCGGAGTCGAAAATATGACGGATGTTCCTCGCACGTAAGTTCATTCTGAGCATGTTTATTTACTTTTAATATTATTAATTAATATTGTTTCGAAAGAAAACTATTTTACAATTTTATATTTCAGAGTTGAAGAAATAGAAAACTTCATGCAGAGTTAATTAGTCAAGAAGAAAAATTCGCAAAATTCAGAGATTTTGAGAAATGAAGGTCGAAAAGTTTAACAAGTTGCTTATTAATTAATTGTATAAATGCAATTATGATAAGAAGGTATATTCATATCATTATTTTATCAATACATGTATATATTTGTATCGATTTATACATAAATATAACGAATAAAACAAGAAACTGAGATGCCATAATGTAATGTTATACCGCTACGTTATGGTATATCGTTAAATCGATATTTCTGCAGCTATCGCGTAGCAAGATTCTTTTCAAGCAAGATTTTTCAAACCCACGCGTTCGCACGTGCAAGACGTTTCTCACGCTAATGGCTTAGACTAAGGCAGGTAGATTTAAGATCACTGGTAAAAGTCATTCATTCTGAATTACGTCTATTTTGGAATAACCTTGGTGACTTTTGACGGCAGAATTGAAAGCAGTTCCAACTTAAAAATACGTTACGAGCCACGAGAGGGCTTAATTCGATTCACGTGGATACTTTTTTATCGTGGATCATGACCTTTCGTGTTTCAAGCTTCCATGCTTCATAGATTGAAGGTTCGCCCGCTGTTATATTACATTCTACATTCGTTTGGACAGACTCTAAACGTGGCTGTTATTGTGCGTGAGCGCCTTAGAGTTGCGTGACTGATACAATCTATATGCGTGCTGTTGCATACTGCGATCGACACGCGAAATATCAAACTAGTCAACATTTGCCATGCATCGCAGTATCTTAAATGTCATAAGAGTAATATCGGAGTCAACAAATCGAACGATTCCACCCGTTCCCAAAGAAATCGAAGTGCTAGAGCGCTCTCGCGTCTCCGATTTCAGCGAGACGGAAGATAATTCGCACTGTATCTTCTCGGAAAAACGATCAATGATCAACGAAGGCATTGGCGTCAAAATACTTTATCGCCATTCACGAAGGTTTCGATGAAAATACTATAGAAAGCGAAGGAGAAAGCGGGACGAATGAAGGGAATTGCGTCGTAAACCCGCAATTGCGTGTATAAAAATAAAGCATTGGCCTCTGGGCAGACATTATACTACAATTAGATTGTGTATAGGTCCGAAAATACATCGGCTAATCTCGTCTACGAGAAATGAAATCATTTGCAATATATCTATTTCAATTTGAAGTCCTTTTAATCTTGCGCGATCTTAAGACCGGGTCAATTCATGAAGATCCCTCGTTTTTCGCAGAGAAGTCGAAGTCTCAAGGGAAATTCGCGGTCTATCGGTCGTCTGCGATCACCATCGGGACCTCTATCTCGATGGAACCGGTGTGGTTGGTTTATAGATACGTGTTGCGAAAATATAGAGCGCGGTTGACATAACACGCCAACATGTTACATGTCGCACCCGGAGTATGTTCACTGTAGAGATTCATAGAGATACATCTATAACAGAATTATAACAGAGTCTAATCACGAGATGATAAACGTTTTAGCAATTCGTCGTTTTTGTCAATAAGTTGGAATGAATATGTAAGATGGTACAAGTTAGAACGAGATAGCATAAAAAGAGACACTGGTTGCTTTCCAGCAAGAGACACAGTGTGCTTCCAGCAGATAACACACTGTAATAGAATGGATTACGTTCTTGTTGTTCAATATTGTATCAATATTAAACAAAGATGACATGATCACTATGTCACACTGTGTTATTTGATATATCGCTTGAAGAATGTGTGTGTGTGTGTGTGTGTATATATATATATATATGTATATATATATATACACTTAAAAAGAATTAAGTTTATATACCCTTCTTTCTTACTCTTCCTTCGATAAAATTGCTTGACTTTATAGAGTCTCTAGTTCACCGGAAAAAAGAAATCCCGGTGCACGCGTACCATAAACTTATCACGGTGTCGTAGTGTCAATGATACGCGCCGCGACGTTCGTCAAGCGATCGAAGCGGAAGTGCGCAGACGCGCTCGCGAACATTGAGCTCTTTTTTTTCTTTCTTTCTTTCTTAACGAAGCGTCTTTTTTCGCTTCGTTTAATGAAGTCTGCTTTCGTTCTAGAGATTCTTCTTCATGAGAAGAGAACAGCTTCATGTTATAATAATGATTACGAGTTTGCGCCGCGAGGCTTTTAAAAGTTTCTTTATGGAAAGAATGATTTTGCCGAAATATTTAAAGATTAACCAGTTCCAGATTAAAAATAATTTTGTTGGATCATGAAAATAATTATGTAGGACGTTCAAACTGATCGCTAGAATGTCAACACTTTGGAACTTTGCTCATGTTTGAGATTCCTCTGTAATTTTTATGGTCCAACAAAATTATTTTTAGATCTGTAAGATCTAATTTTTAGATATTTTAGCAAAATCGTTCTTTCCAATGCGTTAAAGGAAGGATTCCGAAAGTTTAAATTAGATTCGAATCGGTGAGATCCTTATTCGCAACTTTGCGGAATGGTCATTATTATCGGAAATAGATTTTCGGAGAAGGCACTAAAAGGTCTTATTATCTTTGTTCGATACGTGTAATTTTCTCCTCGAATGAACCAGAATCATTCGCGCAAAGTAAAGAATCTCCATCGTTCAGACCGAACGATAAAAAAACGATAAAAAAACGTTTCCACTTGAAAAAATTGTGAAAAGTATCTTATACACACTTAAATTCATAATGTCAAATTATATCTATTATACAATTTGAGAGTCATTTCTATAATAAACTTCTACTCAATATATCGTTCATTTAATTAAAACAGTTTATCTCAAGAAAGTGTATAGACAAATTAAATTTGATTCAAATTCAGTTTATTATTTACTAAGAGCCGATTGTTTCCATCTTGAGATAAAGTACGTGTAATTTATCTACTGGATAAATAAAAGAGTAAAAGAGTAAAAGAGTAAAAGAGTAAGAAGACAGAGAGTAAGAGGGTAAAATAGCTTAAAGTTTAATAAAAGATGGAACAATCCAGCCTAAGCATATGATAATAAGGACATCGTTTACATTGAAATTAACTATATATATATATACAGAAATGGATTGATTTACATTTTTATACATATGGAAGTTAAAAATAACAAAAGATTTAATTCAATCGGGTCACCATTGCTCCTTTGAAAGCTATTAGTGTAAACGTCTTTAAAATGTCTTTCGAGCACCTTATCAGGTTTGATCAACTTGAACTAGTTACATTAGCGCGACTATCGGCGCAGAGGGGGAGGGGAGGAGGGGATTTGGTACCTCCCCGCGAATCAACTTGTGGCTTCGCGCCACCGACTCGGTACTCCATAGAGACAGACGGAGACGGATAAAGGAGGTATTCGGATAAGAAGAGGAGAGCGCGATAGGCAACGCGGCAAGCAGGCGTGAAAGTCGGCGGCTTCTCCAACACGCATGCCTGACGCCCGCTGACGCCGTCGCGGTTGTCGTCATCGCCGTCGTCGTCGACGTTCGCCTTCATATCGACGAGTCGTGCGAGTCGCGACGGTGCCAGAGCCAGTGGCCCTACGACCGTCGGAACAAACCCCTCTGCATCGTGCCGACGACGACGACGAGGATGCGCAGGGGTGACGGTTAGAGAAGGAGAAGGAGGAGAAGGAGGAGGAGGTAGCGGACAACGAGAAGGGAAAATACAACTGGCGGTGGTGAAACTAGAGGTGCGGCCGACCACCGAGGCGCACCCGCTCATCTCGGCGTCATTCGGGGAGGGGGACAGGAGATCTGCGTGACCTGGGCCCACCACGTGTCTCTTGCTCTGACGTCGCGCTTGGCGATGCGCCTGACGTGTGTCCGTAACACGATCACCTGCCTCGACCTCTTGCACACCGAGCGTCGCGATGTCATTCGCGAATAATTAAAGCTACGCTGTCCGCGGAAGAAGGGAAGATTATCGGTGAGGAAGAGAGAAGTATGCTGATCGCAACACGCGAGATGTGAACTCGTGGGAATACGGGTAGCAACGAGATCGGCGTCGTCGAGGAGATCACGGTGTTGTCGCGTAGTCAGGCCAGATTTTTTCGATACATCGTGGTGTTCCGTACGCGGAAAAAACGAAGCGGGAAATTGCGGTGGTGATATTGTCGTGTCCAAGAGATATCCGCGGGTGGAAGCGCGGGACGGAGCACAGTATAGGAAGTGCGTGCAGCACGCGGTTTCATTATCTTCCGTTATTTCGCGGAGAGGAGAGGAGAAACGCGGGTCCGCGCGAATGGTGAACGTGATTTATTTCGGCACGCGGTAATTTCGGGACTGCGAGAGCGAGCACGAGGAGGCAGCGGACTCCTCCGGAGGAGGGGATGGTCGGACGGCACTCGTGCCGCGAGTAAAAGAGAGGCCACGGGATAGAGCGAGAGTAAAGCCCGCCGCTTGCGTTGACTTGCGTCAGTGGTGCACGCTGCGAGAAAACGGTCGCGTTCGCGAGCTACAGTGGCGGAATAAACCACGTTCGTAATAAACCACGATCACGAATGTTAGAAGGATCGTAGCGTAAAGACAAACAACGGATATTCTGCGGTTTCCGGCTCAGATACGCGTGTATGACGTTTGTGTATGCGCGTGTGTATACGTGTGTTCTAACGGGACGGAGTAAAAGTACACGTTCTGATTTTCGAAGGCGCGACTCCAAGCGAATGTGAGAGAGTTGGCTTGTATCTCGTAGGTAGACGGATTAAATTATTGAAATTGATCGTGACGTTGTTGTCTTTATCATTGACGTCGGAGGTTTATCGCTCAGCGAAGAAGAGATTGCACAGAGCGAACTGCTTTCTGATTTATCCCACAAATGGTCGTGGGATATAATGCCTTAGAATATATTGCTGCGTACAAGTGACAAAACTCGTCTTTAAATTACTAGTGGTCAATTACTAGTGACACGAAAACTCCAAGTTGTACAAATTGAAGAGATAAGAAAATATTTCACGGATCAGTAGAATGTTATTCGCTCCATGATTACAGATAATGAAATACAGAATATACATGTTAATTAAATACAGTACGATAATGAAAATGGGACTGTAATCCTCTCGGATTTGCGCTGGACACATTCATGAAATTATTGAAGAAAACTTCCGGTCGCGTGCGGCGGCAAGTTTCGTAGAGAAATTTGCCGAGAGGTGAAAGAGCGGTTTACAAACGGTGATCTGGAATTTATTCTATAGTACATGCGGTGAAATAATCCACGACGCAGTTGTAAAGACGAAGAAATCAGCTGCGATAAGCATCATTGGTATTATCTAATCGCGGAATCGCTCTATCCACGTTGCGCACAAAACACGATTTGTTTTAATCGGCATGGCGAATGCATGTCACGGGATTAGTTTCATAAATCCATCGATCGACAATACAATGTATCTGTTTGCGCAAAAAAACGAAGGATTCGGTCAATTCTATTCGATCGAGTAGAATCTTCTATTCTGATCTTTCTCGCGCGAATTGAAGGACAGTGTAACAATGTAACACGTGGGAAGTCACGAAGTATCTTGCAAAATAGAGGACAGCGTTCACCAATCGTCGTATTTGCGTCGACCGGAAAAAGACTGATGATTACGCGAATGTTGTCGCAGAAATAATTGCTAATTTCGTTTGGATTTCATGGCTGCGCTATGATTAGAGTCTTGATTGCTTGGCGCAATCAAAGGGTAAAAGACTAAAAAGAAAAAAGAGGAAACGAAGGGGAGGGAAGCATACCGAATACGCGAGAATCATCCGACGAAAGGAGAGACTGTGTCTTGTCAATTTGTGGACAGATTTTCTCCAGCAACTTTGAAGATTTAAACTTCGGAAGAGTCGATATCCGGTGTATACACGTAGATTACGCGACGGAGAGATACGATACGAGCGAAGGGCAAACATCGACGACGGGCGTGCGATAATCCCGCGCGAACTCGCGACTAGTAGTCATCGATCGACCACGAGACGCCGTGCGCCGCGACGCCCTCTCCTCGTCTTGCTGTCGGTTGTCCCCACCTGTCCCTGTCCTATCCTCGGTGTTGTGTGTCAGACATTTACGTATCACGTCGGAAACACACGCCTGGCACATTCTCTTCTCATCCCTTTCTTGCTTTATCTTCCCCTTCTCTCTCTCTCTGTTCCTGTCTCTCTTTCTTTCTCTGTTTCTCATCTCCGTTTTCTCTCTCTCTCTCTCTCTCTCTCTCTCTCTCTCTCTCTTTCCCCAATTCTTTTTCTTTCTCCGGATTATTTGCCTTCCTTGCAGATCCTATCTTCTTCAGGGTGAATATCTTCTCCGTAGTCTGCGGGTAGTTCTATTATCAAATAGACGTGGGTTTCTTGCGCCGAACGGTACACCGCGGTGGCTTTGACATCGTCACCGGCACGCGAGGTGTTGTCGTCGATGCCGTAGGTGGGAATCAGTACGTCGGCGTCTATCGCGGCGTGCGGACCTCGACAATGTGTCGCGGCGCGTTTCAACATGCGCGCAAAAAAACGAGCGACTGAGCTCGACGTCGAGGCAAAACGTTTATTCAAACAAATCTCGAGATACCCGGGGATTGAAGTGCTTGTCCCAATTGATCCACCCTTCTCGCAATGGTGATCAATGCTGATCACCGAAACGCTGAAATGATCTCTCGCGTGCGTATCCTTCGAGTCATCAGACGATTTAATCTCCAGTGAAAGAAAAAACGTGCGTGCGGTGAATTTGACGGTGAAATTCGATGTTCCATTCTGATACGCCGCAATTAGCCCAGCTGATAGATATCGAAGAAGATAGACGTCGTCACGCGACGTGAAGGAAACTCTCTCGTAGACACGCGCGACGGGGATTATCGGTCCATGAGAACATCAGAGAGAAACAAAAAAGTTCAGGCAGAAAAGCAGATCGTTCATCGTGTGCGTATCTCATGTCGATGCAATTAGGACAAGAAGATACGAATTACAACAAGACAACGCACATCTCGCTACGTAGACTATTCATTCGAGTAGGAATTTTTGTCGTTCTTCTTCAGTTTCTTGACTAGAACATTGGATAAGTCTTCTAAGAGTTCGCCTACAAATCGCACAATGTTTTGCTTCCAAAGTCCCTTCACGCGATCGTCGCGTGGCGTTATGTCCACCGCATCGCTGTCGAAGAGCAAGTCTTCGCTAACCAATGCGATTCTATCCCCTGTCGCTAGAACGTCCAATGTGAGCGAGAGCAACCGACGCGGTTCCGAGGCGACCAGCGAGGGCTCTAACTCTTCCATCAGGTACATCGATCAGGAGGCCTCGATGTCTGGCGGTAGCAGCACGGACACATTACCGGGTATCCGTGCTGATTACCTCGATCCTGAACCCTTATCGCCTGGAGCGGATGCTATGACTTCGCCTAGTGGCATAATGGTCGTTTTGAATGGCAACAATGACCAACAGTTTATGCTGCAGGATGAGAATCATCAGACTACGCGTTCTCTACCGTCGCCGAAAAAATTAAACAACAACGGCAGCAGTTGGCGTCGTAAGCTTATGCTGCGTCTTCGTTCGAATGATTCCTCGAACTTGAACAACGGCGAGATACGTTCTTCTTCGACGTCTCCTTCGCCCGCGAGCGAATCGATAGCGGAGTCTTCATCTTCATCAAGGAATCCTCATGTGGACGAGGGACAACAAGGTGGCAATACGACCGTCTCATCGCCGTCGGTGCAAATCGATGTGATCGATGAGAGCCCTCAGGTGGCTGCCGCCTCTATCAGCGATATACCATCTCTGGAGAATGGCTTCAGCGAGCCTGAGGATGAAAATGACGACGAAGAGGATGAAGAGGAGGCCTCTCCGGAGACCGAGACTGAGGAGGGTTCATCTTTACCGTCCAGCCCAGCAGCCGCGTCCACCGTCGGCTTGACTACTTCCGCGGCGCCTTATTACGACTTCCTGTCGGTAAACGGCGGTACCATGCGACAAGAGACCACCAGTACTAGCTCGCCCCAGCTATCGTCCGGCACGAGTTTGCGTTCCAGCGTGGAGTCACCGCCCGCTGACACCTGCAGCTCCTACGGTGAGGACAGCAGCCCGGGCATGGACTCGCTGAAGCCCGAGGGTCTGGACGCGTCTGGGTGCTTGCCAGCTGCAAGATCTTGTCCGAATCTAGAACGGCAAAGCGCCGGTTGCTCATCAGCCAGCGGCTCATCGAGCGCGAGTCCGAGCCCGGGACCAGCAGGGCCTCGTTTCAAGCCTCTTGAGGAAGGTGACATACAGGTGTGCTATCTGAATCACACCCGGACCCTCGTGAAGAAGATCCTGTCCAGCAAGTTTCTCAGACGTTGGGAGACCCATCATCTCTATCTCAATGATGCTTGCTTATCCTCCAAGACGGTGAGTGTGACGTAAATGCTTGCAGTGGGATTCCCACGTGATGCGAAACCTCTTGAAAATTTACTTCTTGAACGCTATGAAATCCCGCATAAAAAAAAATAATATCTATAATTAAAATAAAGTATAATAAAGTAATAATAAAGTAATAAAATAAAAAAAATTTTTCTCGTTATAGTTAATCATTAAACCGTTAAATAGTTTTGTAATGGTAACTTTGAAAGTTATTCACTACAAAACCATCAATTTAATGATTAATCGCAATTAAAAATATACAATTTTTATCAGATTAAGCCTAATCACAAGCAAATAAAAAATCAGCAAATAAAAAATCAGACCTTAAAGTATAAAACTATTAATTTAGTGAGAGCTCAGACGCAATAAAAGGAATATTAAGGAATAGATTCAAAAAATAACATACAATATTTAATCTGTTAGAAACTGTATATCAATGCATAATTTCTAGGTTGAAATCTGTTACCTGTGTGTTTTATTCCCCGTTCCTTTTTCTTATTTTTTTCATTTTGTCTGAGCTCTAATTAGAGATTAATTAATCTTAGCTTAGAAGAATACAATTTTACATTATCATCAAGTCAAATAAAGTTAAATTTAAATCACAAATTAATCAGAAGATGAAAAATCGGACCATGATAATATAATTAAGCTATAGCATATAAAAAAAACTTAATTAATAAGATATAAGAAAGGAAATCAATATGTTAGATTTGCTACTCCTTATGTTGTAATCTTACGATCTCTACTGTGATTGATCAATTTGCTTACTGCTTAACGTTTTACTGTTTAAATTTTTTTATGCTATATTCTTATTCTGTGATTGACATTAAAATCCTAAAATTTCGCTCGAGATCTTTCTTGACTTAAATCGCTTCCAAGCTTACGTTACCGGACGTAGGCATGGTGAGTTTCCATCTGTCCATTTATATTATTATCCGGATTACTGGTTACTATGGTAATCTGCAAACGATAATATGATTGTAACTACTCGAAAGTAAATCCTGTTGTCTAACTTTGTCTCTCAATAGGATTATTATAGTTCACGATCGACAAATCGATTTCAGATAAATGCATAGCGATGTAATTAGAAAACTACCGCTACGAAAAATTGGTATAAAGAATTTAGTTATTTCTCGGCTACGAAAAAACTTGACACAACTCTGATAGCTTCAAGGACGACTCAAGCGGTTTAGACTGTTTATTTTGGAAGTGACGAGCAAGTTTGGAGATGACAAATTTAGCTGGTATACAATCCCACGTCCACTTTTCCTCTTATAATCTGATTGCTTTTCGCATAAAGAACGCGTTTATCGTAGTTTGTTATGTAAACTCGCAAGGTGAAGTATTCATACTTCATCATCGTGATTTGCAGTGACTTCGACGTGACTTCAACCTCGCAGAGATTTCGTGATTGAGAAACCGAGTCCGCGAAAATATAATTTACCAGCTACCTTTTTATATTTCCATTTTAATTCGAAAAAAATTACGTATCACAATTTCGTGTCATTTCTCTCATTTTCAACGTTTCTCTCTCTGCCAATAAATTTAATCTTCATAAATTTATTATGCTTATAAATATTTATCAATACAAATGCTGATCCATTCATCAATTTCAATTGTCAGTTGTATGTAACTACTCGAGAGTAAATCCTGTTGTGTAACTTTATCTCTGAATAGGATTATTGTAGTTTGCGATCGACAAATCTATTTCAGATAAATGTATATATAGCGATGTAATTAGAAATTTTAATTTATTATTTATAAAAAATATTCTTTCTTTTTTTCATTTTTCTTTTTTTTTTTCGTCATGCTGGAAACTAATTCTAAATTTTTTTGAGTAAATTCATTCTTCTGAAATGAGATTTCCTCTAAAAAATTTAGAGAATTCGTTTTAAGCATTACGAGAAATGAAGAGAGAAGAAAAAGTGGAAGAGAAAGAATATTTTTTAAATAATAATTAACTAAAGTAATAATTAATTAAAATTTCTATAATTAATTATTATTTTCGCGAACTACAATTATCTTATTGAGAGACAAAGTTAGACGACAGGATTTACTTTCAAGTAATCGAAAAGAGATTTCATTCTTGGAATGAGATTTACTTCAAAGAATTTAGAGAGAAATGTTTACAAATTCGCTGTATCGAAATCATAGAATGAATATACATTATTCTCGATTGCTTTATATTGCTAGTCGTTCTTCGTATGAACTATGATTTCTCGGCAGTTCGGGAATATTCGAACGTAACATACGAAACAACGGTCATCTCGAGTAACGATGATTACGCGATTACTCTGTTCCTCCACTCTCTCCGCTCCTCCTGTCCATGATTCGCGTTGTATCAGAATGCAATTTGCATCGTCAGGGACGATTTATGGCACGCTATCGCGATACACGACAAAGAATATTAGTGATCGTGTCAGCTGCACCGAAGTGCGACGAACAGCAACGGGATCTCTCCTTCTCTCAACTGGTGGGTGATGTTACGTAATTGCGAATTTTCCGGCGCGCGGACAAGAGAGAGAAGGAAAAGAAGAGAGAAATATTGATTGGAGAAAAAAAAAATCGGTTAAATTCATTGCCTTCAGTTTTCAGCGCGCAATCACGATGTTCAATGCCGATTGCCTGATTACTGAACCACCGCCGCTGCACCCTATACTTCGCGAAATCCAATTTATCGTTTCGCTTTGTAGGAGAACTCGCTTGAAAACGCGGAGTGAAGTACTTGATGCACTTCGTTGACGTGATTGATTCTATTCCCGTGGTGATGCATTTACCCTTCGACAAGACTTCAAGACTGCTCCCGTCCTATATAATATAACTAAACGATTTTTTAAAATAAATTTTCCGACATTCTTGGTCGCTCGGGGCTACGATTATCTCGTTGACGCATTAGCATCATAAAAAGATTTCTGCACGATTCGCCGTGTCTGTTTCTTCTTCTGTTTTCGCGGTGCGGATATAGAAATAGAAATTATTCGCATGTGCGCAAAAAGAATGGCAGTGCGCGTGCACGCGAAACCTCCCCGTAAACCTTACATTCCTTCGAATATTCCTTCGATGACACTACTCATTCGAACATCTTCGTGATTGCGTGTTTCTACAAAAGTTTCTGTGAAAGAAATAGAACTCTTTGAAATTAACACTCTCTTTTTCAGAATTTTTTATGCTCGAATATGTCTTTCTCTACACACTTATCGTTAGAAACACATTTGTAGAAACGATGCTGCTGAACGCTACATTCAGCAGAAAAGCAACTTCGAAATTGTTTTAAAATTCTTTAATATAATTAATTTTATCCTTATTTTCTCATTGGAACTAACATAAATGTGTAAAGCAATTGTATTAAAGAATATATATTATAACAATATCTTCGCTGTGTCAACGTATGTACAATAATTAGTATTAATTTACTAATTTTATACTATAAAAGACTCTAACAAAGGGTCGAAATTAATCATATTCTTTTATACAATTTCCATTCAGTGTTGGCTTTCATGGACTTTTTTATTGTGACAATTTATTTTATTTGGAGCCTTTGTCTTTATATATTACTTTAATTTTGCAACAGTTGCAAGCTGCTCTCTTTCTGAACGCAGCTAATATTCAGGTATATTTGGCGCGACAATTATTGCAATAATCCGATACTGACCGTACAAATAAATAACAATAGTATTAATATTAGCATAATATGTGTTATAATCATAACGTGTTATATGTACGTCACTAGAATAGATAGAATATTATTAGATAGGAGATAATACTTATGTCGGATATAGTCACAGAAAAAAAGAACCTTGACGATATGATAAAGATGGCTCGTCATCGATAAAACTTTGTGATCGTTCGGTAACATTCCACGATCATTTAATCGAGTCGAATTCTTGAATTAATCGTTCGTAAATACGTCGATATTTGCGTGACAAACATTCGACACGTTACGTAGAAATTTACACCATCTCTTTTCTTCGTTATCGCGAAGAATCGTTGAATTATGTTAATTTGCCGATAATTCCACTATTCATGTGGGCTAATGTTTGATGTAGCTTCAGTCGAGTTCGTGCGTCAGTCTTGGTTTATATGAAATTCGAGTGAAATGACGATAATGGCAGGAGA
>NW_017259291.1:5064731-5065556 GCF_001594045.1 Atta colombica | reverse complement strand
GGGGGGGGGGGGGGGGGGGGGGGGGGGGGAGAAGAAAAATACGCACCCGCTGATTGTCAATTCTAACTATGGTTAATCGAGCGAACAACCGATAAAAGAGCCGTGACTTTTCTGACGCACTTGAACGGCCGAAAAGATTGGCTTCTCGATATCGCGGAACCGTTTTGCTTCTCTCGGTATCAGATGCCATTAATATCATCTCGATATCATTCGATATTCTTTCTTTCTCTCCTCGTGCACGGTATTAATAAATAGATAATATCAGATGCGAATTTGTCGATTCCGAAAATACTCAACGTAAGGTCGATCCGCATTTGTTTCGCACGTTCATTTCGCCATGCGCGTTAAAATTGACATACGAAAGTCGAAACGAAAGCAATGCTCTATATATAGAATGCGCATAGTGGCGGTGAGCATGTTTAAAATTAATTATAAATGCTATTTGTGTAAATGAAGTGCTTTTATTAGATTCAGATCCACGTCAAGAGCGCAATTAATATGCTATCGCGCGGAATTCCTAATATCGGAGTCTCGGTGAAAATAAGTAGACGTCCCCGATACAGCAATTTGCATGATTACACGAGGACATGAAATATTTTGGGAAATTTATCTGTTTCTTTTTTATTATAATATTTGGCTGATTAACTGCTGAATAATTAATGAAACGAATTTTTATTTACTTGCACGACGATGTTGTCGTTCCTTATGAATGCTGATAGTGTGTAATGTAACATTCATTAACCAGATCTGTTAGCATTGCTGACATGGGAGCTCATTAATAAAGCATAGGTAAACCGAATCATGTTAATCAGACTAACTGGAATT
>NW_017259291.1:5062585-5064631 GCF_001594045.1 Atta colombica | reverse complement strand
ATATATATATATATATATATATTCCTCAATAAAGAAGCGGTCGATCTGCTTCAATGTTGCGCATAACATAGTTAAAGATTTAAGAGGATTTAAACCGTAATTAAGCTGCCCTTACAGATCGTGTATTCATTCAGCAATAAAGAAGATTTACTTCCTTCTACTTTCCGTGCTATTTCGGAAGCAAAATACGTTCCGATAAAATCGCGAAATGAAAAATATATATACATCGCGGTTCTTTATAAAATAATAAAAATTGCGATGGAACTGGATTACTGTAAAAAAAGCACGCAATAGCAATATGCAATTCATAAATATTTATGATTGTTCTTATCTCTATTATATCTCCTTCACCCTTTCGCGTGGTTTTTATATATACATTTCATTATTTTTAAACATTACTTATCTGCACGTACTTGAAGCTATCAAACAACAAAACCTCATTTTACCTTTTCCAACGGACATCGTTAAAATGTTCCTCCTTCGTGACGCGAAATAACATTTTATTCTCAGCGGAACACAGTCGGACGACATCACAGGGGGTTACAGAAATGTATGTTGTTGCGTTAGAATTATTATTCTTATTTAAATGCATATCTCGTTATTATCATGTATGTATATCATGTATGTACAGGCAATGCTTTGCGCTCGGCAGAATGCAACGCCACTTATTCGATAAATTTAATTCCGCGAAATTTCGGGAATACAACGATGAGGTTTATTATGTCGGAATTTCGCGGTGTAATCGTGAATATGCATATATACACGTTCATGTTGCAATATTTTCGTACTAATGTTCTTTTGTTCGGTAAGAAAACGTTCGTTAAACCGGATGTTCTGCGGATAAACCATATGACGCGAAACGTATATTTTTAGGAGAGCGACCGCTATTTAGGTCGGCCACGCGTCTGATAATTTGGCATTCAAAAGTATTTTGCTTTTGTCTTGTTACTTCCTACGCGGAACATATCACAGGAAAAACATGCGCAACGCATCCGCTATTCTTCTTTTTTTACAATCGCCTCGCGATATTTTATATTAATACTACAGAGATACGCTTTATATGTAAAAATATATTAATAGAAATTTATCATTATCTTATTAAACTTATTCTCGCGCTCTTTATACCTCATCTCTCTCATTTATTTCAACTCGCTAAATTGCACTGACTCGGCCAATTTCATTGTTATTGTCGCTTCAATTAACAAATTTTGCTACGCGATATGACGACATTCTCTTAAAGTCACATTCATTCGTACGAATTTCTTGATTGTACTAGAATTGTATCAATGTATAATGCAATGTTCAAATGGAAAATTACTCAAATGAAATATAATTAAATACAGAAATACAATATAATAATGTGTAATTAATCTAACGTAACATTAATTACCTAATTAAATTATAAATATAATTATAAATGAATAATTATATATATAGGTTTTAAAGGCTAACTATAAGTAATTGATGTGTAATAACACTCGCGCGAACGTGAAATCGTACAGTTCTCAGAAAACGACGTGAGGAACCGCGCAGTCTCCGATAAAACGGGAAAAGTCACTTTATCGAATCGACTTCATGAATTATGGGACATTAGTCACACCGGTATTATTTGTCGATGTAGTAATTTTATTCACGACAGATAAGGCGTAACTGCATTCGCGGAAAGTCGTGCGCGTGCTTCACGCATGCGACGCTTTCGCGAAGGACGCTCGTAACTCGTAACGGTTTCACCGCGCCGGTTACACTGGCGCAATTATTTTTCTCCATGTTATTATACGGGGAGGAAATTATCGTGGGTTTTTAATGACCGTGCCGTTGCTCCTCGATGCGAAGGATCGCTATAATAACCGCGGCGGACGCTTTTTATCACCCGGCATCGCGACGAATCGTAAATCCCACGTATTACCCCATTTATCTGATAAAAATCGTGAATTGGCCGAAATACCGCGACAAATATTTCACATGTTATCTTATTTTTCTCTCTTTCTTTCTCTTTGTATAGATATAACGTGTAATTTGCTTTTTTTTTTTATTTTTATTTTTGTC
>NW_017259291.1:5057548-5062485 GCF_001594045.1 Atta colombica | reverse complement strand
TATATATATATATATATATTCTTTTTAATTTATGTTTTAATTTATATTTTGTTATTATTAGTTCGCTTTCTTGGTTTATGTTTGTTCTTAGAGAGCTTGTCCTAGGATACTAATAAACGCATTATCTATCTCTTTTTCTGACACGATCTTTTATAATTTGCGACTAAATTATGTTTGATAAAAATCGAAAAAAAATATGTTTGGACTACTTGATTGAAACGCTGCTTGGTTTTGTAAAGCTCTGGTTATCACTGTTAATTGTGTCTGTTCCGGATAGAATTAAATAAACGAGAATATAATGGTAGAACTCACTCTCGGAAAGTATTTATAGCATGTAAAACTGTCCTGTGTTTTCATGTGTAAAACAGTGAGTGTATCAATAATGCAAAAATATGATAATACATGAAATTCTGTTATTTCTACGCACGTGTGCATATCGCATTACGGAAAATTGGAAATGCTATATGTTATAATAGAATTCATCGACGGAATGAATAACACAGTGCGAGATTGTATTTGCGCGTGAGGTATTAATGCAAACGTATCTACACGTTGTACGTTGATTAAAACAACGAGAAACGCCACTTTGTAACGCCGTATCTCGCTATACTTTATTCCGGGCTTTTTCTCTTTTATACGAAAAAAAAATGTGCATGAGTAATAACGAATTTACGTCGGAATGAATAAGCGGTAAACAAAATTGTATTGTGTGACGCACTTGTTTGTCCGTGCCCGCGTGGCTCTGACGCACCTGAGTTCGGTGGAAAGTCGAACCGTGTAATTGAAATGGATTGCAATACCCGAGAAAACAGTGATGCAGAAATGTAAAAATCTGCGAGAGCCTGCAACATCAAAGTACCAGTTGATGGAGGTATTTGATTGCTCGGATTTACTTGGAAAAGCACTTTGAAGATTATAAACTTGGAATTAAGTCATCTTAGTGCATGAAAAACAATGGAACAAAGTAAAAAAGAACTTGCGACATCAACAAGGTTCAGCTTAACATGAGCATACACACACATACACACACACACACACACACACACACACATATATATATATAATATTTGTATTTATATATTTACTACATACATATATATATTTAATATTCATATATTTAAGAAAAGACGTTTCAAAAAATTTACAAATCTAAATCAGCTGTACGCTTCTCGATATATAAAAAAAAAAAACTAATAAAAGAAATCGATTGCAATGGCTATATTGTGATTCAATGTATTATTGCCGCGTTAAATCGAGGTTGTAAACCGTAAAGGCGGCTCCTTTAACCGCGCGGCTTTTGGCATTTACGCGCTCCATTTACTGCCGTGGCATAAACTGAGGATGGGCAGGAAACTCGTCTTGGATAACACGCGATGCCATTAGATATATTATTACGTGACGCAGGAATGAAGTGTTCTTCGCGACGCAAATACTGCTAATGGCCAGCCGGTGTTCATATGTCGATGGATGCCGGGCGCAATTAACACCATTCACAATTGAGGGCCAAGTGAACTGCTGTATAATGCAGCAGCCGATACCTCGCTTTATCATTATATCTATTATATTGGATCATCTTTGGTTCGCGAAATGAATTCGGGAGTGAGAGAGATTCCTTTGTACACGTGTCGCGATTGATTGAGAGAAACAGGTTGGCTTAATGGCTAGCCGGTGTTCGGATGTCGATGGATGTCGGGCGCAATTAACACCGTTTCAATTGCGGGCGAACAATGTAATACAGTGGCTGATATCTCGTTACGTTACATCAATTATATTAGATATCATCTTCGGTTCGTTGATTGAATTAGAGAGTGAGAGAGATTCCTTCGTATGTCTGTCGCGGATGATGTCGCGGGAGAAAAAGAATCGTGTCATACGTGGAAGCATCCATACGTCTATGGACGACGGTTGGTTTCCTTTAACTGAATATCTCATGTATGTGTATATAACGCCACCCTCACATCAATGGAATTCGGTGAAACCGCTGATGACAAACGGTTCTTTTTCATCGTGCGTTTGAGTCGCTTCTGCAATTGAGTCTTCTTCTGTTACGCAACTACACCAGGCGCTCGAGTGTAGCGTTCGATGCTAATCTATCTGATATTAGTACGAAGTTTTTGAAACAAATATATATTTCTCAATATATTCTTTTCTCCTTTAAATTCTTTTCTCCTTAAAATATACGTTTGAAGCAGCATGGTAAGAACGGTTTTGTTAAATTATCTAAAAATTTAACTAGATATAAATCTGAAAATGAATTTTGTTAAAATTGTCAAAATTATGTAGGACAAGATTATGTTAAGCTGATCGCTAGAATGTTAAAATTCTTCGCAATATTGCTCATTATGTTGAATGTCCTATATAATAATTTTGATAGTCCAAAATTATTTTCAAATCAATATTTATAGTTCATTTTTATTTTAAGACTATTTAAGTAATGTCTTAAGATATTAATACGGTAATTAGTTTATGACATCTTAAGATTGTACTTAACACAGTTTTAATTGCACTCTTTAAATTCTTTGAAATAGAATCTCAATCTAATCTAAATAGTGAAAATTAAGTCAGTCTTGAAAAAGAATTTAATTTTTAATCTTGACAGTGAAATTTTATTCTACAGAGTGAGATTTAAATACAAATAAATAAACTAAGACAAAAGATTAATGGAAATTGGCGTTTTAGTAACACTATTGAATTGCACTATTGAATTTATGTAATAATAGCGCAATTACTAAAGCGCCAGTTCCCATTAGTCCTTTTCCTTTGTCTTAGTTTATTTATTTGCATTTGCAATTTTTTTTGGGAATTTGTTTCTATTATTGTTTGTTTACTTTAAATATTTTGGATAGTGAAAATCGTCTATGCATATTAACTTATATCTAACTAAATTTTTAAATTCTTTAGCAAAACCGTTCATTCCACGAAAATATACGCAGATTTGATTTCATCGATCAAAACGGGACCATCTTCGAAATTTTATAGGATATTACATAGCTGCGATTAATCAAATGATCGTACTTAGTTAGCTAAATTTAACTTGGAGTTTTGACGATATAACTCAATGAACGAACTGATTTGGAACAGACAGTCAAATTTAGTTGGCGGATTATTTTGAATTCTGCTGTGATATGAAAGACCGGACAGAAAAAGATCGATAGCACGTCGTGCTAAAGTGAAAATTGACAGGGCAGGGGAACTGAAAATATAATAATAAATTATTCACAGAGCTACGCGAATCTCCCATATTCCCATAGTTTGCATTTTACGCTAAATGCGACCGTCCGATTTTGATATCTTCGCTCTCGCAGTGCTATTTGTGATTGGCGTTTCATTGAACCTATACATATTTGCAATGAGTTAAAATAATATGATCTTGCGTCAATGCGGAATCAAAGTTACATTAGCATGTCCTTCATATGAATTGTTTATACATGTATTTTTCTGATTAAAAATTACTGATTAAAACCGAAGAGTTGTCTCTAAAGGGGAATGCATAATGATTATTATAACAGGAAGATTGTTGCGAATGTTACAAACGCATTCATGGAGCTTGTTTACAAAAAACTGTACTCTCCACATTATGTAAATATATTATACGAGACTGCGGTTGTTCCATAAATAAAACTCTGACCACTGTAATCGGTCGAAACGGTAATCAATTCCTAAAAATGGCCGGCGTGACGTCCGTTACGTTATCTGCAGTTTGAATATGAAAAAGAAATATCGAGGAAACAGTAACGGTCTCTTGCGCTTTTTGCGCAATGCCGAAAAATTTCCCGACCGCCGACGCGAGGCATCGATAACCGCCCCGACGACGTTGATTAGCGCATATTTACGCGGAGATGCGATAACATACGTGTACGTACGTCAGTCTGTTCGTTCGCGTTGCGTACCGGATCGCGAAACACTTTCCAACACAAGAAAAATCCGGATTTTCGTTACGCATGTCCTCTCATAAATTATTGCGGACGATCAACACATTATGCTTTCTGTTCATTCGCACGTTATTAAAATAACAACGGCGATCTGTATAGTAATAAAGATTCGTCGGCATGTCATTTGACATAAATGAATTCATTGCTGCACTGCGGTCACTACACGGGGATAATCGAGATGCAATTAATTTAATTTGTCTATTTATCGCCCGGATGATCAACTAATTGCAAATTGAACGAAGGATTCATTATTGATTCATTGTCTTGCTACGCCCGCGCTTATACCAATGGGAAACTCATTCCGGAGTGCACGATCATTACGTGTAAATAGCTCCAGATTGCAGTTGATATGTGTGTGTATATATAGTTACAAGGAACTGTTGACGTAGATGCGTTAACGTCGAGATTTACCTTGTTCCCGTTAAATAAAACGTTCGGATTAGCAACTTCATACATGATACTCGCTCTAGGATCACGAGATGTGTTTGTCAGAACTGTAAGAAAGCGGATGTATAAAGGTTCGTCCTGAAGGTCACTGAAGCTGATCATACCAATAAGCATACTCGTTTTTTTTTTTTTTTTTTTTTTTTTTATAAAAGTAGAAGAAATCAATGTACCCGTGTAAGAATGCTTAATGTAACTTTGCCTTGGAATGCGCAGTCGTTCAAAGTATATAAAGACAATTTCTGACTAATCAGGTTCATTGGTTCCAAGTTTTATAAGCCAATATAAAAATTTACCATCAATCAGAAATTTGTCCTAAATTATATTCAACTGTCAACAACTGTTGTAAACAATGTTACATCTAGTATTGTTATGTACGCTCTAATACTTTCAGAATGAATCTCATTCTAAAGAGTGAAATCTCAATCTTAAAGATTGAAAATTGACTCCACTCTTTTTCAAGACTCTTTTTCTAGTTTAAATTTTTTTTGGAATAAGATCCACTCCAAAGAATTTAGAAATTGAGTGCCGATTGGCACGATTGGTTTTAGTGGAGATCCT
>NW_017259291.1:5055672-5057448 GCF_001594045.1 Atta colombica | reverse complement strand
ATATATATATATTTTTTATATATGCCCTTTCATTTTAAGTTCTAACTTATTGAAGTTGAAAATATGATTCAATCAAAAGTTTGTCATCTTGTGGCTAGACTCTATTATAAGGTCTCTGGGAACGATCCTTTACCTAAGTATGAGAACAATTCGCGCCGTCGTAAAGATTACAGCATCTGACGAAGATTGTAGGAAAACCCAGCATCTCAGCTAGAGACAATCTAAACGACCGACTACATTGTCATGTTTTGTCGCTCGAGAAAAAAAGATGTTACGTACGATCACAATATCCGTAGCCTATTATTATTTCATCTTTTTTTATGTTATTTCGATCGTCACTATCGCTATGCATATTAATTATTAATCGCGAAGTTAACGCACCGGATCAGAATTACTCTTTTACGCCGCGCGTCGCATACAATATTGCTAAATCCTGAATATAATCAAATGCAAATTACGACACGTTAAATGCATTTTCCTTTCGAGCGCGTCGCTCACTTTTGCGTATCATAAGCAAAATACGCGTGAATATCCACCCATCTTTTCAAGACGATTGGAAAAGAGGGGGGGGAATGATAAGGAAACTAAGTAGATTGGGAATGCGGAAAATGCGTGGATTAGATCTTGGCAACAAGAATCATGTTATCAATTCGAACCGAATAGAGACGACCTCGAGAGTTAGACTGGACAGTATTGCATTTATCGAACGATAAATTTTTTAAGCGTGTCAAAAGCGCGGCTGCAGGACAGAGAAGTTCTTTGTCGTACAAATGTAATAACATTACAAATTATTCAAGCTTGTTGATTGACTATACGATAATACCACTCTTATAATTGAAAAGCTGAAGCAGAAAAACGTAAATAGTCGTAAAAAAATCAACATATTGGTTTGTTATTATTTACGTTATGCCCTTACGGTTTCCAATTGTAATTGATCAATTTGTTTAAGTTTCTTTGTGTGCCATAATCCTTGGTCTTAAGCAGGAAATTAACGCATTGAATTTGTTCACGTTATGGTCTTACGATTTCTACTGTGATTGATCGATTCGCTTACTGTTTATATTTTATTGCTTAGTTTTTTTGTGTGCCCTTATAAGCTGGTGACATAGAACAAGATGTATGCGTTTAAGTTTATTTTAGACGCAGGATGAGACAAGTAGAATCTTATAACTTAAGGCTCATGAAAGACTACAGGTTGCCGCCACAAAATTCCATAACAGTATGTATAAGATGTAAATTTAAGTCGATGAACCAATCAGGATGTTTTAGATTACGTAATCTAACGGAAATAGAAAATATAATAGTAAACTTATCCATAACTTCAACCGGTTGAAACTCATCTTATAAATTTATTGCTTCTATTTCCGTTACAATATGTAGATCTAAAGCAGTATTCTGATTGGCTCATCGGCTTAAGTTCATATCTTAAGGTTACAGAAATTTTGTCTGCGGCAACCTTATTAGTCTTCCACGTCTTAAGTTATAAGAGTTTTTATCTTATCCACATTTCAGGCAGAACTTCTACCGTAAGTTTCACGGGACTAAAATCTTTGTCGTATCGCATATTTTTTGTTCACGCACAAACCACGCGATGAAACGCGCGAGTGTCCGAATCTCCGTTGAGGTTCGCCTTTGACCTCTTCACGTAATCGATACGCGTAACTCAAATGTACGCGAAATATATCGTTGGAACGTCTCTCTTTCTCGGAAAGAAATACCGGAAGGAAATCGACAAGACAAATCGTAGTTGGTGTGATATACGACGGGGTTTCGGCG
>NW_017259291.1:5036407-5055572 GCF_001594045.1 Atta colombica | reverse complement strand
ACACACACACACACACACACACACACACACACACACACACACACACACACACACACACACACACACACACACACACATATATATATATATATTATACTAATCCCAAGATCACCGAGCTGTCCCTTTAAATCACTCTTTGTTGACCAATTCGTAGACGATTTTTCTTGAAAATGAAGGAGGGCATTTGACCGATCAGTTTCTCGATCAGTTTTCGTACACCATTGTCTAGCTAAACATTCAATCAATATTCTATCAAGAGTGATTGAAGAATAAGATTTCGATTTTTCCCTCGTGAATCTTAGTTCGCCAAGAACACATTATGTCTTTAACTTCAGAGCTCATGTCTCGAGGACACGGTTTCTTGTTGAGAAAAAATTCTTTCCAGATTGACCGGGGAATTTGCGGCAGTGAGGATAATTTCAAGACAAAACGAACAAATGGGCATGAGCGAGTTGTCGGATGTTGCGGGCGCGGTTCTCAACGAACGTGCGTGCATGCGTACGAGCGTGCAAGCGAGCGAGCGAGCGAGTGAGCGTTCGTGCGTGCACGCGTGCGTGTGTACGAGCGTGTGTTCCGCTGACGTCAAAGCTGACCCTGGGCTACGTGTTCAAGCAGCGGTTGCTCCGCTCCTCGTGCTAACGCTGTGTAAAATACCGGTCGCCATCTCGTTTTTCGTGGCCTTCGTGCATGCTGTCGAACAACATCTGTGAGAATCCCTCGGCGAAACGCGGAAAAGCAAACTCCTGTATGAAGGAGCGGTCGCAGAAGGATGACGGAATGGGATAATTGCGTCGAGAGGTCTTGGAAAATTTTGATTAATTGCGGGTTTCGGTTCAACGAAATTCACTCGAATTGATTGGTACACAAGTCTAGAGGATTACAGAATGAGACGTAAAAATGTAATTAAGCAAATGATTCATTAATTTTCGAAGAACTCTTTAGACGAATCTGACGCAAAGATCGCGATGAGCTCACGATAAGAATTTGAAAAAGCTTTTGCTTTTACGAATAATCGAGCATCTAACCGAGTATCTTATGTAATTGAAGAATCTACGTTTTTATTCTTGCACTAGATTGCACTAAAATTCTTGTCAATTTCTTTCTCCAAATATCAAATCAAATATCATATATTTATCTCATTTTAAGTTCCAAAAGTGTACAACAGTTGAGTCAAAGAAAAAACAGACCTATAGATTGGAGGAATAGGAAGATAAAGGCATAGCAATATTCCGAAGAAAAGAAGGAAAAAGGAAAAGAATCATCATTGTGCAAATATTTACACTTTGAGAGGCAACCAAATATCTTGGCAGATCCAAATATCTTTGTCATCAGAAATCTTTCCATACTGAAAAAAAATATAGTCAATTTTAATAACTATTTAGTTGAATACTGCCAACTATTAAATACTTATTAAATATAAAGATTTATTTGATACAAGAAATGTTAATATGATTTAACAATTTTTTTTTACTGAACAAATATTTATTTATTGTAAGTAAAAATATTTAATTGGCAGTGAACTAAATTCTTATTAAAATTGACTATATTTTTTTTCAGTGCACAGTCATAATGCAATTGTAAGGATTTGAATTGCTAAAATACAAACAATAGATATGTTATAATATCGTTGATGGAAATAAGAGGATTTCCTGGTCGAGAACGAATTATCTTCTTCTCAGAACTCTTTTGATTCTACGTTTTCCAATTACGTTTTTCTTCGTTATCCATGAGATATTATTTCTTTTTAAATTGCTAATAAAAAAAATGTAAGCAAGAAATCGCCCTGCAAGGAATCACATGGAGGTATCGCTGCGCATTATTTTAAACTCCGGTAATGAGGCGGAGAGAGTCTTAAAGTATCAGAGAAATAATGTCATGCGTTGACTCTGGCAAGCTAAGTTATTTTCACTGTTGAATCTGGTCGATGGGAAGACTGCGGTTTGCGTAAAACACGATCATGGAATCTCAACGGCTTCCAATTAGCAGCTAAAATGCCATGGAATAGCAGCGAACTATCGCAAATCTTACTTGTAGGCATGTAAATGAGAGCAAACATAAGACGCGTATATGCGTATATGTTTTTTAAGAATTGTCTTTTTGCCTTGATAAGGACTGTGAAGAGGACGCGAGCTCAACTTTCATCGCCTATCCACTCAGTTCGAGGAAACGTATGAATTTCAGGAATGTATGTTCTGAAACTCGTTAAATTTGAAAGTGAAAAAAAAAGGCGAGCTAACTATAAAAGTTAATATCCCTCGGAAGGAACTGCGTAATTCAAAACCCCAGTAGTTAACTACAAAACTCCATATCGCGTATATATAAACTTTTCTCCTTTTTGCATGCTTGCTGTGCTGCTATTAATTATTGCGAATTTTTAAGCGCGTGACATTAAGTTACGTAAGCTAAAAATGCTTGGGAATATTTTTTAAGAACCTTCTGCGCTTCTTGAATTTCTGTTTTTCTTTTAAGGGTGACGTAAATCTATATAAGAATTCTACAATTTATACAGTTTGCTATTCTATGCAAATTCTGCGTGACAATTAATTTTCGCGACGTTTTAACGTGACATACGCTTGCGCGTGGAAATTTACGTTCTTCCCGCTGGTAACTAGAATAAAGTACAGCGTATAAAATATAATCGCGTAGATGCAGAGCGTTAGATTTTATGGCAGTGTTAGTAACCGTAAAAATACAAGCTCGTTTTCGTGCAATTCTTGAAACGTAAAAGAGAAATATTGTAAAGCACCCGTTTCGCATTTAACGCGACGTTTGGCAGGCAGGCAAACATTTGGCGCAAGTTGGAGCAGAAGTGGAGCGCGTTGAAAAATTTCGGTCGACATTCAGATTCTGACTACGAAGTTCTACCGTATATTTCCTCGCAAAGCTATTAAGAGGTAATTCCGTGTGCGATCTGAGATTGTAATCTTTTTAGACATGTAATTGATTTTCGTGCGAATAGAAAATTTATTCAGAGAGGGAGAGATAGATAGTTAGATAGAACGTTTCTCATCGTTTTAGAGAAAGTCCTTTAGGAATATACATATAGCAAAATGACAAAAAAAAAAATAAGATAATATAAGAAAAAATAAGTATAAAAAATGAAAGAATAATAAATCAAAGTGACAGAAAATAAAAATTACATAGAAAAAAAAGCATAAAAGTAGAGAGAGAGAGAGAGAGAGAGAGAGAGAGAGAGAGAGAGAGAGAGAGAATGAATAAGTTATATATTTAAAATGATGCACTTATGTCAGAGAGATAGTTTATTGAGTTTTATTGCAATACATGAAGAGAACAATTTTGCTGAAGTATCTAAAAATTAAATATAGATCTAAAAACAATTTTGGACCATTGAAATTGCAGAGGAATCTCAAAAAGTTTTGACATTTTAGCAACTAGTTTGATTGTCCTACGTAATTATTTTGTTGGCCCATTCAAATCATATCATATTTTTATATCTGTATTTAGTTATATTTTTACTTCAGTAAAATTGTCCTTTTCATGATAAATGCGAATGATAATAATCGTAATTTATCACGCTACCGTATCCGACCGAATCTATCAAGCGACGCATGTATAATAAAGGTTAATGAGAAAACTTGATTCTACTATTATCTAGAGCTATGTAAATCGTACGCTGTTGGAACGGAAAGATTATCATGAAAATTTACACGAGAAGCATGTTTGACATTTGATAGATGTTGACGTATGACGTAAGCCCGTAGTATTACGAATTAATTAATAAAGATAAGTGATTTACTTGATGAACATATTTAAGAGTTAGAGAGAGAGAGAGAGAGGAGAGAGAGAGAGAGAGAGAGAGATAGAGAGAGAGGAGAAAGAGAGAAGAAAATGCAGATCGCTTCAAATGAAAAAATAAATTGAATACGAGCATATTTGATTTATTGATTCTGCCTCGCTGATTGTGAACTGCTGAATGTTGAAATCCTAGATGATATTTTTTTTAGTCTGGATTTATAATCCTCTATTCATCATCAGTAAAACGGAAACGAATTTAATTCAGCCATCGCGGCTGCGGAAATCTCCCAGCGACGGATTACATCAGATCTATAATACAAACGAAACGCGATGTAATTCCGTTGTAATGAATAATTTTCAAGCGTTAGCGCTGACATCAGCATGACAACGTCAATCAAATTTTATCATGGCGTATTTCGCTGCTGCTGGTACAACATACTATAATTTTGCGACAGCGAAGTAGCGTGATGAATGCATACACGAGAATGAATTGGAGATATTTGCGATATCCGCTGTTCGTATATACACGTATGAAGGCAGTAAAAGGATTAATCCAAGCAAATATTCTCTCTTATGGATTGTCACGGAAGGGTAAATCATCGTGTATGCACTGTCATATCCAGTCCGTTTCTACTGGTCGAGCCAACACGTTCCGCATCTATTAGGTTACGAAAGAAGCGAAAAAGATGAAAAGTTTTTATTTACGACGGATATAAAGGTTTATATTTTAGCGAGGTGAACCAAAGAAGGAAAATGTCACTGTCAAATTCCTCGGCTGTCAATTCGCGTTGCGGTCTTCCATCGACTCGAATCAATTAGCGTATTTTAACCAAATTGCTCGATCGAAAGCGTTGAATTTCCTCAAACGTTGGATTTTCATCAAACGTTTATTTTTGACGATAATCTATAGCTATATAAATCGCTGACTAAAAGCTCTGAAATTTGTAACGCTTATTTCTTTAATGATTGGAATTTTTTCCGTCATCTAGATTTCTCAGAATTTGAAGAAATTCTTTCGAAAGTAATTACCGCACATGTCAATCGGTATGACGTCGCTCAAAACATCTGGTATCACACTTTGATAAGAACGTTTAAGTGACTCATGTTAAAAGTACGCACCGTATGTATTTCTCGTGACATTTATCGATCTCCGAGTAAATTTATTTGACTCGTGTCATCTTGTAATGAAAAGTGACTGCTGTCAAATTCAAAAAATATGTAGATACAAATAATACGAATTGTAAGTACTAAAATACACGTTTCCTCACTTTTTCACGTTTCGTTATCGCGACTATTTAACGTATTTTATGCAAAAATATTATGAATAACATACATCGTATGTTCTTAAAATATCGGTACAAATATCGCACGTGGATATGATAAAAAAATATCAAAAGTTTGCAATTTCCCATATATGTATGTCATTCCGCTTGGGAAAAAAGTGCTACCAATCTCCCGAGGATATTTCGAATCACAATCTGCTATCGTTCGACAATCGATTCATTTCGTTTCGTTTATCTTGTATTGTTTTCGTCGGTGCGATTGGGGCAGTGGCGATGCTTTTACGGGCGCAGATATTTTTAGATCCGCGTCGATGGATTACGGCCGGTTCTCTTCTCCGCAACAACTCGACTGATTTATCCGATGGAGGCATTTTGTAAACGAAACCTTTTTGTATAGCGTAAGGTAAATGTACCAGTTAATGGATATGATTCAGTTATCGGATGAGAAACGATAAAATTTTAAATACTGACTCTAAATAAATTTTTTTCTTATTAAATTTAATTTTTATAAATAACGAATTTATTTAAAGTCATATATTTCATTAAAAGTTTAATATTAAAAATTTTTCTCATTTCATCCAATAATCGTATAGGATCATGTTCACTAACTATCCACAAACTGGTATATTTACCTTATTTTGCAAGTTAATATTTCAAGAACTAATGGAACAAAGAATAGAAAGAAAGAACGGAGAAAATTGTTTCCCTCAAGTTGCAAGAGTTTTAAAATCTCTTCATGGAAGAAAATTCTGGATATGCGCTCGAATTACTTTTCAAACCAAGAACTTTGTACATATTTTATTTGAGTAACGAAAAAGATCCATAAAGTAACGTGCAAAAGACACTTGCATTCGCGTCGGATTCATATTTCCGTTAAAGATTAGACGTCACCATACATGTACGATGTGACACAGTCACGTGCGTCTCGCGATTTCGACAGAACGCAAAGAATATGTTA
This sequence comes from Atta colombica, assembly GCF_001594045.1. Lineage (NCBI taxonomy): Eukaryota > Metazoa > Arthropoda > Insecta > Hymenoptera > Formicidae > Atta > Atta colombica. The sequence continues at coordinate 5,049,575 of NW_017259291.1, read as the reverse complement.
AACGGCGTGAACCGATAAATTTGCGACAATACTGAGGCGGATGGCTTTTCGCTGATTTTTCTGCTATAAACGAATTATTTATCAAATGCACGACTCACGATTAAAGATGTCATCTCGGATCAACGACCTCAGAAATTGTAGACGTCAGAAATAATCAACGAACGAAAATACCGATCGTGCCTGCTTAATTCCGTTATATTAATAGAAGGAGAAGGAGAGAATATAGCTTCATGAGCTCGCTTATTATTGACATAAAAAAACGGAATTATCTTTTTATAAATTAATTCGACATAAAGAGGATTAATGATTATTCAGCATTATCACGTTGTGCGATATCGTAAAACGATATCTCCTTAAAAATCGTCGAAATGGAAGGTGAAGTAAAATTTTTCCGTTTTATTGCCAAGAATGTAATTAAAAATTTTAATTATCGAGAAATGACATATCGAGATTATGATATTCATTTTACGCATCGCATTTCGTTATCAATATCGATGTCTTCTTCGATATTTGCAGGCGCAAAACCACGTAACGTTGTATAACGTTGTATAACGTTTATAATCGATAAGTGACGAGGAGCCATAGAGATGTGACACGATACCATGCGGGTCGCGACGTGCCTCGTATGTTACGTGACAAATTGGCCACGTGCGATTTTGTGGCACGTGCCCGCGATGTCTCTGCCTTCCTTTATGTAATTGGATCGCTTGTCGCGATACTAAATCGAGAGAATTTCTACTACAGAAATGCATCACGGACTGTGCAGACAATGACATAAAGTGAGCGAAGAGAGATTTCGTGTCGCAACATTATATTGTGCTTTCGTTGTATTCCATGGAGACGAGCTCGAACGTCATTCCTCCCGACGTTTTTTTCTTTTGGCTCTGTTGCTTTGTGCAAGCTTGTGAATAAAAATTATAATAACGGGAAGGTTTCAATAACATATAATATAATGAAAAGAAGATATCAAGTCAGATTCTCCGAACAACACGGAACCAAAGGTTCCTTGTTGATCAATACCGGATTTAGATCCGACTGTGACATTTTTACTGCCATCGAATTGAGAATTTTTCGTGGAATTTACATGGTTTTCCAACCACCGTTGCTTTACAAATTCTCCACGATGCATATTCAAACTGACATTTTACTTTTCATTGCGACGAAACGGGGTTGAATGTTCACAATGATCGCTTGTGCGCGATGCTTTCAAAATATTACAATTCCAACAAATAAAAGCCCTAAATATATTTACGATATTATTACTATGATTCTGCTAAGATTACGATTCAAGATTGAAAATTAAATTCAACGTATAGTTTATAGAATTGGATGAGTATATAAATTCACACCGAATTATTTAAGGACAAAAATTCCAGCTTGATCGTATAGGACTTTTTATTTCCTATTTGTTGTGTTTTATTACATTACAATTTTAAAAGATACTTCGTTTAATTGTAATTCCATTCATGGCACGTGATAAAAGAGATGGTTTGCTGTTCTCTCTTTTTTCATGTAGACGCAATATACGATCACTTTTCAGTATGGATCGCTAATCCGCAATTGCAAAGTTGCAATGCATCGGAAGCGGCGCGAATCGCGAATTTGTGTGACACGAATTGCCGGTGTCTCGTGGCATTTAAACAATCGCAGTTTGGTCCCACGCAATTGCGAATCCAATAACGTCATCTTGGTCTATGTACATTAATGAGTGGGTCGTCGTGCTTACATCCCGTTTGACAGTAATTGCAGCGAATTATGCAATTGCATGTCGCGTAGGCGTGGAAAGATATTGCAAATAAAAAAGATGAATCGAGAGTCGAAATAAAACGAACATGATTCTAACATTCGCAGATGGGTTTCTCATAGGTTGGCGAGGAATTTACGTTTCAATTATTAGTAGGTGAGCTGCAGGATTTCCATGTTTTATATCTAAGGATGTTTTGTACATATTTTCAAAATGACAACAAAATTATGAAAAAAATTACAGATTATTCTAAATCACATTTAAAAATAATACGACAAACTTGGTAACGGATTATAAGTTATTTTAATAAATAGTAGCATTTTTTAAATCTATCTTTAATGAAAATATATGGAAATGTATTAAAATAAATAATAAAAATCTCAATTTTTTAATATAAGTATATTGTGTATTCAAAATTTACGTAGAGTTACATGTATGAACTAGTTGTTTAATAAAAAAAACAAACTATTTATTTGTTCTATATTTTTGTAACTAATCAGTAAATCGCAACAAAATTTTGCATAAATTATTTTGAATATTAGTATTACTTTATAAAAGAAAAATATAAATTTTTTATCATTAAAAAAATTTTTATTTTTACAACAATAAAAATAATAATAAGTAAAATAAATAAATTACAAAAATGTATTATTAAACAAAAACATAATCTTATTCACACAACTTTCATATGTATATAGTTTGTTTGAAGTGTAAATATTAAACATACTTCCAAATTTAATTTTCTTTGCAGGGATTGTACGTCTAATTAATCTAATACATCTTTAAAATTCCACGTATTTAATTTACTTGTCAATTTGATAGTTCTTTGAAAAGAGAACTGCATAAGAGACATAAGTCGCACACGTATCGTTCACACTTGTTCATCATTTTACGCGTTGACGTTCGACATCCTTGATAGCAGTGCGTGTATGCATCGTAAGATAATTATCCATCGTTTTAATTACGAGAAGCACGTATATGAACGTGGCGCTTCTACTATGACTAAGCGTTCCTACGCGTGAAACGTGCGATTTGGACACGTGGGGACTGAGAGAAGATTAAGCGGAAAAGGTATGGGAATAATAACCGCACCTATGCATCAGGTTATTATTACGAGTGCACGAAATTTATCTATTCTCAGAGTTAAGTAATAGGCGCAGTCGTTTCGTTATCGTTTACGTCACGCATGAATATGCATGGTGCATGCATATGCATGGCAGTCTCCGTAGCACAGATGCATAAAAAGAGCGTGAAGCCGTTTACAAAAGATGACCTTGGAATCGGAAGATACGACAAAAAAAAGTTGCATATTATTCACGTGCGCCCTTTGTAACGGACCGCCTTTTTTTTTTAGCGCATCGCACATATAAATGCCACTATTCTCGCCGTAACAACGAAATTTATTTAATCACTTATGTGCATAAAGTTTTAATAAACTCAGGTCGGATACTAAATGGACGGATCTTTATTTATGAAATACAGCTATTTGTTGCACTCAAGTTGAATTTTATTTAGCCATTTAATTCAGCCATTTGATAACACGCACAACTGTATCAGATTTGACTCAGCTTGTCGGGTAAAGAAAATAAATCATTCTTCTAATCCGTATAAATGCAAGAAACGAGAAGACTCCGATTCTTTTCCGTATAGCATGTTTCTTTTTCTCTCTCTGTATTTCAAAGAACATTTATCTGTATTTATCAGTACACACGGGAGAATCGCATTTTGTACTTTCTCACAATGATTTATTGGCTTCTCTTCCACCTCGCTCGTGTTCCCTTCTTTCCTTTTTAGTTGTATTTTTTCCCCAGTCGGATTGGGTTTCAAGGAGTTAAAACGCACAAAGTAACGTATTCTCGGTTGAGCACAATTGAGACTAGCCGTGCGTTTCCGTAAGAATATTACGTGAATTCCGGCGCGATCGGCAACGGTTCGTTCGCATAGCGTCGCTTTTGGCCGCGTTTAGCGATGGGGATGCAGTGCCCCAGATTCGGCCGAGTCTGCTCCAACAGTCGTTCAACCCTCGGCCTAGATTCGCGCGGCACTCCGCGCTGACGTCATTCACTATTCCACACGCAAGTGCTCGTGTCTCCCATGTGATAGTCGCCGATATTACGTTTACACGCGGACACTTAAACGCGTATTCACACGGATACACGTATACGTGAGGTACCGCGTCATCCCCCGTTGCAGTCTCAGAACTCGAGACACCGTCGAAGTGATGCGCGAACCAGGGCGCATTGTCCTCGTCAGGCTGTATTATGCAACTTCTCCTTTGATTCACCGTCCCTTTTTTATTCTTCCTCTCTTCGCCTCTCTTTCTCACATCTTTGCCAAGTCGACTTTTTTGTTGCCACAGCCAGATTTGCTGGTATCGTTTTATATTCATGCACCTCGTTATGACAAGTACGATTGCATCATTTTTAAAGATGGGACTGCTCTCACCGAAAACTGCTCTACCTACCTCTGGAAAACTATCTCTCAAAATTAATATTAAGCTACTGCAAGAATCAATCAATCGTGTCGACTAAATCAAGTTAAAAATAAAATCGCAATTTTTGTAAATTAAAATAGTAATTCTCTATAATATATTGGTTTCAATAAATTTTTAATTATTTAGAATGAAACTGAATATCTATCATGAAACATATCAAAATGAATTCTGATTGGAATTATTCCATTTTCCCTAGAAAACATCGACGAAACAGAAATCTAGGAAATAATTGAATAATTCCTATTGGAATCCATTCCGACTTGTTTCGTGATAGGTGTCCTGTTTTTTTTGTTTTTTTTTTAATATATAATATTAAGGGTGCGTTCCAAGTTATACATGAAACGCATGATGTATCGTCTTTCTTTATTAATTGGCAAACAACAAAGACAAATGATACATCATGCGCTTCACGCTTAACGCATCCAATAAAGAAACGAAACTTTTTAATAGAAGAAAACAAATGAGTCTCATTGTTTTTTTTTCTAAATAAATTATAAATCATTCGAACTATTTATAGTATTCTATTTATATATTATAATAGGCAATTTATGTGTTAATTTTAAGATCACTATAAAGAAATTGATGTAGCATTTTTCTGTTTGATTAACGATATCGATGTAATGAATTTCGCAGAATAATGCAGATATTAAATATGAGACATCTTATTATGCCTAATGTATAAATTGATATAATCGGTGGATGACGTTCATTTGTCGGATTTATACGTCAAACACAATAATAATACACGATTACTGACATAAATCGGAAAATTATGATCGATGTAACAAATAACAGGTTCCTTTTGATTGTATTTTCCATAATGAAACTTGAAACGCTATCTTGATTTATGACAAATGCTATACATTATGTTCTTATTACAATTTTTTTCTCCTCTTCTCTTTTTCGTGGAATGTGATTATCACGTCTTTTTTTTGCCAATTGCGAAATGACATCTTTCGGGGTAATAAGTACAAAATAATTCCAACTCAGTTATAAAATTAATGACACATTATTTTTACTCAGCGACTTAATATATAATAAGCGAAACCGTTACACGGACCGATTACCATGTAATTAATTTTATTACCGTTTTTGTTAGCTTAATATATTGACATTTTAATACAACTATATCTTTATATATATATATATATAACATTCTGATATATGGAAATCAAGTTATTTCTACGTATTACAATTTTACGTTACGCTCATTCAATACTTTGCATAATTAAATTATTTTCAATAATAATGAGCTCGAAATAGCTTGTAACACTTTTAATTCAGTTATGCTCGTTAGTTATTATCATTTGATTATAACACTTTCAAGAAAAGCCATTAAATGTTCTTCTTCCATGAATTTTGAATTTCATTTATTCTTTTTTTAGCTCACGGGTTTTCTTCAGCAACCTATTCCGTACAGCAGCATGTCGGAGGTCCGGAAATACGTTGTCGCCAGGTGGGATCCCGCATATAAAAACTGCCTCAGCATCGTCCTGCCCGACGGTTCGCTTCTTTTGCAAGCTAGCAACGCTTACACGAGGGACCAGTGGTACCATTCGATATTATGGAAGGTACGTTAAGAATTATTATTTATTATTGAAGAAAAATTATTATTTGTTTATTTATAAATGAAGCGAAGAGGACCATATTCAATGAAGGGGCTTAATACCTAATTTTAGGCCTAATCTTATAATTATTTTTGTATGAATTTTTACAATTTCCATTTCAAGCAAACTGCGCACCGTCTGCCATCATTATATATTATTATAATAACTAATTATCATAACAGCTAATTATTATAATAATTAATTTTAATTAATTATTTTCATTAACGTAATTATTTTAAGCGTAAAAGATTTTGATGAATAAAATTTATAAAATTCACGTTTATAACACAATTTGTCGAGATTTACTGGATTTAACGTTCATATTTTATCTGATAATCTTACGAGATTTATCATTGTTTACCATGTAAATAGCGATAAAGATTGATGGATTTTTTATCCATTTAACTTATAACTTTTTAGCTAACGGTAACATTGATGTGTACTCATCTTTCTCAACCGGGGATTTTTCGAGCAAAGAATGATTATTGTTCTTGTGAATGCAAATGTTGATATGAAATATTTTTTTTAATATTGACCTTTCGATGCTTCACATAGATCGGCAGAGAATGGCAAACATAGGCGTTATTAACGCTCGCAATGTGAGATTGAAGCAGGAGGAAGCGATAACAGAGGCAAACGTTCTCGATCGTCCTCGACCGGATCAAATCTCCCGGATATGTCAGTGTTTTATGGAGGTTGCCGCGAGCGGTTTAATATCCGGTCGGGAAATTAATCAGTGGCCTCTCGTCGTGGACGCGCGACGAGTAAATCGCAGCAATCGAACCAACCATAACGATTGATTGAATTTTATTGTTTACGGCGTTATATTTCTGATGAAAATATCGTTGACGATCTGAATGTCGATGACTTCTATCGAGATTAATCCTATTCGCCAAGAGGCAGATTTGTTTCAGTTCCATTTCTACTTTATGGATGATGTGTTTTGACATTTAATTTTTAACAAAGAGAATTATTTTTAAGTTAGTAGCGAACAATTTTTATCTTTCTTGTTGATATTAAATATATTGCAACGAAGATATCAGACTCGAAAAAATTCAGATCTTTTAAGTTTTCTTTACTTTGTCATACATTCCGGTTGCTACCTTTTAATTAGTTTTTTAGTGTAGATCGAGAGTTTTTCTTTCGGAGATTCTGCTACTCCGGCAAAATCGATAACCACTACCGGAATCATTACTTTCTCTTCAGTTTTCAGTGGTTTAAAAAAAAAAGTCAACGGATTGAATCGTTAGCTAGAAATTTTTTTCTGTTAGCCGGAGAGCCACAGATTCTGCTTCCAGAGAAAAGGTTGCTTCGATTTAAAGAAATTTTCTTTGCTATACTAAAATTTCTTTTGATTTAAACATTATTTTTTAAAATCAAATAAAATTTATTTGATTTAAAGAAATTATGTTCAACTCCAAGAAATGACGTTTAAATGATGATTTCTTCGCAAAGAAATTTTCGCACAAATCAAAGAAATTTTTTTCTTTAACCGTATAGCAAAGAAAATTTCTTTAAATTGAAGAACCTTTTCTCTAACTGAAAATCGGAGAGATAGCAACCGTGTTAACACTCTTATATGCTATTTTTTTATTATATAGTTACCATGTCTCATGTCTTAGGATCTTTTTATTTCCGAATTCTTAACGATAGAACTCGCGCCGAGTTCTTAAACTTGAATTCGAATTCGAATTCGCGAATGATTCGGAGCTGATTCATCTTCTCACAGAAAAGTATCTTCAAATATCAACATCTCGTCTCGATGAGCTCTCGGGAAGAGGTGACATTGCGTGAATTGCGCACCATGGTGGATTTTGCCCTGTGGACACCGCTCCAGGACGAGAGAGTGGCAGGCGCCCCGCTGGAGGCGGTCGCTAAATTGTTGGACGAGCCCAGCGTGGAGCCTGACTTAGACGGGAAAATAGAAGAGGTTGTTCACGATCGCAGGAGCTGGGCGGAAGCCGTTCTCGCCGTGGTGGCTCCGCTTTTGGAAAAAGCGGCACCGCCGGCGACGCTTGCGAGGGTACTCGCCAAACTAGCGCAACAGCATCCGCGATCGCAACTGGTCCCGATGCTCAGTCCAGCGATCACGAGATGCCTGAAGCATACCGTTGACTTTGGCAAGTCGCCGGACATGAGAAAGCTGTTACAGGTAAGGCATCTGACAAGTTTCACGTTTGATTTTTTACTTTGTTTGATTATATAATAACATAGCGGGTGGTGAGATCCATGGGAAACCGTTTATTTCCCTTTTATAAGAATTATACTCTTTAAATCTTTTAGAGTGAATTTCACTCCGAAGAGTAAAATCTCTTTTTAATTTTTTTAAGGCTCAATTTTTATTTTTTAGAGTGAGATTCCACTTAAAAAAAAAACCAAAAAATGAGACTTTGTTGCTCTGTCGATTCTAATTAGTTAAGTGACTTGTAACTTAGAATAAGTGATACATGAATGTGTACTCTCTAAATTCTTGGAACAGAATCTCATTCTAAAGAGTGGAAACTGAGCCAGTGAAAAAGTGGCTCAATTTTCAGTCTTTAGGAGTGACATTTCACTCTTCAGAGTGAGAGAGTACTCTAAAAGTTTTAAAGAGAGTAGTTACGATGTTGTTTTACGTACGTGTAGGTGTTCGTCGCCGCTTTGTACGAGAACAATGACGGTGAGCAGGCGATCAGGGATTACATCTCGTCGGTTCATGGACCGGGTAGCGATTGTCCACACCCGAGAGTGCTTCCCAATCTCATGTCCATCTGTGTCGCAGCCATATTCCACAGGCAAGTTTCGCCCGAGTTGTAATGGAATTGGATATTCGTATCGCAAGTCTGATGAGATTCTCAACGATGTTGATTTCGATTTCTCAGGTTCGAAGTGTCGGGTCGCGTGTTATCGAATGAGGACAAATCACTGTCGTTGCCGCCATTGCACTGTTATTTGCTCGTCTTGAATATCGCGTAAGTGTTGAGCTCACCGGCAAACAAAGCTTGACATGCTTCTCGCATCCTTTCTGCTCTGCGCTTGAAACTTTCGAGTGTAAACGCGTCTCACGTATCGAGGAAATGTTATAGGTCGGAATACGCTGACTGGCGTTCGGGTCTTGGGGCACTGCTGCAACCCGTTCCATTCCCAGAAGAGGCTTTGGCCGTGAGAGAAGTTCAGGAGTCCGTACTGATGTGCGTGATGCAACGACTGGCGAAAGACCCGAGATGCACAGTGCATCGCGTCTTGCTGCCCGTCAGGGAACCGCGTCCAGGCTGGATTCACATTGCCGCACCATCCAGTCCAGCTTGTCCAGATCGTGGGGAACTATTCGGCGAGATGGTAAAATTTTATCAAATTTCATTTCTTTTTTTTTTGCGAAGACTGTAGTCAAGTAGACTGTAGTTTGTAATCTGTTATTTTGAAACTGTTTTAAGTATTATCTTAAAATACAATTCTGTGATTGGCTTATCTTATAAGATTTGGCTCAGAAGATTGTTTTTAAGATCTTAAATATAAAAATTAGATTATGAATATCAGTTTATATCATATTTTTCTTTCGCATAATTACGTTTTAGTCATAATTTTAATGTAGATTTTGCTTAACATTTTAAAACACATATCATTTTCTTTGCTTCTAAAAATTTTATTAATTAAATATGAAAAACCTTACACTGAAAAAAATAATGTATAAACTTATATATATATATACAAAATGAAAATATGAAACAAATAAAATTTTATTAAAACAAGATCATGACATATTTGTTTCATTAATAGTATTTTTGAACTAACAAAATTATTTTTAGTTAAAATAATATTGTTTATATAACATCATGTTTCTTCAGTATAAAAACGACATAAACATTATTTATCAGACGAATGGAGAGTAATATTTATCTAACTCATTCATGATAATAACTAAAGAATCACATTTTTTTTGAGTTGTGACACTTTGAAGTAAGAGAACGCGGATATGATGATGCGATCCACACATATATAAAATTTCCTTGATGTTAAATTTTTAATTGGGCCCTCGCGAAGACTAAAATATTCGAGACAAAAATTTACAGTGCTTATATATCTTTCTTTCTTTAATCTTTGTCTAAATTGTTTTTACCGCCTTGTATTCAGGTCGCATATGGCGAGAGATAAATATCGGCAAAATAGAGAGAATACGTGCGGATGGATACGCAATTAACGCGCTTATCGGCGCAACGGTATCAAATTTATTCGCACGTGAAATGATTGTGATGTATTCAGTAGCGTAATCTTGCGAACCACGTTGCGAATTGCGTCTCTCTGGCCTTCGTACGATAACACACACCGTAGTAAGATCTGTTTAATTCATCCTGAGAGGTCGAGGTGACAGTGACGATTACTCGACGCGCTATTTGATTGGAAAATCAAATCACCTAAATATTCATGAATCGCTCTTTTGAAATAGACGGGTGTCAAGAGTGGACAGCATCAATCCTCTCGGAAATAACCACGGAATCGAAACGTCACAATCGCGCGGAATTAATGAATTTCGGTTGATCGCGGAATGGCAAACGGAACAGAAGAATGTCCGATGATTCTTGCATTCTAAATTCCGTTCTCAATTACAGCAGAAATTATATCCATCGTCGATTCCGAAGAATTTTAACGAGTGAATAGAAAATTCGCGATACGTTGCCCAACTTTTTAACTTAAATTAAATTAACCAAATAGGGGAATTTTTCTTCATCATTTATAATGCACGTTGCACAAAATATTCACGCGACAGGCGTTATAATAGCGTGTTTTCGACAGCTGACGACTCTGCTGGCGTGCTGCTGTCGGCGAAAGAGATTCATCGCATCTTTGCTGAAGCAAGCGGGCGATGATTGCATTCTGCTAGCGGTGAGGGGTTGCGACGCCGCGCAGGAAGCGCTCTGCTTGATGCTCGAGTGGCGCTTACTGCCGAACGAAGAGGCGAGACTTCAAATAGTTAACGCGCTTGAATCTACGGAATCCGGAAAGGAACGCTACGCCGCTCTCTGCCAAAGGCAGAAGAATCTGCAGGAGTTGGTAAGCGAATTCGCGAATCGTTTCGATGCGAAGAATCAGCCGCCCCTTCGCGCTTTTATTCTTTCTTTTTTTTTTTATACTAATCAATGATAAATCGTTAATAAATTCCTTTGAATCCTAAAGCGATTCTACATACGCACGATATGTGTATATAAATTTAAACAAATAAGACATGTGAGAGTATAGCACGGTTAGAGTATAACAAAGCGCAAATATAATAATATAAATAAATTTTCCTCCTTTATTGAATTATATATAATGCATCAATGATCGAACATTTCGATTATCTTTGAAGTCCTTCTCAGTATTGAATACAAACAGCTAAAATTCATGCTTAGTCCATTAGGGTTGAGTCACAAAGCAAACAAATCCTATAGTGGTGTTAGGCCAACTAAATTTCAGACTAAAAACACGTGCAAAGAAGGTTTAGATAAAATTTCTTAAATTGAAGTAATTCTTGAATTTCACAAAATAATTTAATGCAAGAACATATTCACAAATAACATGTTCGCAATTAAACGTATGCACTGTTGGATATAAAAAGATATGATAATCCAATTCCTTAAGTTAAATAACATCTTGTTATTTTTAACTTCCATATGTGTTAAAATGTAAATTAATTCACTAGTGATTAGTTTCAAAGTAAACATCGTTCATATTAACGTATGCCTTTAGTAAATTAAATTTGAGTAAAAATTTAATACATTTTCTTGAATTAAATTGTTTAATTAACGCCATTGTTTTAGTCAAATTAACGACATATTGTGTAGGGGCAGTGATGACCTATAGAAATGATTAAAAATTCCCAATTAAGTGCAATTTAATATTATGAATTTAACAGTGTTGAATAACATTTTCAATCTTGATTTTACTAGCAACAAAAGGGCGGGCCTCGGAAATTAACGCTTCCAGTTCGAGCGACCGACGCCGATGTTGCCCTTCTGTTAGGCGGTCGTGCTCTCGGTAATCTCGAATGCCTCAGTCTAGCCTTCACCTCTGTAACGTCCGCGTGCGCGGAACAATTGATAAAGTTACCGGCGCTGAGATATTTGAACCTGTGGGCTACACAATTCGGCGACGCCGGCCTACAAATGATTAGCGAGCATCTGCAGAAGCTGCAGGTGCTGAATCTCTGCGAGACGCCAGTGTCCGACAAAGGCATCTCCACGTTGGCCTGTAAGTATCCTAATTCTCAAAGCTTAAAATTCAGATAATAATTTGATTTTTTTTATTAAAAATGTGGTAAAATTAATCTTGAAATATTGTAGAATATGAAATTTTAATTGTTCAATTTCTGTATGTCAATATATCTTAAAAAAAATTTCGCGTAAAAATTTATAGAAAATCATCAAGAATGGCCGTTGCGTACGAGTTAAAAATTAAAAATACATTTAATTTTCCGCCAGCAGCATGAATTTTAACTCTTCCATAGGTATTCGAGAAATGCAGCAAATATTTTATTGTGTTGTAAAAAAATCGAATTATATAAAATTCTGAAAAAAAATTCTGGTATATTTGTTGAAGCTTTAACAACGAGTTTTTACTATCATACAAATTGGATTGCATTTTTTTACTTATTTTTTACAGATTTAGTTTTATCTACTAAAATTTACAGTTAAAAAGATCGATTTTTTAAAGACATCATCAGTTGGATTAAACATCAGTTGGTTTAATGTTAAATTCAAATTAATTTTTATTTTCAAACTTTGGCTTGATGTAACAGAGATAGTATAAATTTCGGTCCATTCGTTCGAAGAAAATGTTTTACCACTTTGTTGCAGCATTAACCAGCCTAAGGAAATTGAATCTTAATAGTACGAAGCTATCAGCTCAGACATTTGAGTCATTGAAGAAGCGATTACCGGCCCTGCAGGAATTCGACGTTCGATACACGGAGGCCTGGTGACCCTGGTTTGAAGTCACGACGTCCAGCACTTCGTCCAACGGCGGTAGTGTTCGTCGTGACTTGAGAACGAAGAAGCAACGCTGAAGTGTTTGGTCATTCCGAAGAAAATTGAATAGATGTCATGAGGTGACGTCCGTATTTTCGGTGTAATCAATTCAAGTGAATATCGAGTATTGGGCGCTCGTTCATTTGTTTTGCTTCGATTTTACTAATATGAGACGTTCGCTATCAGTGTATAATGATCGTTGAAAACTATGAATCTTTGTTAATGAAACTTTCCAGAGGAAAGGAAACGAAGTTTTCACTGTGCAGGATGAATGAAGAGCCTTTTACCGTGTTTTTAAATATCTTACGTATTTCTTCTAATTTAATCGGTCGATAATTTATTC
>NW_017259291.1:5008425-5031307 GCF_001594045.1 Atta colombica | reverse complement strand
TTTATACTTCTATTCAAAGAAGTATGTATTATTAAGATTTAATAAATTTTTTTATTGTGCAATATTCTGTTTAAAATCAAGGAAATTTTAATTTAATATTTTAATATAAAATTTTATATTTCTGCCTACAGAAAAAAAATTAGATTACAATCTAAATCTTATCATGAAGGAACCCGTTAAAACTTACGGGGATTAAGATCACGCTGATCCAAATTGTAGACGTAAGGACAGTTATCGCTCTTGTTAGGTATACCATCTCCGTCGATGTCGTCATCGCATTCATCGCCCATGCCGTCATGATCGCCGTCGTTCTGTCCGGGATTCGCCACGTCCGGACAATTGTCCTTGTCATCCTGGACACCATCCCTGTCGCGATCCGAATTGGTATCGCAAACATCCCCAACGCCATCGCCGTCGATATCATTTTGGTCAGCATTGCTAATATTAGGACAATTGTCGCAGATATCGCCGATGCCGTCCGCATCGATGTCGCGCTGATTTGAATTCTTTAAGTTGATACAGTTGTCTTGATTATTGGGTATACCTGAACAATATCCCTTTATTAGTTACATCATTTATTGTCAACAATTTCAACTAGTAATTTTTTAAAATGATGAAAAAATGTGTGAAAATTTTTAATTCAAAATAAAATAGAATAATAATATTTGAGGTTTTAAGAATAAATCTAATATAGTAATAAAAAATATCTATGAGCCTCCATGAAATTGGTACGTAAACTAATTTATACACCAACATTTGTAAAGATTCACATAATCGTGTATATGTGTGTGTGTTGCTTGTATTCTTTTTTAAAAATTTACCATCGTTATCCAAATCGTTATCACACGCGTCACCTTCGCCATCGTCGTCAATGTCCTCCTGATTAAAATTCCAATTCATCGGGCAATTATCACAGGCATCACCGACTTTGTCGTTATCGCTGTCGAGCTGGTTTGAATTATAAATGAGCCAACAGTTATCGGTGAGATTCAATACGCCGTCATTGTCAGCGTCATCGTCGCAAGCGTTACCGATACCATCACCGTCGGCATCCTCCTGGCCACTGTTCGGTACCGTCTTACAATTGTCAGCGTAACAACGACGGTCGTGGCAATTAAGACTACTATCGGGGATACCGTCGTTGTCGCTGTCAGGACCACAAAAATATCCATTTCCGGTCCAACCAACATGACACTACAAAAGATTTTGATTAAAAGAGACGAATTTTAATCAGTAAAATTAGATAATAAAATAGGGATTGTAGTTACAATTTATTATAATTATAAACATTTAAAGAGAATCGCAAAGATGACAGCTCTATTTTTTATTAATTTTTTAAAATATTAATATCCAAATTCATTCCACTAATTGTAAGCTCATATTTTTATTTATATTTTCCGTTTTCGTTGGATGATAAGTACACAATAGAGACGCTTACCTTGCATGTGAATTCGTTGGCATACATGGCGATGCAATAGGCATTGACATCACAGACTGTTATCAAACCTGGGCAGACACCTTTCTGAACATGACATCCTGTCGTTCGATTTCCAACGTAACCACTTCTGCACGGACCGCATCTGAAGGATCCCTTCAGGAACAGAAAGTAATATATTTGAAACATAGAACAAAATGGATTTTAACTTATTAAACATCCAGCAAATAAACCGACTTTATTTATCGTCATTTTAACATCAAAATGACAACAAATAATGCTAACTTGTTTGCTGAATAAACATCTCACCTCCGTGTTAATACACTCCGAATAGGGATCGCATCCGCCGTTGTTGGTCTCGCACTCGTTTATGTCCTGGCAGATTTGTTTTCGCGTCCTGGCCATTTCGACACCGACGCCTTCCGTCATCGGCCCCGTGTAACCTGTCGGGCAACGGTCGCATCTGTATCCAGGATGGAGATTCATGCACCGTACTCCGGGGTGACAGGGTCGTGCCAGCTCGCATTCATTCGCATCGAGACACACCGTGCCGTTACCCACATATCCCGATGGACATGGGCCGCATCTACATCACATATGAGATTGACAAGAATCATAAAGCACAGGATACGTATATTCCACCACATTCTACTTGATTCGAAAAAATATAGAACGTACAATATATAAAACATGAAAAATAATTAAGCTAACTAGTAAGCAGACGTGAAAATTTTTATATCATTTTATATCAAATTTGTTTATATTAAATTTTACGAATTTGTTTGATTGCGTAATTTTGAGAAGACAAATTTCTTAAACAAGCTTTCATAATTTTTATAGAAAGAATTTATTTCAGTAAAAATTATATATAGGATTTGAAGAAAATATGCTTGTGAAACGTTTACTTGAAATACGGTGGACTGTAAATAGGATGGCATTTAACTTCCGGATGACAGGGATGACGGTCGCAAGGGTTTCTTATCCTGTCGCATCTTTCGCCATCGCCGATGTATCCGTTTGGACATCTGTCGCATCTGAACAGAATTATATTTAAATTACGACAAAGATTCTCGTGAAACATTCTATTTGTTGTCATCTTTAATTTGTCTTATGTCTATTTCTACTACACAGATTAAGTTTAATCTTGATTCAACTTATTTTTTATCTTTTTTTAATTCTAATTCTACAATTAGAAAAGGATAAACAGTAAATTACAAATAGAGATTAAAGTTAATCTATACTTTTATCTTATTCCATTACAGATTTAAATGATTGTTAGAGACTTAGTGATGTTTTTCTTGCCTGTAGCCATAATCGTTATCATCGTAACACCGCACTCCCAAGAAGCATGGCCGTTGGAGGCAGGTGATGGGATTGATTTTGACGCAGATCCGTCCGTTTCCGGAGTAACCACGTAGACAGGGGCCGCACTGGGGTCCGCTCGGTGTGTTACGGCAATCGACGCCGGGATAGCACGGAGAGTTATGATCGCACGTGGATGGCGGCGGTGTTGGCACTACGGAATTACCGGGCTCGAATGACGAGTGAATTGCCAATTTTCGGGGAATTTTCGACAGCCGGTCTTCCATACGCGCCGTGCACACCGTCGAGCGGGCCCGGCGCGGGCCCAGAAAATTATGCAACGACCCAGCGTGTCGTACGTGCACGTGCAAGTGATGTACTTAAAGAGATTGACTTAAAATCGACGTCGCGGATCCTGCGCATTCTTAATCTCCTTAGAGTAAAGACAGTGTAACAATGGGATAACCATTACATTATTATTGTATTTGCAAGCGTCCATCTTAATTTTTAATTTAATAAATTAATCATTTTCTGATATATTGAAATATTTATCTGAAGAAGAGAGACGAGAGGAAGCAAGTAAAATTTGTCTCGATTACATTGCAACAGGATCTTTATATATTTTTTTATATAAAAAAATTGTAAATTTGTAATTGAAGAACAATTAACTCGGAAATATTAACGACGTTTGATCTTTGCAAAAAGATTGCGTTTTAAATGATTAAATGAAAGCTTCCGCTAGCTGCCCACATATCGAAAGAGATTGCGCAACGCAAGAATATAAGAGTCACAACAAAGTTGAATTTTTCTAACAACAGGCATTTATTGCGTTGAAAGATTGCTTAATACAAACTCGTATAAATAGATAGTCTCCGCTGACAACTGTCACGTACAGATTAACCCTTCGAGGGTGTGAAGGACGACGCGCGTGAGATAAATTAATTAGATTCATTCAACTGTGGCATTACGATGCAGTTTTGACTAACTTTTAAATTAAAAGAACTTATTATTTTCGAGCACGTGTCCTTTCAATACGACGGAACGTCACTCACCGGGGGGTGTACGACACGCCGAACAATTTTCAATCAAATGGCGAAGATGTTGGGTTTCCATCCTCTATAAAACGAAACGATAAGTCGTAAGTCTTTCAAAAATTGCACACATTTTTTTTATAATTGAATAATAACGATTTTTTTTTGTCAAAATGTTTTAATAATTAAACTTTATGTAATTTATAAATTAAAAAATGAAATATAAGAATTTACAAATTTTTATGTTTATTTTAATTTGAAATTATTATGAAAGCATTAATTTAAGATTCAAGGATATTAATTCACACATAATGAAAGAATTGCTTTATTACTTGATCGCTTAACTTACATTTAGTTCCAACTCCCTCCCGAGTTTCCTGGTAGCGTTGATTAATTCGTTCAAGGTTTTCACGATTTGATCATCGGTCTGGCAGACTGGAAAACACTTCCCGTGAGAACACATTAATTGACTTAATTTAATATCCGTTTATCTCACCTACCTTTCTCATCCAGACTTTGGATTCCGATGTCGCCTCTCCTAGGTACTCTTTTGCCGGATGATTCATCTGAATTAGGTATGTCTGTTGGATAAGGGTACGCATTCTGACCCAAATTACCGGGATACGGACTTCGGCCAGGTCGTTTAGGATTGTTGAAAGATTCGGATCTAACAGGTGACCCAACAGACTCGTTTGATATTAAGGGAGGATTTGTGTTAAAATTATATGATCTTGATTCATATAATCCAGATTGTTTGCCATAACCGTACGGATCCGATTTATCGAGCTTCGAACCTGATTGTTTGAATTTACCAGATTTAGCATGTTTTTTAGGGCGAGATATCAGAGGTTGTGAAGGACGAGATCCATATGGATAATCAAGATTGTCCGTTTCACCAGATGAAGAAAACGGATCGGAAGAGTCATATGAATCGGGTTTGCTTTTGCCTTTTGGATGTCCTGAGTAATCTTTTTTCGTAAGTCGATTGCTATCACTCGAATGATCTTGATGTTTCTTATTGGAAGATTTCTTATGATCCCAGGAAAACTTTGAATTACTGGAAGACCATTGACCCTTATTATTCGATTCCCATCCATTAATTTCATCACTTGTTTCGTCAAGTCGATCGATAGATTTATTTTGATAGTCTTCCTCAGAATCCATAGGTTGTGTCTTCGGCGTATCGATTTCGAATACTGAAGGTTGCTTCATTTCAGATAGGTTGTCAGGACATTGCTCTTTCCTCAGCACATCAGTGATGGTTGCAGCCTGATACACTTTTGTTCGCCATTTTCGTTCTTTGAACTAAAAGAATTTTATAACATGTTTATAAATGAATAAATATTACTGTTAATCAAATAAATTTTAATTAAACGAATTAGTAGATAATACAATAGAATTCCGTTTATTTACAGTATCTATACAAGCAAGTTTGCTTAAGTCCAAATCTGAACTCGTAGTTGAGTTCCTATTATCTGAACTACGGCGTCGTAGTTGTAGTAATAGGAGCCCGATATGCTCGATTTCAATTTTCTGAACGTCAGCTTCTATTATTGGAACTAGTAAATTGGCAGAGAGTTAGTGAACCCCCGTTATCTAAATCATCGGTTATTGAAACATTGTTTCCCCGATGTTCGAATAAATAGAGTTCAATTGTAATATATCAAGAAAATTATAATTATTAAGAGAAAAATTAACAATATTTTAAATACTATTTAAAATTTCTATCAAAATCAATATGGCAATTCAAAGAATCGTTTTGATTTTAGTAGTAAAAGACATTCAAAGAATTGAATCGAGAATTGAAAATAATCGTAGAGTTATAATTGCATAAAGTCAGAATGTAATATCACTAGTGGCAGAAATAGGGCGCGAATAATTCATTGAAACGAATTCAATTCATCCGAGTAGTCAGGGATCGTTGTGCCTGAGTTGGGTAAGCCAACCAGGTGCATGTAACAGAAGCAACTAGCTTAGGTCTTGTCAACCATATTTGGAAAGACGTCGTCCCACGTTTATGGACGTCACAAATAACACGTAAAAGAATAATAAGAAACTGCTATACGATCGTGAATGAAGAAAGCGACAGCAATTAAAAAATAATATCAGACAAACTTAAGTATACGAAAACAAGCGGGAATTTTTTTTTTTATTTAAAAAGCAACTTCGGATAATGTATTAACGTTTTTTTTTGTATTTTTAATTCCTCGGCAAGCATAAAAAAAGCGTGAATTGTCTTAACTAACATATGTGATAATATATATTCAAGATTTATCTAAATTAAAAACTTTATGAAAAATATTTTGTGAAAGATAAAAACTTACTACTTCCACGTATCCTTCTAGTGGGTCCATTTTCGCAGATATGTGGCGGAAAGTTATCTTGAACGGTATAGAACCCTCGTAATTACAATCGATGTACACATCCACGCGAGGATTAGGCTGCGCCTGATGCACCAGTAAAATCAGACTCTTCGGAGGAGTGTTCACTGAGAGGCTGTCCACTTTCACATGTGATGTGCTTCGTCTACCCGTATCATCGAGACTCTCAAGTATAACTGAAACGACAAACATTAAATAAATTAAAATAATGATAACGCAGAAATTTAAAAGATCGTGATTCAGGCAAATCTTGGCTCACCGCGTTTTGTTTGTCGATCGCTTATGAGCACTAATTTTGTTTTTCCCAGATATTTCACAGATAATAGAGTCTCCAATGGGCTACTGGAAGATCTTCTCTTATCCTTAAAGTTAGATATTGCGATAACGAATTCATCATCGAACCAAGCATCCTGCAGGCTTGTAGTTAGAGCTGTTGTAAAACGGCAGAATACAAAAAAGATAGAGTAATTAAAAATAATCCTGCATTTATATAATAAAAAGCTTAATTGTTAATTAATAGAAAATTGTATTTTATTTATTCTGTTTAATATACATTTAAAGATATAATATAAAGAATTCTGCGAAAGAATACAAGAGTTGAGTGACCAAGAGTTGATCAATGCACTTAACCGTGAAGACGTCTCACGTATCACCGATCTCACGTTACTACCGGGTTTCTTGTCGCATCGCGCCGCGAATGGTCTTCAACATTATAGTCTAAGAAAGGCGAAGAAAGTAACGGAAGAAATATTTTATTTTCGCAAGATGGAAACGCGAATCGGAGTTAACATGATCATTGCTAATTCGTCAATATGGAATTATCCCTCATAAACATTTGTCACTTTCCTTATAATCAAAACCTTTACCTTCGTTAGATATGATGTTACCATCGACGGCATAGATAACCAGCAGCCCAAGAATCAACAAAATCGGGACCCGCATACTGATGCGACCCCGATACACTCTGCGCGAATATTCGGTATCGATCGTGGATTTCCAAAAATTAACAAATGCAACCCAAATTTCCTGCAATCCCCTCAGTGCCACTCTCTCGTCTTGGAATCGTGATGCAATAAATTCTGACGGATACAATGGCACGCGCGCGGATGCAGAAGACACGGCCGCCGACTGAAGCGCGGATACGGACTGTCCGCGACTTTATACTTCGCCCACGAATACGGCTTTACAAACGAGATTTTGTATTTACTACCTGCGTCTGAGTATATGTAACGAGTAGAGAAAACACTGATGAATTAAGATAAATTAAGATAATTATAATCATTTTATTATTTTAAAAAGACTGCAAATTGTAATTGCATTTCTAAAAGAAAAACGATAGAAGAGCGACAGGCTGTTTGAGATTTAAAATTAATCTTGTAAACACACAGACAATAAAAAGAGAATAATGAAATAAAAATTGCAAATAAAAATCTTTACGTTCGAATATAATTTATATTTAAATTGGACAATCGAAAAAGAACGGTTGGAAAAATTAATTTATTTGTGAAGATTTTATCTCAAAAATATTATTTATTTAAATGTATATATTCATTTTTTGTGAAATTTACATTTTATTACATTATTGGATGCATTTTAATTTTTATTAAATCAATTCTGCAATTCAAAATGGACAGTGGAGTAAGCAATATTATTGCCGTATGATCTGGCTGAATGATTAATGGTATCGTCAATACATTACTCCGACATTATTGTATGCATCCGCCCACAAGGTGTTTTTAACGATATGAAATAATCATAGCGGAAAGGTGTGTCAGAGCCGGCGCTAATATAAATTAACGCTTCCTTCTACGGTGACACGAGGAATTTCTCGGCGAAATCGATTAATATGCAATACTCATTCGCACATTAGCATTGCGTGCTTTTTTTTGGAATGCACCTGTACCTGTAAAACTATCATCACATCGCAATATTTATAGACAAGTCACTATAAGGAAATTCTGTAGGAAGGTAGCCAGCTTTCTGCGTTCGTAATTTCTTCTTATTGATATATTAACCTTTTTTTATAGCTAAAAAAAACTACTCCAACTCTCGGAGAGAGTTTCTGTGACAGGAGTTTAGGTCTTTTCGATGCGACGGACCTTGCAACATGTATGTAACAATATCGCTGGTGTGCCAGTTACATGTGGGAAGTGGTCCCACCTACACATCCACACCAGTTTCAAACCGTAGACACGTTGCAGCCTAGTTTCCTCCATGGTGATATACACGGTGTCTCCAAAAAAATTTGCCAATCTTTCATTCAAAATTTAATCTTCGAATTCGAAGATAAAAAATAGTGAGCGCATAAGCAACATCCTTAACTCTAACAACGTTAAATACATGAATATTTTGCAAATTAGATATTTATGACTTATACAAATTTTCAAAGAACATACAAAAGTCAACATTTGTTGTTAAGGATAAAAATAATCCTTAACAACAAATTTTGTAAAAAGTTATCATTTTGACTGTTCATGACAACAAAATAAAGTCATTTTAATTTTCTCTTAATTTGATATATTTTTTGGATTTATTATAAATTTCTATGTATTTCTTTTAATACTTTTTCATATTTCATTCGATATTTTGTCATATTTGACTGATTGGTGATGTTTCTAATTTACAAATAGATTGATTTGTTGTACCACAAAGGAGTTTGAAAATTTATGGGCGGAAGATTATGGCTCTTAACCGATTTCAACACGTCATGCCATTTTTCGTTCACGTGATACACGTGCCGTAGCGAACACGCGGAACGAAAGGGATCGCTTCGGTCTCTGCCGTCATTTCGTCTTCGTCATTATCTACGTTTCAACCGTATTGGATGCTGACCGAGACTTAGCGTGGCCGCACTGTACAATGCGATCAATTTTCCATCCTAATTGACCGACATTACAGATGTGCGGGTTGAGTCTAATGTATATAACTAGCCTGTTATATAGAGTCAGACTTCGAAGTCAGTACGAAGTCACGCAGATTTAACTCAATTTAAATTAAGCTGACGAACGTTACAGAGATGCATCTGCAGATTCCGGGAAAGAGACGCTGACTCCCTTACCTGTTATAGACCGAAATACATCATTACGTGTATCATATTACGTTACCCGATCACGCAGGAATAATAATCTGAATATTACACGCGTGTCACAAATTACAATTTTCCTTTTTTTATTTATGGAAAATATATAGACAGAAACACAATAGATTGAGTGCTTATCCTTTAAAAGTTTTTAAGTAATGAAACAGGATTGCGCGATGCAAACACACACATTTTGTTCGATATCTTTTTCCTTCTTATAAAAATATACGGAACATAAACGGTATATAAATAGCTTACGTAACTTGTTTGCACAACCTTGTGTCGCGAAAGTATATACATATATAAAAAAAAGAAAGAACACATACTCGAAGAAGCATTCATGGTTGCATTTGCAACGTTTGCTTATATCGAAACAAATACATATAAAAACTTAGTCTAGAATCTTCTTTTAAAAGTTCTTATCTAACTTGAAAATAAATATATCTAGAAACAAATGAATACATAGTTCACTTAGGAAAATCTCTGTTTTTTCGTCGCGTTTCTTCAACTTCGTCAGAGGATCTTCTTCTTCCATCGCGATTTAATTTGATCGATCACAGTCGCTTTCACATCTCGCCTAATCTCATCATACATCTAGAGTGAGATGAGAACTTTTGAACAGCTCTGCGTACACGATAGTTTCCGGACAATATCTGCACGTGAATGCACCGTCATGTAAGATGCAGTTTGCAGCATTTGACAGCACTACTGCTGAAACTTATTTTCGTAAAAGAACGCAGATATTTAAGCTAACATCGTTGATTTAAACGCATCTATTCGAGCCGATGAACATCGCATTCATTGACAATCGAGAAGTTTGATGGATAGGGACAGCGGCGTGACCCGGGTCTCGATGGTGGCTGTACGCATCGGCGCCTAGAACGAAAATAGAAATTTTCGTGGAACTTGGAACTGCCGAAGTCTTAAATCTCGTTTAATCGACTGTCTTGAAGCTTGAATGTTTTTCTTAAACGTTGAACATTCAATATTGTTTTTTGTAATTGCGGTTATCATATAATAGAATTTTCTTCATTTCTTCAAGAAAATATCGATGTGTAATTACTCTTCTATTAATCGCATGGAAACATGCAAGATGTGAAGTGGGGGGGGGGGGGATTTACTTATCAATTAGTAGAGAAAAATATCTAATTATCGAGATAACAAATTACCATTACGATCATGCGATGAACGTCTGTTATATGAAGTTGGAGGGTTAAAAAAAATCGGCAATGTTATTACGAAAATGGTGAAAATGGAATCTCTGGCGTATGCGACAACAGGAAGTTCCACAGTTGTGTTGACGAGCTTCAGAAGAGGATGGGACTGAAGCTGTGTCTAGAAATACAGGCAACAACCAACTTGAATGTATGAGTAGAAAAAAATGAAAGTGTTAATGTGACTTTTCAATTTTTAGCAAACAAGAGCCATGGAAATATGCTTCTTTTTTAATGCGGTATAGATTTACTTTTGTCTTCATAAGATGTTAAAATATCTCTTGCAATTGTATGGATAAACGTAGCATTAACAACATGTAGAGCGCGAATTGATGTGACAATTACACGAATTCGTCCTGAATCAAATTCTATTTCACGCTTAAAATGATGCTTAAAATGAATTTGATTTAATGGCTGTAAGATCGTTATATATGCATGTCAATTTAAATTTTTTATGCAAAACTTTGTCGATAAAATAATTTATGATTTTATATGAGATGTCAAGTTAATGATGTCTCAGACTAAAAGCTTCATTGAATTGAATAAAATTTACAGCGTCATAACGTTCGAGATAGATAATACTTACTTTATTTCTTTGACGAATATTGAAGATACCGTAGATGATGGGATTCATGCTAGAGTTGGTGCACGCGAAGAAGAAAAGGGCTCTCTGAATGCGTTCGTCGACTTTGAGGGCTGATGATCGATCAATCCAATACCTGTTTGCACGCGTTTGCCGATAAAGATCACAGAATTTAATAGCGAGATTTTTAATATAGGAGATGTTATTTTCCTTTTTGTAAGATAGAATTTGCGTACCTATAGCCGTGAACGTCAGTCACGTCAAAGTCGTACATTATGTACATCAATCATTGATCTTTTTTATATACTATTATTTACATAATCTGGCGATACTATCAACTTTTTGAAATGCGTATGTTATTATTATATATCGCGATTGATTTTTTAGTTGACGAGAAAAATTTTAGAAATTAAGAGTAATCATAGACTCACCAAACGCTCATCACGTAGTAAGGACTCCAACAGATAATGAAGACAGCGATAATGGTTATCGTCATTTTTAAAGTGCGTACTCGCGCTCGGCTTAGAAAACTGCATGAGGAGCGACGTATTCTATCTACAAAGAATACCTGTTTAGTATATCGCATCATTTATTTATTACTATACGTTTATTAGATAGTATCTCTTATTAAATTTGTATTTGTTAAATAAATCAGAAATACAAATACGAGAAAAAGTTTGGTAATAGCAAAATGTATTTTGTTTAGCGAATTGGTGTGTGCAATATTTAGAATATTATCAAACATAATAATAGTAATCAATCTATGATGATAATTATTAAATATTTAGACAAGTAAAATTAGTTAATTTTTTATTACATTAGCCGAATATTCGATTGAATTTATTTCATTTAACATTAAATAACTATTACTTAAATAACTAGATTCTTTTTTAGTGCACGCGCTTCAAATAATTTTGAGCGTGCAATATGAATAATTCTTATAGAGCGATAAATTACATTCAACCATACCTTCACTTCTCTCCCTGGATCTACGGCAGATCTCCATGAAAATACTGGTGTAAGTATAGAATATTACAATAAGGGGACACCAATACATCACTACCATACCGAACAAACTGTAGAAAACTTCGTGCACGTACGATGGGAAGATATTGAATGTTATACATTGCGTATAACAAGTGTAATTTGGATGCGTCTCAAGATGGAACACCAACATCTACAAGAAACGAAATTTAGCGCTAATCACGAAGCGAAGTGGCATTTTATGCAATTTGAATAAAAATTAATGCACCTGTGGCATGGAACAAAGTATAGAGCCAATCCACGCAAGCATCAGCAATATCTTCCCTCTCCTGTGAACATCTAGTATTTGGAGAGGTCGCATCACGGCGTAATATCTAGAAGATGAAGTTACATGTGTAGTCTTATCCAAAACGTGCGATTATTCTAAACACCGCAAATCGTGTTAATGTATTCCGCGGCAGAAATATCCCGAATATATCATAGATATCCTATTGACATTGCGTTATTAAATTGTTTTTATTGTTATATATTAATGATACTGATGTAATTTGGACATTCTGCTGTATGGGATACAACGTTCAATGGATTGGAACTAATAATGAATTTAATTGGATGCACTCACAATCAGTGCTCATTAGTGCATATATATTAAACCTATATTACTATTGCATTGTACATAATTGCCGATTAAAGATGTGTCTTTGACAAATATAAAAACGAGTTAAACCGTGAAATCTTCCACACATTTTGTTGTACTATTAAATAAAATATATATTTTATAATTCGAAATATTTACATTTTACTTTTATAATTAGATTAAATCAGTGTACAACTTTTAGGCTTTAATATGCAGTGCGTACTAAAAGTGTCGCAGAATAAACGCGATTTATGGTTATTGTTGTGCTGACCTGTCTATACTTATGCAGATTATTACAAAGGATGAAAGATACAGGCCGAATGTCCTGAAGAAAGCCATTATGCGACACATCGCGTCTCCTGCTTCCCAGGATACCGTGCTCGCCCATCCGATTTCGAATGGCATCATCAGGAATGTCACCTGGACAATGACAAGATGCAACATATCTCATGTTTGCTACATTGAAGCGCAAATCGCGAACGGTATGATTACTTTATCGCAAGTTATTTGCGCTCGCAGCGTTATACTTACAAAGAGGTCAGCGATCGACAAGTGCATTACGAGATTCTGTATCCGGGATTTGGACTTTCGTTTTTTTATTATGGTCAGCACGGAAATATTTCCAATGGCCGATATCACCATTAGGATGCTGTAAGTGATGATCGTCACCAAGTGGCCGTCATTGAAACGCAATTCGATTGGCAGTTCTGCGTGAATAGTGCCATTGCACTTGAAGCTCTCTTCGTCCTCGGCCTCGTCTAATTGCATTACGTTCCCCATATCATTGAAGATTAAATTGTCAATCATCTGAAACTGTCACGATCTTGTTAAAGATATATCTTTCGCAATCATGTATTTTCTCGATTTGCGGATTTTAATTGCGGAATTACTTCAAAAGTTTTTCCTTATCTGAAAGTTTATAGAATAATAAAAAGAAATGTTAGAGGATACGATTCGTTGTGGTGATGTGAATTCGAGATTTCATGCTCACACTTTTAGCTTGGAAAGTTTGGGAAATAAAATCCGAATAATATATATATCTAAAGAGAATGAAATAATACGTAATTATTCAAACAGATACACGTATCATGACGAACGTTTGCCAGATCGTATTTGTTTGTATTTAGTGATTTGGCCTTTAAATGTAATACATAGATAACATCAAAGAATTGCATTACAAAGTGATCTGCGATTCAAAGCTTGGATAACTAATCGCGATTGAAGAAAAAAAATGAGATTAAAACATAAAAAAAAGATCTTTTAAACTTTTATTTTTTATTTATCTACTATATTAAATGCAAAACGCAAAATGATTTTGCTGTAAAAATCATTTAGCTTCTCAAATTAATTTCCTATTATTTTTAAAAAAATATTTATATATGAAGAGATATTTAAAAAAAGAAAATATAAAATAGTTTTCAGACAGAATATGTTTTTTATGAGGTGTTTATATTGTTTTGAGTCTTACGAGAAAAGGGATGGAATCGCCTTCACGTTGCAGAGCTTCGGGTTGAATGATCGCATAAATCCTGAATTACATTGTAAATCAGCCGAAGAGAGCGTGCCGAGTGCAAAATAATATATTTCGAAGCGACATTCGTCGATCGCGATCTACTTGTAATTGTGTCGCCCCTGTGTGCTAGTGATAACGAACCCTCATTGTGCGGGGTATGTTATAATACTGATTCGTTTTACTTCTCGAGTTCTTGTTGACATACAGAAGCTTCGGCGCAGGTCCGAGCGACGTAGGTGTTGAAGCCCAGGCTCGAATGCTTGTTTCTACCAATGTAGTTTAATTTTAATCTTGATCTAATTATCCAAGCAGAACAATAAGTCATTATGATGTCAAAATAACTCCAAAACGATTAAAAGTTATTTTTCAATCATTTTCGATTTATTTTCACATTATCATGACTTGTTGCTCTGCTTGGATTAACTCTTCATTTTTTTCTAATTCTAAGAAATAAAAAAGACTGAAAAGTAAGTTGAACCGAGATTAAAATTAATCTACATTGATTGAAACGGGCATTAGTCTGCTATTTTTGGTAACTGTTTACGAACTGTTATATTCTTTGAGAACTGGTCAAAATCGCACTTGGTTGTTCATTAAGAAGAAAAAATGAGATAAAATAAAAGAAAGATATTAGAAAGAAAGCAACTCATATATCTTATTGCATTGCTGCAGTTTTGATATTAAATCATCAATATGGATCGCGTTCCAAAGTACCAAATCCGCCTTATATCATTTAACATGCGCAGAAATACGGAACTAAACTTCGGCCTCGAGGCACAAAGTGCATCGGGGGGGAAAACACGTTAAGATATCATTAACAAGTTGTTTTTCTTCAATTAATTGCTGTAATAAACTTCGTTTAATCGTGGTGTTCGATTTTTTGGGGATTTAAGTGATATAAATGTGACGCTTGTTTTGGTAGAATTAATGCACTAACACTATATGCTTCAAGTAAATATAGGAAATAGGTTAAAAAATGTTATCAAATATAACATCATTTACACAAAGTCAAAATAAAATTGATGCAAAAAATTGTTGCTCGATTTTCAGCATATTTTCTGAAAATCGAGTAATTTTTCTACGACGCAGAATAATGTGCTGAATCAATATAGTACGAAATGTTCGATAAGAGATTTCAATACGTTAGGAGAAAATAATTTTTCTTCCTGGATGCCGATAATTATCGCGATCCTTTATCTGAATTCTCGTTATTTTCACAATATATATATTTTGTGCGAATGAGCGACATGGTTGATACGACGCTAACTGATCTGCCTTGATTTCGGTTCAAATATGATTTGCGCAATTTATTTCACAAAAAAAAAAAAATAAAAAATAGACTATTAAATGTTTTCGTCCAGGAACGCCTAGATTAGATTAGACTAGAGGCTTTGTTTACATGAGATTAAGTACAGCGTCAATCGTAATAAGCACGCGTTTTAGCTCTTATAACAATTATATCAGTAATTATATCAAATAATTTGCCAATTATATGAAGAAAGATATTTATAAATTTGTATCGGATTTTATATGACGTAAAAAGCGTAGAATATGATGCTATCGGAATGGAGTCGTTTATATCATTCAATTAAGAATCCTCCTTCGCATGAAGCTTCATATCGACGTATCGATATAATGTAATTCGTCGGGCAATAAAACCTGATTAATGTTTCGCGTATTTGGGACGCGTTGCGTAAAAGATATCAAATTATAAATTAGAAATATTTAAAAATTAAGAATTTATTTGTCGCAAAAGGAAAACTGAAGCGAATCGATACGAAGACGATTAATCATTTTTGAAATTAAAAAAAATTATTTTTTATATAAATATAATGTTTGTATAAGAAATAATTTGCTGTTATTTGTTTTCGAACAGTAAATAACTGCGACAAAATGTCAATGCCGACGACGTCTGTCTCTGTGACGATTTAGTTCCTAACAAGAAAGATGATAGATAACTACGACGTGAAGATAATACGATTTATGGTTGTACAGTTTTTCCTTCGGTTTCCCTTAGAAATATTTTCTAGTTTTTATTTGTATTTTCAATAAATATAAAAAATAAATATTATCTCTACACTCTTATTTTTTAAATAAAAATACATTAAGAAAAAATTGTATAAGAATAAATCGTATGTCTTTTTCGATGAGAAAAAATTTTCAAAATAATATTTATTCGACCAATTGCTTACTCGGTGCAATTTCGCAGCTTCGATATATGAACTTATTCTTGGCACTTCTTTATCCACTTCGTTCCCTTTCAAATTGTAAACTGCAATTTATAATTTTTAATAATTATAATTTTCCAATTGAGTTATTCATGTGAGATTTAATCGACGATGCAAAGTGTCGGTTAGCTTCAATCAGATTTTGATATTGAAAAAAATCTGAAACTCTGCTTTTAACAGCGAAATCCCATTGACTGTGCACCGTAGCTTCTTCGTGAAAATGTGAAAACTTCTGCCACGATTATCTCTTTCTTGCGAATAATCGCGGAATTTTCTAATCGCGCTGCTTCACCCTCGCGCGTGAACCTGTGGCAATCGCGAGCGCATTTTCCACGTGCATGGTCTCAATCCATTTTCTTGACTGAGATTATCGCATAAACGCTGACACACATCAGTTCGATAGAACAATCGAAAAAAATTCCGTATCGCGGCGAGACGAAAAAAAATTAAGAAGAAAAATAAAGAGGAAAAATAAAGAAGAAAATAAAGAGAAGGATTTATCGTCTACGTCGAAACGTATAGAAGGACGCGCCCCGTTGGATATCGCAAGTTTCGCATAACGCGGGGGAATGCGATTATATATGCGGATGCACGTGATCGACGACTGCTAAACAACGGAATTCGGCCAAGTAAGTATAATTAAGCGCGCGATGATTGACGCGGGACTGCCGATCCCGCGGAATGCTTGCGATTTACCCGCCGACGCGAACACTTAGGCCAGCGTCAAGGGTCAAATGTCAAATCTCCGCTGATAGAACTATAACGTGTCAGAGACAGTGATGTTGGTCGAGCACACAAACGGAAAGTGACCGGAGGGACGGAGAATTCGTGAAAGAGGCAGAGATCAATGTGAATGAATCGTACATATTTACTTGGAGAAACGAGTATATCTTTGGACATTTCATCATATATTGATGTTAATTAATGCTACTATTTCTCTATCACTTTCTAATGATGCTATGGAAAAAATATCTTCTGGATGGAACACAGTCATAAGACGTTATCATGACTTCATTTGTCACATATAAATAAGGTCATAATAATGTAACAATTTAAAATACTTAAATTTAACTTAAATTTAATACTTAAATTAAACTTTTAAAGAATTAAAATATTACTTCTGTAAAGTTTAAATTTTATAATGCATTCAGGTAGAATATAGAATTATAATAATATCATAAAAAATCATGACCTTATTATCATGACCTTATTTGTCATTTACAAGTTCTTTGTCACTTATAAATGACAAATGAAGTCACAATGATATTCTTATATGATGTTATTGTGACTTCTATGTCTATCTGGACTTATGTTATAAGATTTAAACTTTACAAAAGTGTATTTTAATATTTAATATTATACGTATATTCATTATAAATGACAAATAAGATCATGATGAATAACGTTCTTTGATTATTGTGACTTTTATATTCTACCTGAGTTTGCGTTATAAGATTTATATTTTATAAAAGTATATTTTAATATCTTTTGTTACAATTTAATTATGTTTTTAATTCTTTAAATTCTTTATATCAAGATACTGTTTTTTTTAGAGGAAAACTAAAGACAATTCCAAGAACAATAAGTTACGATGTTTAATGTCCAAACATTAAAATGAATCGGAAATGATAGAAAAATGACTTTTAACGATCATTTTGGAATCATCTTGATATCATAACTTACTGTTCTATTTGGAGGACTATTATAGTAGTATTGAAAAACTAAAAGAGCAACATTTATAACTTGATTCTAAATATTCTATTAGCTCCGGGATTTTTATCTTTTGCACATCTTGCTTTCCAAAGTAGCTTAGTATAAACATCCACGAAGTGTTAACAATCACAAAGATTAGCAAAATGTCACTATTTACAGGAAAATTTTGTACTAAACACTTTAATTATCAGTACATGAAGTGTACGTGCATATGAATAATGATAAGATAAAAAAGAAAAATAAAAATAATATGACGCAAACTAAAATTTAAAGTTAGAATTGAAATTGAACAGAGCATTTGCCATATGTAATGTAAATACATACATCATAAACAATTTTCTTCTTGTTGAAATGGAAGAAGAACTTGCTCTATCAATAAATCTCAAACCGTGAAACTCATTTAAAAATTTAAACATTGACTTACTATCTGATTTTATAAAGCAGAATTTGTTTGAACAAAATTAAATACTACTTTTCTACAATACTATCTATTTGCAAAAAATGCGTAGGATATTATAAGTTCTTAAGCAATTGTTATATAATTTATGACTAGGTATTTATTTATATGAACGCGCTGGTTTAAATATGGCATCAGTTTCCCTCTTCTTGTCACGTGATTAACTTTAGTTCACCATTTGTGGATTCACTACGATGGCGCTAAAAATTGCCTTCCAATAGAAACATTTTAGATTCTAGGGCGTGTTCAGTCGATTATGTATCTCGAAATGAGATGAAAATTACAAAAATTAGCAAATTCACTAGAATATTCATAATTTAATTGGTCAATATCTAGTGAATTATTCTTTTATAATTTTCACCTCGTATCAAGATACACAATTGATTCTCAGATTCCCACCCGAATGCTTCCCAGATGCTATCCTTGTTTAACATTCGATAAACAACAAGAAAATATTTTAATCTAAAAAATCCGATTTTATACCAATATCGATTAATCAGCATTAACTATCAACCGTAATTGGTCAATTCTACTAAACAGCAAATGTGATTGGTCAATTAACAGCCGATTAGTAACTGGCATTTTTCGTAAAAAAAAAACTTCGTAGAAAAAAACATGTCAATCAGATGATTTGTTAAAGCTGTACATTTTCCGCCAATTTGAAAAACGTGAATTCGAGAAAAACGTGTTTAAAGTTTTATTTTATAATAACTTTTTGTTAATAATATTTTGCAACTTAATTTAATTAGCGATTCCTGGCCTATAAGTCAATTTCTCCTCCTGTTTGAAGAACAAATGTTTTGCTGCATTTGAGCCCTTCTTCTTTCGATTCTTGCTTGTTTTGCGCATAATACCTTGATTTTTGATCGATGCAAAATTTAGTTTAACAAGTCATAAATTGTTTTACAATTTTGAATATTGCAAAATCTTTTTACAGGCATATTCTACACACTTAAGAGATGTAAAAACTGTAAAAAAAAAATCGATTTTTTTCACTCTCTAAAGAATAGAACCTCCTTAAGTAATGTCTTAAGTAATATCTTAAGTTAATGGCTGCAGCACAGGCTCTCGCATAATGCATAGCTCATAAGGGAATTAACCAATCGAAATCCTTCTTTTCTATGAAATGATAGGAAAAAAAAGATTCTGATTATTTGATTTGCTTATGCATTATGCGTTATGCATTATGCAAAAGTCTGTGCTGCGGCTTTTACGCGGCCCTGATTGGTTCGTGACATTTAAGACTGTACTTAAACAGTCTTAAATATAAGAATCGATTATGAATTAACACTGACTTAAGAATAAACAGTTGCAAGTTGTTTTTTTGAACGTAGTCTAAAAGCATAGATACAACATGAATTAAAGATTTTTAGCTGTTCGTGCATTTCAAAACATATTTCAGAAGTTTGTCTTGTTTAGTTATAGATATGTTCTTCTTAGCTGAAGTTCTTGAATGATTCATCTTTCTTCCTTTTCTTTCCATGTTGAAAAGAAAACGTGAAAAGATGAACCAATCAAAAAGTTCAATTAAAAAGAAGAGGCTTTATATTAAAACAGCATAGAACAGATTGAATAAATAAGAATAGGGTAAATTTTCTTGAATGAAAAAGAAATGAGAGTTTCTTCAATACTTAACATGATGGATCATATTATTAGATAAAATTGAAATGCATTGGAGAAAAATGAATGAGGGAGATTTATACTTACATCCGTTTTTTTATCAATCAACGCTCAAGCGCCGTCTGCATGAGAATCCGACCTTAATCGTAATCGTCGATCTAATGGAATATGCCAATCAGATGCAAGAAATCATTAATGAATATAAGTGTAGTATTAAATGTTCAATGCAAAATAGTTCATTGTAATTTTCGCACTTAAATTTGAAATAAGTGTAACCGAAAAAATTGAAAATAAGCGGAAGATTTGAAAATTATTGTAAATATTATTTCACTCAAAATTAAAGTAATGCATTCTAAATTAATAAAATGTAACTATATAGAATAAATAATATTTATATATGAATATAATAAAAGGAATTAATTCATCAAATAATTAATCTTCAATATTTTATTGACATAGATAAAATCATCAATCTCTTATTGTTCGATTTAGAAAGAAAAATTAAAATAAAGAATTTTACAGTCAAAAATTTTGCTGATAATAAACAATTCTATCGGTTGAATTAATTTAATTTACTAAGTTAATCTAATTTTTTTAAATAAAATCGTTTTGAAAATATGTAGTTTTTAATAAAATCGGATAATTTCATTAATGTGGAAACTCCACAATTTTTGGCGAAAATGGAGAAAACATCAATGAATTGATTTGAGTCAAATTTGGTTAATCAAGTTCATTTGGACAAGTTATGTCGCGCATGCGAATCCTCAATATTTCGGAAACGTTCAGCCCGCCATTCTGTCGTCCCATTTACCCCCTCCTTCTCCTCGTGACTTGGTTCAACTTGGTTACCATTCCGAGTCCCAGCCAGTTCGTGTTTGTTGCCCGTGAAGGATGCCTTCTGCCAACCCCAAACTAGAAAAACAGGCCTCTACGGAGACCGTGGATCCGTTACGCCAAGCGATCGTCGTAATCGAGCACAAGATACGGAATCTCGAGAAGCGTAAGGTAAATGCAACATCGCGGCCAAATCATAATTACAGACAAATGTCTATGTCTGTCAGTCGTGGCTTTCTCGCCGCGATCCGCCATGATCCTTCGACATGCCATGTGCTCGCGCCTCGATTTTTCAAGGGTACATGCAACGCGTTATGTCCACGTATCGCCGGATCGAGTATCAATCCGCAATCCTTTACAATGTATGGTCTAATAAATAATATTTCGAGCTTCCGGACACGCCAACTTATCATCGCCAACCTTATATCATGGCGGTGTACAGTCTACGTGTACACGAAACTTTTCTTTATGCACGACGCGCTTTTTAACGCCTTTGGCGGGACGCGACGCTGGCACGTACCCGATAATAACGTCTGCTGACGATTTATTTACGTTAGAGTCTTGCTGCGCCATAGGGTGTTCCCGCGATCGACGTTCGGCGTTTCCCGGTTTCCAGTTTTAGTTTGTTAGCGGTAAATGTCGACGCTGCTTTGTCGTGCATTTCGTCATGCTTTCGCGGAATATTTCTAAACGTTTGATCTTTTAGAACAAGAGCATAAACTTTGATGTTATCTAAACTTTTGTTATATCTTACATTATGTTCTAACTGATTTATAACCATGCTTGGTTTTGATGTAAACACAATGGATCTTTTTTTATTCTTGCACTAAGCTGCACTAAAACTTTTTTCTTGCTTCAGCCAAATCAAATGTATATCTGTTTCACTTTAAGTTTTAAAAGTATATATTAATTACAGAATTTTAAAAGTATATATTAAAAAAGTGTATAATTACAAAAAACAGTATATTAATTACAGAAAACAGTATAAATATAATGCTTATTTTACAATTTATAATATAATGTTGAATGTAATTAATTGTCTCTCTTTTTTTTCTTTTTATCTTTCTCTTTTTATTTTTCTCATTTTCTCTCAAAAGAAATCAAACAAATCTATAAAATGTATTCTTTAAATTTAGGGGAGGCTCGAATCATATAGAGATTTGCAAAAAAATGGAAGAGAATTAAATTCAGACCAAAAAACAGCGGTGGCGAAATATGATGAAGTGCTTCAAACACTAGAGATTACACGGGACTTGTATAAGCAAATCGTTAATATTGCTAATGATGCGGTTAAACAGCAGAAGAAATTGGCACGGAAAGAGGCTGTTGAGCGTATGCAACAAGACATTGCAAAAGTATAATTCAAAATAAAGTTATTACATTAGTAATTATATATTGTTATATTGTATAAGTTATTATATATTGTTACATACAATTAAATTATTATACAATTATACAATTAAATTATTATACAATTATACAATTAAATTATTATACATTCTTATATATATTATGTAAGATGTAATTTTAAGAAAATATGATCTCGGTTGTAGGTAAAGGAAGTGCTACTTGCTCAGCATGTCCTAATAAGCATAAATACTGATTCTGTTAGAGACGATTTCTTTCATGGAAAGAACGGGGCTATAAAACTGACGGAAGAGGAATTCAAGTATCTAGACAATTTATATAATGAGATAGTGATAAAGAATCAGCGTGAAGAAGGTGATCTGACATTTGTTCAGCAAGCACAAAAAGTGGCGGAGCATTATGTTGCGATTGTTGATGGAAAGCAACGTGAAGTTATTGGCACTACTTATAATAAATTGAAAGAGATAATTGCAAAAATTAATCAGTGCGGCTATTTCGATCAA
>NW_017259291.1:5001036-5008325 GCF_001594045.1 Atta colombica | reverse complement strand
ATATATATAAATATAAATCTGATCGATTTATATCTGTACAGATTACTGAAACTGTAGCAGAGACCAAGATTACTAATGCACAGACAGCTCAAGAACAAGTCAATGAAGAATACAGTAATGGCAATGACAGGCACATTCCACCGGAATCTATGATACCTATTCCAAATTTTCCAGTTCAAGTTACTACACTTCCCGTTGTTTCTGGTGCTGCTCCAGTTTCGGGACCCATACCGGTTGTACCACAACCAATACCTCATCCAGCTGCGCCAGTTGACACCCCGTATTATACAAATGCTACTACTTTTGTTCCTCAACCACAACAACAACAGCAGCAGCAAGCTCAGCAATCTCAACAACAACCTCCACCAGCGCCTCGTATCAATGACGTTATAGGCACGCCTAACTTCTTTTTTTTGCAAGAATCTGAACTTGATTCAGATGTTACGTCGCAAACACCCATCGTATCACACATTCCTCCTACAGTTAATGCGCCTATTCCTTCGCAAACCTTCACAAATCAGAACTTTGCAAATGCACCTGTGGGCGTACCTCAACAGGTCATATATCAACACCAACCGCCGCAAGATATGTCGCACATTCCTGGTTTCGCGAATCCTAATCCACCACCGCCAATTCCGATGCCACCTTCTCATCAGCAACCAAATATGCAATATAGCCCGCAACATCCCACTAGTTTCCAGCCTCAACAACCACAGCAACAAAATACCGCACAATTGCCTCAGCAAGGTCAAATGCAAAACTTCAACGAGCAGACGCATCAGCAAGAAGCTCAAACATCCACAGAGGTAACATTCTTGAATTAAAATTGATTTATTAAATTATATATGCTATTGATTTTCATTGTGACACGCGGATTCTTCCAGGAAAAGATTGAGAATGGTCAAAATGAAATTCCCGATCCATCATTGGAACAACAAAATGAATCGATCGATTGGTGTCAGATGACCGAGACCAATGATTGGAATCAGTCTGATCAACAGCAACAATCTGTCCAAGATTGCCAGCAAGCGTCACAACAGACATCTCAGCAGACTTGGGTACCTGATCAACGTGGTGGATACAGAGGAAGAGGTGGCAGAAGAGGAACTGCTAATAGCTATAATAGCAGAGGCAGGGGAAATTATCAACAAAATGGACGCGCAGGACAAGGTAAAAGGATATTATTTTAAATTAAACAGATGAAATTATTTTTTATAATTTTCCATAAAACATTCTTCCAGTATTTTGAATAAATCTTTTAATTCTAAAGGCTAAATCATACAGCATTAATTTCTTTTCTAGGCACGTATTATCGTAATGATAATAACTACCAAAACGGATATCAGCAGCGTGCCTGGGGCAACAACGAAGGAAATAACGGATATAATTCTGGCTTCAAGCGTGGCAGTGGCGGTGGATCAAGAGGTGCACGCAACGACCGCGTTAGTCGCGGACAATTCCGAGGACAAAGGGGAAACAATCGTGGATACGCACCACGCGGCAAGCCTCATACGCAATAAGAAAGAAAAAAAGAACGCTATATTTAGCGTAAATGCACAGTAAAACACACTATAAGATGCTCTGCGATTATGATTCAACTGTCTATTTATGAAAAAGCTTAAGTCGAAACAATGCATTTGCAATGAGATGAAACTTCAATGTAGTGGATACCGTGCAGTATTGCATGCTTAAGAATATTATACACAATATAGTAACTGAGATATGAAAAAGATCGATTAAGTGGATTAAGTGGAACGTCAGCTTTTGTAGTACAGATTTAACTGTATTACATGTTTTTTTATCTATTGCATATTCACATGTATCAAATAACACTGAGAAGATAGTTTATTGATTACATACAAAACGTAACTTGCATCTGATATGTGTCATACAAAGGTAAGTATGACATATGACGAGAAATCTTGTGCTGGCATTTGCAGGTACTTGCGGCTTAGGACATTTCTTAAATATGACATTGAACAAATAAAAGTTTACATATGAATTTGGTGTTTGTAATTATAAAGAGAAGATTAATGTTGATAAAAAATATGCAGAGATAACATTGTGATATATGAAAGAAAATCAACCAAATTCAGAAGTGTGAACCTACCGTGCAAGTATTATTATATTATGACAGAAGGCAGGTTTCACAGGGCAACAACAGCTGATTAACAAAGATTAGAAAAATAATTTTATTATAAAAAATATAAAAAAAACGAGAACTCAACATACAAACATTTCATGTAAAGACTCAAGAACGTATTTAAAAATAATATTAAGATGATTATAAGTGTATAATAGGCACGACCTTTGTCTTGCGTCATTTAAAAAAGAATTTTAGATACCAGAAAAAAGAGGATATATTGAGCCATGCCTTCTATTACTAACGATATTCCTGACAATGAATTTGAAACATAAATTAGAATTTATCGAGAAACCAGTAATTTAGGAGCTGTAAATGATTCGCGATATATAAAATTTATAAAAAACGTATTTTTTTTCATGTAAAAATATATCGTGATAATGCTTTAAATTGTTATCGCTCCTTCTCCTGTTTTTTCTGGGTGATTCCAAAATTCTTCTCGATGATCGCGCTCACACAGCTACGGCTAAGCGAAAGAGATTGCGGTGCAATGTCTTCGTTTACGATGTAACGCATTACCTGATTTTTTTTCTATTACGAAAAGTAAAGAAACATATGATTATTTTTAAAACGGAAAAAACGATTAATGTGCGAGGCTTTAGCATATAAGCGAGTTTATTGTACAATTATTAAATAGACCCAGAAGACGTGAGAAGAGAGAAAGAAAAGAGAGAGAGAGAGAGAAAATATGTTTCTTATATTGCGCCGCCAATAAGCCACGCACCACACCGATGAAACGTACGTTTATTGTATTTCGTTTGTACATTTGTGTTTAATCACTATCCACCCAATTCCCCTTATCTCGATTACGTTAAACTATCCTATCAATATACCTGTGTATCTTCCAAATAAAAATCTAATTCATCGCACTAATCTGTCTATTTATTTCGAAAATAATTGCGATTGTTCTATTTCACTTTTAACAAAATTTAGCTGATATGTTATTAATGTTTTTATAATTATTTATATTTTATAACTAAAATTTTTTTTATATATAAATATTTTTGTAATTTTTTATAATTATTTTTATATTTATTGATATTGTTACGTTTACTCAATGTTTATTGTTATTTGATGTTATTATTTACGTTGTTGTCAGTATGATATAAATTAATATTTTTATAAAATTTATCATATTTCAAACGCAAGGTTTTGAATTTAGAATCACTGTACATATTTAATTTATATGTGTTAGGTTCTATTCTATTGATGTGTTATATGTAAATTCTGCAGAAGAAAATACATATATGTTAAGTATTTATCTTAGTTATCGGATTCATCTCAGATGCATTTTGCTGTATTATATTAACAGATAATATGTGCGTGTATACTACTAGATCTACAGCTGGTCATGTCATACACAGATGATTTGTATTGATTGTGTACGCTTGTATAATGCACTAACTTGTGCATTTGGCACAAAGCTGCGGATAGTACACACACTGCATGCATAAAAATTTTTATATACGTAACGTTGTGATGATAAATGTTTGAAAAATATTGTGAACTACCCTAATGATTCTGATTAAAATATAGTTTCTATATAACGGCTGTATACAGCCTACAATTAAACTTGGTTTGTGTAAGTTAACCTTAGTTTCAGTTTACTGCTAATTCATCTCATAATCTTTTTCTAAATAAGAATTTTCCAATTGATAACGAAAATTTAAGTACAAAATGCTACTACAAAGATTATATCGTATTACAAATTGCAACAGAATTCTTCGAAGAGCTGTTTTATATAAAAATATTCATCCAGTACGTAAGGTAAATAAAAAACAAAATATAAAATATAACAGCAATAGTAACAATAACTTAATTAAATATTAATAAATTAAAGATTATTAATAAATTAAAGATTATTTTTTCCAGTGGGAAAACAATATGCAAATTTTTAGAAAGTTAACAATAATGTCACCATTTACTGTAATGGGAATATGGGGATTTGTAAAAAGCAATAATGATGACAACACATTGCAACAAAATGCAACAAAAGAACTTCTTGCTAAAGCAGATACGCTTTTCGATCAGGGAAACTATAGAAATATATATGATCTTCTCTCAAACTATAAGGTAATTTTTTCTAATTTATATTTTCGCATTTACATTTTCACTTAATTACACAATTATAATATATATGTTTCTATACAACGTATGTATAATTATAATATGTCTTTTATATTACATAGGACAGTAAGGATGTTGAAATCTTATGGCGTTTAAGTAGAGCCATTTATAAAATGTCTGAAATGGCCAGTGATGTTGAAGCACAAAAGTTAACTTATGAAGGATATGATTTGTTATGTAAAGCTCTTGATATTCAAGAAGATCACTATGCCTTGCATAAATGGATATCTATATTTCTTAATAAGAAAAGTATTTTGGAAGGTACAAAGGCACATATAAAGGAATCATATAATATTAAAAAACATATGTTGGTAAGATATTTGGTGTTGGTAAATCATTACTTTAATTATTTGCTGGATATTACTTTGCAATTTAAATAGTGAAATATTATAT
This sequence comes from Atta colombica, assembly GCF_001594045.1. NCBI lineage: Eukaryota > Metazoa > Arthropoda > Insecta > Hymenoptera > Formicidae > Atta > Atta colombica. The sequence continues at coordinate 5,003,662 of NW_017259291.1, read as the reverse complement.
TTTATAAATAGTTTATAAATAGCAATATTATAATATTTTATAAACAGCAAAAATGAAGATGATCTCATAAATCATTACTGTGATTTTAAATTATTATTATTATTATTTATTCTAGAGAGCGTTAGAGTTAAACTCTAGTGATGCAACGTTACTTTATATGCTTGGAAGCTGGTGCTACGAGATTTCAAATCTGACATGGTATCAACGAAAAATAGCATCTATTGTATTTGGAGAACCACCAACTTCGACATTTGAAGAAGCGTTGATGTACCACGAGGCTGCTGAAAAAACTGATCCAAATTTCTACAGTCACAATTTACTAATGCTAGGAAAGACATATTTGAAATTGAATCGTAAGGAAGACGCGATAAAGTATTTTAAAAAAACTGCTGAATTTCCTGCAAAGAATGATGAAGATCAACAAGCGAAACAAGAAGCACAAAAAATATTAAATAGTATTTAAAAATAGTACCTATATGCAGAGATAAATATTAAACTGCATTTTGTAAGGGAGAATTATTTGGATATTTTTAACATTTTTATTGTTTAAAAATAAATTTATTGTTACTAGAATGATACCATGACTATAATTATATGTATATGTAATTGATATATTTATTATATATATATATATATATTACATATACATATTTATATAAATAGATTTACTTACATGTTTAATATATTTTTTACTTATTTATTATTGTAACACAGGGACTACATAAGATATTTTATATACATTTATAAGTTAATAAATAGAATAATGATTACATCAATGATATTTGTTTTATGTGATAATTAGTTATAAATTAAAAAAATTATTTGCGAAGATACATAGGATAATTTTCACCGTTTTAAAATTAATATTTTTAAAATTTAATAAACATGATATGTCAGCGATAATATAAATACTCAAGAAATAAGGTTTATCTTCGTCTTAATCAGAAAATAATTTACAATATTTAATTTAGCATTTCTATTTTTTTCTAGCTTTTTATATTTTGTGAGCATTAAAACTGTAAAAATTTTTTAAGCAATTATTTTTTTAATAAATTATTTAAAAAAAAAAGGAATAAAATTGTGTTGCAAAATCGTTTTGATTTATTAAAACTATCGTTTGATTAATTAATTAATATTAATTAATTAATTTTGATTTAATAATTAAAAATTATTCTTCACGTAAGAATATTAGAAGATATAAATAAATATGTTTTTTCTTAAAATGGATAAATTTCATCTTTTAATTACACATTAATTTTTCATAATTTTAACAATTCGTTTTAGAACAAAAACTCAAGTAATCGTTCAAAATTATATTTAAAAAAAAGCAAAATTAATTTACATGTGAAATTTATTTATATATTATACAAACATTTTACATTTTATGCATATTTTAATAATTATATTCCATATATTTTTAAACATTCTCAAATGAATGTAATTACTAATTACCGTTTTAGGCGATACATAAAAAGTGAATTCATAAAACAATTCGCAATGTATACGATAATAGTCCATTCATCGAAATATAAGGAACGAAATATTCAGTGTAGATTAATTGTACAAAAAAATTAAAAGTTATCGTTATAATTGTTATTGTCGGCGAGCGGCGTCTCATTGTTTATATCGCGCGCCGCCCCGCGTCATATTTACGAGGAAGGTCGCCGCGTCATCATTTTCGTCGCGCCACTCGAACCAACAGGCAGCCGAGCAGCTCTGCGCGTACTGCGTAGTATATACATGTATTACGTCGCGAAATGCGCCGCGGTAAGTATTATATGACACTAGAGATAAAAGAAATCACAAAGATACCTCGTTCTCTGTTAATTGTCGGATTATTCATCTACGCGATGGATTGACTCTCGCCATTCGCACGATCAGTGAACGCGAGTCAAATCGCCGGTCGTTCGTTTGCGCGGCGGACGTTTCCCGCGTGAGAAATTTATTTTATCTCTAGAAGTATATTCGAGGAGAACAAGAATAGATTAACATTTGCCACTAGTTTTACTTGATGGGCGATATTATTTCTCGAAGGAGACTTGAATTCGACAAATGCGTTTTGTGCCGCGTATTATTCAATAATGAGAGTTTTTGCGCCGCCAACTAAAGCAACTAGTTCGCGCGTTTTTCGTGTGATTTACATAACGGAATGACGGGATGTGTCAATCGTTTAACTGCGTTTTGTTGAATTTACGGGCTTGGAGTTATGTCGCAAGCGATTCGGGTGTACATTTTCGAACGGCTCGCTCGGTTGCTGATTCGACTCGCGTTGTATCCATGCGGCGTCGGTGTGAAGTTGGCGACATTCGAATTTCTCGGCAAGTCGTTGGATTTGAACAACGCGACAACGCCATAATGCGTCGATCGTTTCGTCTCGGGAGTGTAATAAAATATCGCGATTGTGATATTGTTACTATTAGTTCGGTCTCGGTTTCCGCGTTTTCGTGAGTGTTGCTTCGTGAGAATGCATGTGCAGCGGGCAATCTTGGGACGAGGACGTCAGATTTATTGGCAGAGCGTCGCCAGCGTCGCATCGCGTCGAATTGATGGGTGAGTACTTTTTTCTATTATTTTTTTCTTTTACGATGAGATGATGGATTTATGAATATTAATTGATTAGATGTAA
>NW_017259291.1:4992034-5000936 GCF_001594045.1 Atta colombica | reverse complement strand
AAATTGAAAATTGAATCACTATGTTTCATGATTGGCTCAATTTTCTTTATTTAGAGAATTTCATTCCAAAAAATTTTGAGATGGAGTAACATATTTCATCCAATGCTTGGAAATAAATAAAATGACTATTGATGATTTTATTTTTAATATTTTATAATTTTTAATAAATTAAAAAAATAATTCTAACCAATTAAATTTAAAAAATGGTTTCGATCAAGAATAAAGTAATTCAATTTGCATTGCGTCAATATTACCAAAGTTTCTTTATTTTATTTTTAGATTTTAAAATATTTATAATTCTATATATAAAAAAATAGAAAGAATTTGTCATTTAAAAGCAAAGAATATCGACAATACAGATAGTGAGAAATAAATGCTATAAGAAATCGAAATAATAAAACACGTAGATGCTACAGAATTTTATTTATTATATGGTAATTTCCGCATTATACGACTACGCATTGTAGCAAGAATTCTAATGATAAATAATTTATATTATTAGAGAAAAGTGCATATGTAGATATCGAGTAGGAATGCTGATATTATATATTTAGAACAATATCAGTGTATATTTTTGAAAATTTGAATACATTCTAAATGATATCGATATTATCTAGATCTCACCTAGGAAACTTTACTACTTTAGACTCGGAAACTGCTTGAGAACCAAATGCTTCTATCTTTTTATCATTGAGCAAGATAGAGAGAAAATAAAAAAAAGAAAAGAGACTGATTAATTCTGATATTTATCGTTTTTTGTTTTCTTTCTATCTTATTCAACAAGATAATAAAAAAATGGAAACATTTAGCTCGCGAGTGTTGCATAAATCTATTCTAAATAATATCGATATGAATTGATAGGTACTTGATTTGAATTGGACGTTTCTTATTTGAAATGCATCCATAATTCTTGTAAAACTCGATATTACTTATTTTTTAATTACCTTATATTACCTGATATCGATGAAACGATATTTAGACATTGACTAAATTTCATAAATACATATTGAACTTAATCCCATCCCTAAATACAGAATAGAAAATAAAAGCGGGATGAAACTTGCGCAATTCTCTCTCAGCATCTAAAGTTAGTATATAGAACGATGATTACTTAATGATCCATCTTTAGGTTTGATTGTTTTAATATCCAATGTTTAACTACTATAAACTTCTACATATAATTCGGAATTTCATAAAGGCTTAAAAAAGTTACAAGATATTTCCTATCAACTTTAACATCATCAAGAACATTGTTCTTGATATAATTCTGAAATCTTCATATATGTATATAGTTTTGAAATTATGATATTCTCATAGATATAGTTTCGTTTTTGCAATCACGTATAATATTAACATTTCTTATGCGTCAATTCGTTCTTTTTACTCTTGAAGATAAAGTCTAACATTTATATAATTACATGTGCTATTTCGCAAATCTATATATACACATTGTACGCTGATAATAATATTATTTGCATGTATATTCCTCGGTGCGTTCCATGCAAGTCTCGCAGTGTACGCGGCAACACCAGTGAAACTTGCATCTGCATTGCCACGTTCTCGTGAATTGATGTGTATTGTAGCCGCGACCGCAACACATTAAATCGCATCCATCGGTTTCTAAAAACAGAAAAAGATTTTTACTGTTTTCGTAAGCGAGAAAAAATTCTTATTGAAGAATTAAATAGAATATCTCGATAATTAAATTAAATATTTGAAATAGAAATCTGTCTAAAACCAGCAAGCTGATTTTTTTTGGAAATGAAAATTATGAAAATTAAATGTTTAATAAGATAGCGTATTATCCATGGAATTATGAAACTTTGTGTCAGGACTTCTTTCTCTTACCTGTGCTAGTACGGTTGCAATATCTACCCTGTGTACCGAGGCTACCTTGCGCCAAGTCCGGCTCACAATAATTGGGGGAGGGTTGAAGATAAACTAGCTCACTTCTTTTTGGAATTCTTTTCGGATTTATAATGGAGCTTATAGTCGGGCTACCATCTTTGTCTTTCGACCGTTTCTGTGTTGAAAGTACTAAGTACTTCTTGGACTTGTTGATTTTCTTCAACAGTGGCTGTCGATTGTGCCGCGATTTGGCGAAATCGTTCGGCTTGCCTTGTGTTTTGGCATCGTTTCCCAATATGGGCACCATTTCTGGTAACATTGAATGCGACATTGCGTCCAGGGTCTGTAAATTATATGAGCTACATCAAATAATTTGCATTAAATTTCAGAAATAGCAATAAGAACACCATTAAATCAAATCATTATTGAATTTGATTTATATGTATATTGAATTAATCTCGTGTTTTAAATTGAGCGTTGATTTATTCGTAATAGATATTCACTAGAACAAGCTACCTGAACTGTGGGTGGGGGAGGCGGTGTAATGGCCATGACAGGTTTAGCTCTCCTGTATTTTTTCATAAGCGCATCGCCAATCTGACGAAAACTGGGTAACGTTCGCCAACATGTTCTTACAGTGCAAGATCCAGATACACCGTGACATTTGCATTCCGTTTGTAGAAGAGCCTTCACTATCTGAAAAGAAAAAAATGTTACAAATAAATATAATTTCTGTAATTATGCGATTTCACATATTTTCTTCAATGATGACATCCGATGATTAATTCTTTTAACTGATTAATTCTTTTTATTCAACTACTTCAACTTTTAAATGAAATATACAATATTTGAAAAATAGGTCTTATTTAAATTATCTATATATACAGTATTGATTTATTAGTAACAATAAAAAATTAGTAGCAATAAAAAATTTTTGCTACTCTTTGAATTGATTTTACAAGTTCAAATATATCATAGAGACTTTGTGTGTAGAGTCTTAAAACGCATTTATATATCGCATCGAAACAGATTATCACTTCTATCGTGCGCTTAATAAAGTGTACATCGATTTGTTCCTTACATTATACACGCGTATCCTATGCAAATTTCAAATCTACACATACGATCATCTTTTCAGAGTCTTTTTGGTCGGAGAACGAGAATGAAAACAAAAACTTACAATGCGCTCGATGAGAATGAATGCGTCGCCTGATGCTTGAATCATTTTCAAACGATATACACGGGTCCATTACGAAGAAATCAAAGGCGTAGAGTTTCGAACTGTCATAATATTATACGTAATTCAATTATTTTAATCATCTTGCGTGCAATTTTTTAAAATATTTTTCATCATGTTCAAAAAAATCTGTGACTATTCTATTCATTATTTCACTGATTTATATATTTTTCATTTAACCGTGCTTATGTAAAATAGAAATGTTATTATACAATTATTATTATTTTGCGTACAATTTAAATATTTTACTTGAGATAAAGTTAGTAGAGAAGTATTGTGAATTATCCTAAATTTTTAATTTTAATTCGAAAAGAATAAGCGAATTTGATTACATTCTTCATAGAGCTGAGAATCGATTATATATTTTGTAACGAGATGAAAATTACAAAAATGAGCAAATTCAGCAAAATATTCATAATTTCATTAATGCAAATCTTCAAGTGTGTAAAAAATAGCTGCAAAATATGTGTATATTATTAAGTTTCTGTGTAAAAATGACACTTAGATTACACGTTTAAATGTATGAATTCATTTTTTATACAGTAGTGTGTTATTTTTAAACGGAAAACCATTCACGCACACATATAATGTAGTCACTTTTTACATATATGGACTTCTAGTGAATGCCAATTTTTCACCAGTGAATTTTGCTCACTTTTGAAATTTTCATCTCGTTTCATTACACAGTCGACCTCCAGGTATAATACACGACTTGAATTGTCACAGGTCGCTAATTCTCGCGTTCTCTCGCGTTTATGAACGATTACGATGTTCTTCGGAACAATATATAGCGCGAATTTCGCATCGCCACGCCACTGGCGCGGGAGATGCATTTCGATTAACTCAAGGGTGATCTTAAACGGTTGTAATCGTATCGAATGTTCATCTGCAAAATCCTACGCACGCTCGATTCCCAATGGGGACCCTTCATTGTGCGCTGATCGTGGAACACGACGCGAACGCGTATGAAACTGGTTTAACATTTCGAATTATTCCGGCGCACCGCGTCGGTGCCACATACGGAGGAAGGTTTAAAAAAATCTTCAAGGCATAAAATATGTGGCGCGCCGGGGCGATCAACGTTAAGAATAAATCATTACCTCTGGGAGTACACGTACGTGCACATACGTGCGTGTACACAGACCAAGAGAGAGGTTTTATTGCCCGCTTGTAATAAGGACCAATCGAGGTAGACGAAAGTTCGAGACGAACTTTCCCCAATTAAGGCGCGCCGCCCTCACCGCTTCACCTTCGGGCATAATGCAATTGTTTCTTACAAACGCTCGTTTTCGATCATCAACCTTGCCGCGTGAGAATGATGACGATAAAAAAAGAGTTGTAGATTATTAGATCGAAAAAATGATCGGATTTTAATCCTGTATATATGCATTAATAATGTCTTGTATTCCCTTTCTCTCTCTCTTTTTTTCTCCCCTTTAATCCACCTCCTATTTTTCTCTCAAAATAAAAATTGGAAATTACCATAGACAGAACATTAAGATATCTAGATACGTTAAGCAAATAGTTATATGTACGCGAATCGCAGATCAACGACATTGTCTTCCTCGGTATAATTGGCTTCCCGCATAGGTTATTGGGCGATAAATCAAAATTGGTAATGTCTGATTTGCATACGCTTGGTGCACGATGAACGCGCCTCATTATGGATATTATCACTCTGTTATCCGATCTAATCTGTTGCCCATAGTTACAAGTTAACATGTGAGGCTCAATTTGTATAATGATTTTTCATAAAATATTAACACGCTAAAATACATTCCTGCATATTACTGTATAATCGAACATTTCTCTTCTTGACAAATTGATTACTTATTTTCCTTATAATATTAATTATTCTTGAATTATTGTTCCTTCACTAATTTTCTACATGACAGCATAATCATACGTAGAATATGAGTGAGATAAAATATTCTGCGCATATATCGTTACAATAGAATTGGTGGATTAGAATATTGTGAAAGGAAATGTTAAGAATTTGTTTAATTACGACGCGTTAAAAATACAAAATTCACAGAATAAAACTGATAACATTATATCAATTTTATAATATACAATTAATAATGATAAACGGATTCAACTCATCAATTTAATAACAAAAATAATAAGCAATAAATGGATCAATGGGAGATCCGCGCAGAAATGCGCAAATTCAATGAATATTATGTAGAATATATACTATATTACATTATTAAGTGGGAAATTATAATATTAATGTTACTAATAGTTTGTATTCTGCGGCAAGACTTTGATTGTATTCTTTATAAGGAAATCGTGGGCTTCGAATAGCGGGTAATCAGTTTGCAAGCGTAAACATTTAGGCGTAGAAGCAAATTAAGTTTCATGGGAAGTATATCTGTCTACTTCAATTACATTGTATATCATTTGTATAATATGATGTTATATAATCTTAGAATATATAATTACGCGATGGGATTGAGAAATGGCGAAGAGCTGTGCTGTCGTCAAATATCAGCGAGCTTAATCTTCGCGTTAAACGATTTCTCTTGTGAGTTACGGTAATTAATATTGCTTCACGGCAATTATGGTGCTCATTACATAGTATTACTTTCTGCTGACGCATAGTTTATAACTTGTGACGCCCGTGTCTGATCTCCTCTCATGAGAAACCTATCAGCTTTTTTTTTTTAATAATATTATAAAGATAAAAATGCAAAAAAGAACGCTATCATTAATTACTACGCTTACCTTTCTTCCGGCTTTATTATTATGAAGGTTCATCAGGCTCCGAGCATCGCCTTCGATCTCTCTCGCATCCAGAAACCTACGCGCGAACCTAACATTAAATTATAATATTAAAATTTATGCGTGTTTTAGCGTTCGCCGTATTCGCGCCGTTCGCGAGCAAGCTGGCGTAAGAAGCGACAAGAACTGATAGTGCAAATTAATTAACTATCAGTTTAATTACCTCATCCCGTACGTGACGTCGGCGCTGCAACCGCCCCATTCCCAACCGTTCGGCGGTAATTCCTTCCTCGTCCTATAAAAATACGATATTAATCAGTAATAATTAACACGTTGCGTGCTGTGCGCAAAACGTCACGGAATTTATAGCCTACCTTACAGCCGGTTCACAACCGCAAGCTGTGATGTTGCCACGGCTGCAAGCTGCTGTCACTGCATATGTGACGCCGGCCGAGCTTATCGCGTATGTAAAAGCCGCCTCTTTACTACCTGCGAGTAAAAAAATGTCAAATTTTCTGCTCTTATCTCATACAGATTAGAGGGTCGATTTGATTTTTGTACAAGGGAAGTTGACGAAGCAAATTTGAGAAATTTGCTTAAACATTCAAATCGATATTTCTAATTTAGTTTTAATACATATTATATAGTTTCAAAACTTATATAATAATTATTAATGTTATGATATCTTTTATTAAAATTTTATACATATAGTTATTATATAATCTATATATAATAATTTAACATCTATGCCTATCGTGGCAATCATTTCAAATTTGCACGTCGACTGTGTTCCGAAACTCGAGATTCACGATAGCAGGCATATTCAAATGGACGTTACCTTGTCAAGTATTTTCATCACGCGAATTTACTACAACTAGAACGCTCGCACTATGCGCGTAAAGCGCGAACGCAATTAATTACGCTATGCTCTCAGCTCGTTTACCGTGTCGAATGAATTACCGTACGTCCGTTTTCTCGCGATGTTCATTTTTCATTCCATTATCACAGTCGACACCTACGCGCCGCTCTGTCTTGAATCTGTCGGAGCCGGTTGGCGTTTCACTCTATCGTCGTCAAATTCGTCCAGCTGTAATTTGCTCGTCAGTGTTTGCTAGGGCGTGCAATAATCATGTAAATTCGGTTAAAGAAGAGGTATTGTACATTAGCTAAATGTTGAAATTCAATGTTGGCTATGAAGATGTCTACTTCGTGAACCTTTAAGAACCAATTTACAAGCAGTACTGCTTCCACTGATTTATGCTATTAGGAGAAATTATTGCGTTACAATATACAATAAATACTGTGAAACAACAGGCGCGTTTACGTCTCTCTCATAAAATTGTGGTCACAATACCATGTTCTGCTCTTTACGCCATTCAGTTTCTATTATTTCTAGACATTCTATTATTTCTGATATAACAGAGTGGAGTGTATCTCCACAGAGATGAAGTTTTCATCTAACCGATTTTTAAAAATATTTTATTACTTTTAAAGTTGATCTTTTTATTATAAAAAAAATTGTAAAATATTTTATTATAATAAAATATAATAAAATATTATATATATTATAATAAAACATCGAGAAAATAAATAGATATTCGAACAATTTGTGAGAGATTGTATACCCGTTTGCGAAAGCGCTATCCAAGCATTGTATTCTTCCCGAGCCGGCGCTCTAGGACGCGTCGTGAAGGAAGCTGATTGTGCGCGGAGACACCAACGGATACCATCGGTCAAAAGGTTGATGAATTTATGCTGAGCGTTTATGTCAAAGGACGGCAGCGCAGGCATCTATTTAGCGTCAGAGAAGCCGGTAAGGGGTAAATTTATCGTTTCGTTGGCGTTGCCGCGTTGTCGCTGAGACTTTTCTCTCGCTCTTTCTCTCCCGCTCCGACGGAGGAAGAGAGGTGTCCTTTCCATAAATTCATTTCAGCTGTAAAACGTGAACGCACCAAATGAGCACGGCTTCCATATTAGGGTCCGGCTCATGTGATACCGAAGAGTCGTTGTTCGTGCCGAACGGGCAATGCGAGAGACGAGAGTAGGCCTCAATCTATTTGCGATGTATATGTGCAATGTACATAGTCTTCTGTATAACCGTGTATTTGTGTGTCACATTACCTGTGCACTTATTAACGTCTGAAAATATTGCGGAGCGGCAAATAAAATGAGAATGGATTATCTTTTTGCGACGTAAAATAATGTTCTTGTTAAAATCAGTCCTCGTTCAAATGACCGTATTGATATTGATTCGCGTATAAAAAAACTGAAGAATACTCTCTAAATCTGAATCAATGGATAATCATTATATCAATGCCAAGTATGCCACTGGTAATCAGTGAATGAAATGTGAGATCCTTAATCTAATTTTTATGATGTGATCTAACTCTTGTTTTAGTGCTTAAAATCAATGAATATGATATTGGAAGATTGAAATTAACGTGCAAATCAGTAATTTAGTTATATAATCCTCAAATATTCTTTCTTTTTTAGTTCTTTTTTTTAGAACTTCACTGATTATCAATGTAAAGTGTGCCACTTGGTAATTAGTGACTATCCATTGATTTAGATTTAGAGAGTACATTATTTATAATCCCGATATTTACATTTCAAATTTCGATTGGATTTGATTGTTTCGTACTATATATTTCGTAAATTAAAGTGAAAGTAAAGGGCGGTATCGCAAAGTGGTGGTCGTTTGACAAAAAATAAAAAAAAGAGGAGAACAGCGCAAAGTCGCAAAAGAGGAATGGTCCGTGATTGATCGTTATACTGGCGATCTTTTAATTTATATCATTGCATTTTAAGTGACTCGCGTAATAGCTATATGAAATTTATAAGTCACCGCGTCACCGAACGTGGGCGATTATTTACGGTGATCGTGTGATGCGTACTCAAATTTAATAATAAGTACGTACTCATCGCAACCCTTCATTTTATCGTATTATTCATTATTTAGCGATAGTCACTTATTGATTAAAGATATTATTAATGTAAGGATATAAACATTACATGTATCGGCTAAATTAGCTTGCATATATATCGTTTTTAGCCAACGATTCATTTTATATCCTGTTATAAATTTATAATCGA
>NW_017259291.1:4922984-4991934 GCF_001594045.1 Atta colombica | reverse complement strand
TATATATATATAGAATATCCTATCGATGTTTTATTAACATAAAATATATTTTTTTAATTTTACTATTTAATTTTACATATCCATCTGAGAAAAATAATCACTCCTCTGGTAAGATATGAACATCATTTGTCAAATAATTACACAATTTTTAAGTCTTACCGATAGTGGAATAGGCAAGTTGATGCATCTTATGTGAGACGTAATCAGACTCAATCAGTCCTTAAGGAATCAGACTATTTAAACATGGAACTTTAATTAAGGCGAGAATCTCGAGTTAATACGCAGCCGGTATTAAAACTTGCACGAAATGATCTTCAGAAGGGTTAAATTTCGCATCTTACTCCTTCTTAGTTCTTGTTACGATGGAGAAATACATTGATGGCAGTGGATCTCAAATGGCGATGCGTCACGCATCCACCCACAAGGCTTACATTGTCCAATGGCAGTAAGACATTTTTTTGCCCGATGCTCCATTATTATATTCTCCGCGATTTTATGTGAGTCGATCTTATTAAAGATAACGAGTCCGATCCTATCAGGCAATAAAGTATTTCGCGTGTATCCATGCGATATTACCACTCCATCGAGGTGATATCCTGACTCGTTACTTGTCTCGCAATGAAAGGGGACGAGAAACGATTTGATTCTCAACTAGAAAGATATATCTCGTTATTTTGAAGAATGTTATGGAATGAGATTTCTTTAACGATGCATATTTCTTTGGAAAAGAATAGTTATTAAAAAATTATATACTACAACCAAAGAGACTATAAATAAATTATTTTAATTTTTTTTGCCATCGGCTAAAAATCGGTCGAAATAAAAAAAGTAAATTATTAAATTTTATATTAGGCTGTAATCAGATTGAAATATTATTCCGGTTAGGTTAGGTTAAGTTAAATTAGGAAAAAATTGTATACTATACATATTTAATAAAAATTATATATTATATATTTAGTAAAAAATTATATACTATAACCAAAGAGACTATAAATAAATGATTTAAATTTTTTTTGCCATCGGCTAAAAATCGATCGAAATAAAAAAATAAATTATTAAATTTTATATTAGGCTGTAATCAGATTGAAATGTTATTTCGGTTAAGATTCCTGATTTTAATTCTTTACGCGTGTGAGATGTATACAAGATGTATACCATAAACTAACTCTCGGTGGGTGGACGATAAGAAAGTTACCACCTTGGTGAAACGGACCCACCACCGACGGTGTTCTCTCCTTGTACCCTTCTTATGTTGGACGAGATCTTTATTTCGTCGTATGAAAAAAAAAAAACATTTGTCCGCTAGCTTGTATGCACGCGTGTGTATGCATGTGGAGCGTGCTTTCTCTCGCGCTTTATCTCCCTTTTCTCTCACTCGTCGTGTCGAGGTTAAAAGTTCGCGTGTCCCTGTCTCCCTTGTCGTGGACATTGTGTGTACAGGGAATCCTTATTCGCCTACGGCGTTTATCACAGGAGGACAGATCATTCGCTGGACTCGCCCACGCGACCTATATCGATGGTGAGCATCACTGAACGGTATTCAAACTACATGAAACGTTATTGTATTTTTTTTTTTTATTAATCTATGAGAATTACATTATATGCATTAGTCGAAAGATATGTTATTTGATTATATAAGATATTTTTTTAAAAGTATGACTCGATAAAAATTGCTTGCTTTTAGATATCGTATTTTGTTAAGATATACATTAATCAAGATTTTCGCAATAATATCTCGGATGTGAATTAGCGAAAAGAAGTTTATAGATACACGTTCTCTTTTCGAAAATTATTTTTTATTATTATGTATTATTTAATTATTATTTTTTAATTATTATTTATTATTTCCTTTTTACACAGTTACCTTTTCCCGAACGGAATGTTGTCGTTTTACTGTATCATTCCGCGTGATTTCTTTTACTTTAAATCTTTTTCTTTCAATTTTATCTTTCGGTTACGCTATTAGAAAAAAAGTAGACTGCTAAAGCGCGTCGAATCGGCGAATAAATTAAGACTAAGTTATTCTGGTCTTATTGTTAGTCAGAAAGAATCAGTGCTGAGATAAATTTTTCTATTCTTAAAACCTCTGCCAGCATCTGTATATTTAAGAATCTACACATTTTTATTCTCCTACGATATCATTTATCATTATTTCACAGTTTTCATTTAGTTACGCACGTAAAATGGAAATATATCATTCTATACATGAATGGAACGAAATTTTTATTTATGCACGAGCATATTTTAAGTAGTCTGAGTGAGCATATTAACAATGCTTTAGTGAAGAAAGAGAATCTTGAAGAAAAATCTTTCTATCTTTTTTTTCATTTTTCACTTTTTTGTTAGAGAGAGACAAGTAAATATTTGTTATTCTTTTATATCTTTGTTTATACTTTTCTTTCTATGTATTATTCAGATTTTATACTTCATGCTAAGCTATTTAGGTATACTTATGAGTGGATAAAATGTAAATCGAAGGAAAATATTAAGAATTATGTAACAGTAATAGCAAGATTTGACTGTAATTTGCGCTCGTCAAAAATTCTATTGATTTCGGAAAGAACTTATTGATCATTAACGAATAGAATTCAAGTTAATTCAACGATAAAAATTCTTATGTGATTGTAAATTTGATTAATAAATAAAAAATCAAATTGAATTCAGTAATCTACTTAAAAATTATGTCTAAAAAGAGAAATTAAATACATAAATCTTGCAGAGTGTAATACATGTATGATCGCGCGAATCTCGACAAACGTTTCTTAATTATATAATTGTTATTAAATTTTTTTATTTCCGATCTTACATGACGTCTATACAAGCTTATATCAAAGAGAGAAAGAAAAAGAAAGAGAGAAGTGTCAAGTTATTCATGAGACCAAATTGCGTGATGATAGTGTATGGGGTGGAATATTTTAAAGTCTGTGCTTTCTCTCTCCCTCATGACGGCGAAAGTAATGCACGCGAGCCAGAACGCTTCTCTCCTTTTGTGTCACGATGGATGAACCGAGACAGGACAAAAAGCAGCACGTTTTACCTCTCTTTGCTACAGGTAAGAACGTGGAGCCGACTCTTACTGCCGTGTAGCATCGTTCTTTTATAATTTGAAACGACTCGCCCGTACCGGTTCAATGAATAATCATCGCTCAATCATCATAAACTGCTGTCGAGTGGATGGATTAAAATAGGGCGACTATATTTTTTTTGTGTACGACAAAAAGATTTGTGGCGTGATTTTAATTGCGAGCTGCTCATGTTTTTGTTGAAATTGATTAGTATGAGAGTTAATCAATCAAAAAATATAGAGAGCAATTGACACTGTATCGTATCATGTAATTATTATATGAAATCGTACATGTCATGTATTTTGTGTTTGAATAAGTTTGCTATTTTTGACAATAGAAAGGAAAACGGAACAAACATGAATATTTATTTTCCTAGTAAAATTCAATAAGATTTCTTTCTTGTACAATTTGCAAAGAAATATCTAAACAATTATATACACTAAGAAAAAAATGTACTAAATTTTAATAAATATATATTTGAATAGCCAATTAAACATTTACTTACAGTAAATAAATATTTATAATAACAGAAATGATCGTCAAATCAAATTAATGATTCTTGCACCAAATAACTGTAGCTTTATATTTAATATAATATAATAAATATTTAGTATAAATTATTTGGTATAACTATTAAAACAGATGATTCATTAAAATTTAGTATATTTTTTCTGTGCATACATGCGGGTTACAATAAAATTAACAGCAATTTTAAAATTCATAGATAGCAAAATACGATAAAAAATACTACGTTGAAGACATCGGTGCAATGAATGATTTTTACTACTCTCTAATAAGACAGTTATTAGGGCATAATGTTTATAATTAACGAGTTATTATAACGAACGATTATTAATGAACGATTCGACTTTAACGAAGTTGCAATTTAGTTTTTGTCTTTATGTTCTTTTATGTAGAATCAACAGTAATATTGGATTTCATTTAGCCAAAATTTGATAAGAACTTGCACGATTCCTATTTCACTGTTAAATTAAATTCGATCAGTTAGCGCAAGACAATTAACCAATTACTTATAATTAAGACACACATCTTCACTTAATATTTATTCGATCTGTGTTTGGCCATTGAATTTGCATTCGAATTCACTTCGGGATGTCTTCACAGTTGTTTTTTCGAGGAGAAATCTTGTTTCTTAATGATACAGAATTGATATTTCTTAACTGATCCGGACAAATAATTATGCATGATTTTTTTTTTCATGTAATTAACGATTCATGCTTTTAAGATTTATTAATAAAATTTTAAAATTAAATTTCTTAAAGTTTTGAAAGGTTTTGTAATTGTTTTGTAAATTTACAATCATTTGCTATTTCTTAATTGCAATTATTAAGTAAATAATATAAATCTATTATTGTTAAATATCAACATCTATGTCATGTTTTGTCATTAAATATCCTGAATATATATAATTTTATTAGATTTTTAAAACCTGTGATAAAAAAAAAATCATATAATTTTCAGGTATCGGTAGGTACATGTGGTAGATATGATATTAAAAAAACATTGATCAAGATTCTTGTCATGTAGACATGTAATGTATTTAATACATATTATGCGTATTCGTATTCGTGTGAATCGCAACAAACAACGGGGGGGTCACATCAGAGTTAGTCTAGAGGATTCATAGTTGTATCTCGTTTAAAGTGTTAGTTACGTTAAACTGGTGATTTACGGCTGTTCGTGTGCTCGATGTACATGTAGCGTGCCATAAGACTCTCACGATGTCACGTATGAGCAGATACATTACATGTAATCTCGCAATAAGGTTCCTGTCTGCAACATTTTGCAGCGTTTGGCGATAGTGAACTTTGACCTCCAATTCAATATTTTGTCACATGTCACAAACTAGATAGTTTATCAAATTTTATCAAGTCTTCATATGAAAGAAATTACATTAATATCAAATTGATATAAGAAACGTTTATTAAATAAAAAAAGGTATACATATACATACAGAAAGAATGATTTTTTGCTATAATATTTAAAAATTTTGCTAGAAACAAATCTGAAAATAATTTTGTTTGGACCAATCAAAATAATTATGTAGGACGCTCAAAAAAAAAAACGCTAGTTGTTAAAATATTAAAATTTTTTGCTATTAATTGTTATTAATATTTAAGCGTTCTACATGATTCTTTTAACGAGTCACCAAAATTATTTTCAGATCTGTATCTAATTAAATTTTTATATATTTCAAATATCATTCTTCCTTTGTAAATACATTTCATGAAATTTTATTTTTGGAATTGATACAGAGAAATCAAATTCAAGTAGCGAAAAGGTATAGAGAATAGCGCTGAGAATTCAACAACTAATTACTGTGGTTGAATCATGCAAACTTGTCGTGACAAGGTTGAGGGTTAAACCCCTTACACATATTGCTCGGGGCTGCAGAGAACTCGCGCATAGAATTACTCACGATGTTCGCGTGACATTGTAAACGAGCGAGGTATCATCGCGCTTGTTATTATAAACCGCGCGAAACTCGTGAAGATTGAGTACCTGTTATCGAAAGAACCGAAAAAAATAATCTTATAACCGCCACTCTTCGAGCGTTTTCTTGGAAGGTACTTATCGTACACCGTTCCGATGACCGGTTACATCTTAATAAGAAGGGCAGCAACGACAATCTGTGCGAGTTCATCGTCTTGCTTCCCTCCCCCCCTCTCTCTCTTTTTTTCTGTCCTCATTTCTATCTATCTTTTTCTCTCGACTCACTTGCACATCATTATTAATGGCTCCGGTCGAGTCGTTGGCGATTTTCGCAGAGGCACTTGTCCACAGCAGCGGTCAACGAGGAAAGAGATACGGGCTGGCGATATATTAATTTATTAACTAGTTTATTTTTATACGGTTTAAAGAGGTCTTATATCCACAGACGGTGAGAGCCTCTGGGGACTCGAGAGCGAGCACCCCAGCGTACCGGTCCATAACTCAATCCATACCGGGATCCACCGTGCCGGTTGCCGTTGGCACTTTTCCACACTAAAATACGCTGAATTATATCGATCCCGTTCGTCATCCCGCCGCACCTTCATTTCTTTGCCTTCGGCAGATAAATCATCGCCAGACACTGGTTCGGATGATAGAGAAAACAACTCTCATTTAGTTTTACATGGAATTTTATCTTGCATCTTCCTACACACGGCAATATCTAATAGTCAATCACTATTACAAATCTACACGTATACAATCGAAATTGGTAATAATGGCGAATTACGATGGTTACACTATGCGTGCGAAGTCCAAGTTTATTTTAAACGTAATCACGTAGTCAGATACATAAGTATACGATTGATCGCAGTTTCGTAATTACTTAAACAGACCCGAGTACATAATTTGATTTTGAATAAATATTAGTTCCGAGAATAACCGAAGGATATCGTAAAAGAAATGCAGCAACATCGACCGTAAATTCTTGAAAACGACTCCTCTTTCAGTGGTTTCTTCTGTAGTGTCTCTCGCACGTATTATCTAATCTAATTATTTCACTGGACAGTAGATATGTAGGTACATGCCGGATTTACTTCCCATGGACGTAAACGTCCCATGGATGTTTCTGTAAGCCGACAAATTCTCAAACAATCTATCGAGCAAATTAGCGGTAAGATAGAATGTTGACAGAGATAAATCGATTCGCGTTGCCGCGCGATATAATTATTATATATAATTAGTTTGTGAAAGCTGGTTAATCGATACATAAAATAATGATCGATATAATCGATAAAATAATTATCGATATAAAATAAATATATATATATCCGCGCGTGTCCCTCGAAATTATAAAACTATAAAGCCTTTTTTCTTATTGTTTACAGAACAGTAAAGATATTTAAAATCCTCAATAAATATTGATTTTCAATTTTTAAAACTAATATTTCAAAACAAAGTAAAAAGGTTCTACTGTCTGAATATCTTTTCGCACGAAGAAATCGTCTTTCTATTGCTTGTACTATCGTTACTTTGTATATGCGTGCTTATGTGTGTCGAAGCCGGCATGTGCGCTATTTCGCACGGTCATCGACGCGATATAGCTCAATATGAGTATACATGGACGCGGAACAGGAGAATGAATGCATCAACTGTGCACCAGGGGAGGAACCGCAAGCCGGCAGGCAGGCAGACAAGCGGGCAGGCAGGCAGGCAGGCAGGCAGGCAAGCAAGCAGGCAGGCAGGTAAGAAGGTAGGCAAGCGGGCAAGCGAGCAGGCAGGTAAAGACAGGTAAAGGCAGGTAGACGCAGGTAGGTAGGTGTGTCCATGCCAGAGCGCCGAGTGTGGGCCAGTCCAGTTATTTGAGACGGATAAGAAGTTGAAAAAAATGAAAAAAACGCGTACAAGCGCGAGAGCGGATATAAGTGTACGGAAGGATGAAGAGGAGGAGGAGGTTTGCAACAGAAATTGATAGGACGCTACATTAATGCAGTATCTTCGCCAGTGTTATCCAAGGGTTGATAGGGTGAGGATGAGGGAGAGCAGAAAAGGATACATTTGGTGTCTCGTACGAACATCAGCTCCTTCGCGCTCTCTTTGTCACTCGGCTATTCCTCCCGCTTTCGCTTATCGCTCGTTTGCTACGCTGTCCGAATAACGTTGTCATGCGCGAAATAATATTAGCCCTTTGGCGAGTCGCAGGTATTCGTACGGAATTACTCGCTGATAAGAACGACAGTTTGACGAGATAACGATTTTTGGAAGATTTCGTTTGCTATAAGCAGCTGAGTGCTTTTAATTATTGGAAGAATAAACGAGAGAAAGAAAAAGAAAAAGAAGATAAAGGAGAGAAGAGAGAGAGAGAGAGAGAGAGAGAGAGAGAGAGAAAAGGGGAAATTCTTCTGTAATTTTTCTGTAATTTTGATGACATTGGTGGGTCAAGAACGACGTTTTCACTTGAATTTACAACAGATAATATATGGTCCATCGTCCACGTAATGGATCTCTTAATTACGTCGTTTCATTTAGACGATTAGACGATCGCCGCCCACGTTTTCTCGGATCTCGAAAAGCCTCCCAGATAAATCTGCCTAATTTATGAAAATGTATTCACCACGAGAATTCATTCGAGTGGGCCACGATGTCTCGGCTTTGAGCAGCGTCGCAGCTTCTGTAACGAGTTTTCAGATCGACATCGATCGATGCACCTAATTATATTGAATTACAATCGTATCTGTTATATCATTAACATTTGACACGCACGATACGCGATTGTAATTGAATCACAGGTGGAGAAAAAAATGACATGAATTTATGTTTATCTTAAAAATATTTTGACATTCAGAAATAAACTTCTAGAGGCATCTGTATTTAATTTTCTTTCTCACGATATATTGATAAATAAGAATTATCTTCAAAGATCTGAATGAACGCTTTATATACAATGCTACCAGAAATTTATATTCTGTTTATTCATAGCTTTTTTTTAATTAGCAACATAAATCTTAAACACAACTTGACGATTATCTCTATATAAATTGTTTGACAATTTTGTTTGATGCGGTTTTAAATGTATCAATCGAACTTTTTTTTAATTTGAGACTTCTCTACTTCTACACACATGCTCGCAAATTACATAGAATACATAATGCAAGTGTTTTAAGAGCAGGAAAATATTTTAAAGCATATATATTGCTGCATTTAGCTTCGGCATGTCGAGCGGCCCCGTTAATTTTACTAATTAAGTTAGCAACTGACCGCCCTGCCTGTTCCATCTTGTATCCTCTCTCCCACTGTCTCTTATAAGCGTTATTTATACTTTTTTGCGTATTAATTTCTGGTCTTCTTATTTCTCGTCCGACTTCCTCGCATCGCCGCTTATTTTCCTTCTCTGCTTTGCGTCCGTGTCGTCGAGCGAACGTAAACGTTTTCGCTCTTTTAAAAAACATACCGTACGGGTTTTTCTTCGATTTTAAATTCTACGACATTTTCAACTTGCAGATGTGACAACAGTAAGATTTTAAAAGATTTTAATAAATATTTACACGTATTTTCGCAATGTCACGTCTACAAAACGCACTCCGTCTTACGTAAACTTTAATAAAAAGGCAGCGATAGTCATTAATTAAAATGCTAAACTCATAATTAGTTGCATATATATTTGTGAAATACGCAAATATCTCATGTAATCATAATGTTCTCTCCAATCTCTTTAGCAGGATTTTACAATGTATTTATATACGCACTTTATTCAGCGTGGAATTCCAGGAGTCACCCACGAGCTTCTCGATGATGACAGACGAGACTTGTATAATGGCAAGAGTACGGAACAAAGTACGATCATCTCGTTGCACGTCGTAAATCACATTGTATTTACCAAGCTTCTCTGATTCTTCTACCTCGGTGGTTTAATCCGTTCGGTTAATCATGAAAAATCGCTGACTTGCACCATTACGAAGCGCTGCGCTGTTACATCTGCTCTTCTTCGCATACAGGATGTTTCAAATTAAAAGCTTTTTATTAGAAATGAGAAAAAAATAAAATAAAAAATATCTTAGTCTCTCAGAGAAATTATTATGATTGTAATTAATTTTTCTTTTAATGGAAATTTTTTCCTCAGTTGTATCTTTTCTCTTTAAAATCTAAAAGGTTCACGAGGTCTGACATCTCATGATGTAACACGCAGTATAATACAACCGAGTAATATTCCTTCGATGTGGGACATTTATCCCCTCGACTCACATTTGTAGTATTTAATGCCAAGATGACAAATGTGTCGCATTTA
The DNA here is from genome assembly GCF_001594045.1 of Atta colombica. Classification (NCBI taxonomy): domain Eukaryota; kingdom Metazoa; phylum Arthropoda; class Insecta; order Hymenoptera; family Formicidae; genus Atta; species Atta colombica. The sequence goes on along the minus strand of NW_017259291.1, from coordinate 4,982,133 downwards.
ACAATATTTTTGGATCACATATCAGCTTCTACTCAGAGATTATCTTGTTCTCAAAAAATATCGCTTTCGCCGTTTGTCATCGAATCCTCCATTACGACGTGCAACTTGTTGATATTAGGTTGTTTCTTTACCATCAAAAATTAAGAAGCGATTAAAGATATCTGTTCATATATCGAGCACATTTTTAAATAATTACACTTTGCGAGAGATAACTTTTTCTCTTTTAACTGCAGATAAAATAACGAGAGATCGTACAAGAATATTTATTTTAGAATACTGAAGTTTAGAATTATCTAGAAAATTGATTTGGAAGAACATATTAGGTGTAGTAAAAAGAAATCTATTATTTTTCCATTCAATTTCATGCAAAAATAATGGATTTCTTTTTACTACACCTATATATATTAAAGAATATAAATGTATATTAAATATGTTTCTAAATATTAGTTTATTATTATTATATTAATTTATTATTTTTTAATCGGCAAGGATATAGGATAATCTTAGTCCTAGATAGATTCTAGTGTTCGAACATAAGTTATGTACTTGGAGTGCAAGTTGCAGTCACGATGAAACGGTAACACGAGAAACCAGACCCTATTTTATACTGGAATGTGATGTGTATGTATGGTAGTCCACTACCACTTGCCGTTCCTCTGATTTCCATAGTGATAAAAATGCGCTACCATGTCTTTTATCCGTAAAATTCTAGACGCTATAAAAATTCTGACACAGCACTGCCGTAAAATGTCTCTTCGAATTAGCGTTAAAGAGATCCGGATAGAACTTAATTTAAGAATTTTCGATTTTGAGCTTCAAGAGAAAAATAAAGGAATTTAATATTTTTATCAAAGTTTGGATGAAGTTTTGAAAATTGGCTTAATATTACCATCAATCTTTGGAATATTAATATATTCTTATTGGTTTTATTTAAAAATATAAGAAAAAAATGATATATAAGAATGTATATTACTGAATATTAATGTACATTATTTTTTTATTGGTTTTTTTAAAATAAAATTATGAGCTCTAAAAATATTTATGCATGTGAATAATGCCCGTTTTGGTTTATTTAAGTAGAATGACTGAAAGAATTAAATATACAATCGCTGATCAATTATTCAATAACTACACGAGAGTGTAATTTTTATGGTAAAATAGATGGAGAATTTATTAATTTAGTTCTGAAATTGTATTTTTAATCACTGAATCTTCTATAATGAGAAATAATCGTTTAAAATGTAAATGAATAAATTGATGACAAAGCACAAGGATATTAATGAAAAGATCATTAGTGCGGTACAAGTACGAGTCTAATAGAATGCGGGAATGATGTAACAACCATGTGTCTTCTTTAACTCGTAACATAATATATGTACTGAGGATATTCCAACACGCACGCGACTTACTGATACATAACAGGCAATAAGCTATACTACTTTATGCGCGCGTTCTAGTGATGGATTCTCATATATCCAAACTTTTCTTTTTTTACGTTTTCAATTGCACAGTGTTTCTATTGCGGATACTTGAAATGTTAACTGCGCAATTTCATCCTGCTACCTACTACTTTACACAAGCAGGAGAGCCTTTCGCGAAGAGTACAAGTATCTTATACGTATGTAGCATCCACGATATATTACGCGGCGTAATAAATACCGAGTACTGGTGACAGAACAATCCTTACCCACTACCACCACGTGACCGAAGACCTGATCGTTGGATACGTGGGAACAGTTCCAACGGTGATGTCGGAACTGGTGCCGGCACTCGCGCAGACCCAATGCGGCGCCTTCGCCCACCGCCGGCATCGCGTGCGGCGCTTTTCTGCACTGCTCGCGTTGACTTTTCGCCAATCCAGGGATGCGGCTGCAGACAGCCGCGCCGACCACCACCGCTCCGACCACCCTGGAATAAAGAGATCCGTCGTGAGAAATACATATAAGTGAGAAGATAAATAAGCAATGAATATTTTGATGTACGTGTAGAAACTATTATATTTTAACACGAGAATCTTAGTCTGCATTTTTAAGAGGAAGGATTTTTAATAGTTTGCCGTAAGATATTATAATTATCTAGCTTTATGTTCCTTCTTCTCGTAATAAATATGAAACATTACGGAAAAAAAATTAATTGGGTGGTACAGCAAACCTATAATTTACTACGCGAATTCAACATCGATAGCTAAGAAGATTTCATGGTTTAACAAATCGCTAATGTTATTCAGCTGTCAACTTTGCTATTTTAACATAGAAAATTGACTGTCTGTATATTACGTGTGACTGTAGATTTGCTGAAGTTTCCTGTGTTTTTTTCCGTGATGTCTTGTTTTTGTTCTCTTAAATATAATCAAGTATTTCATACTCGTATAATAAAATGAGAAACACGGGATAACTTATATTAAAAAATTCTTAAGAAGCAAATGATTAGAAAAGTAATTAAAAATTTCACAACGATTATCTTTATCGTCTTAACTTCGACATCTTGATGAATAAACTATGAATAAACAGATGCTAAAACCGATTCGATGACAAGTTGAAACTTGATATCTTTAGTCTCCTGCTGGTTCATTGCTTAATTTATATCCTATAGCGTTTTTCTTAAGTATTCTTTAAGAAAAGTGATTATCTGTATTTTTAATTCTTTTTTTTTAAGAAAAGAAAGAATAATAGAAAGATATATCACTTTGAAGATGATTTATAAAATCATGCGGTTCATCCATCATTCCGAAAGAGCTATAAATATACCCTTCATTACGAACCACTTACGATTCTGTTATTCCTTTCCGATCAGCAATGAAATATTAAGGCGCTCCAAAGTACTCGAGGGTGAATTATCAAGTACTGGGTCGGAGGATGAGGTAAGAGAGTATCAGGCTTCAGAAAGGATCGTAGAAGAGAGGAGATGTAAGGCGAGCAGGTTGAATTTCTGAGAAGCATGAAATTGCGACGATTATGCCGTGTCCCCAGGGCGAGAGATATTTGCATTGGAATGCATCGCGCTGGATCTCGCAGTGGCCGCCGAATCTCTCCTCGTGGCCACGTGGTGGGACAATCTGTAGGATGTCCTGACGACGAACATGAGAAGAAGGGGCGATGGCGTGCCGCCGTGAAAACGAGCCGGTCCGAAATCGCCCGGAGGGACTTCGTTCCTCGTCACGTCGCTTTCGCGAAGCATAAACGAGAAAGACGTTGACGCGAGGGATCCCGTCATCGTTCCCTTCAAAGATTTGGCATGCGCATTCATGATTTCTCGTTGACGGGAAGATGCAATCGAGCAAGGGGCTTGCCAAGATGGAAAAAAAAAAGAAAGAATAGAACGCTCCACGTCATTTCTCATAATAAATATGAGATAGTGAGAAGGGGGCTCGTTCTTCATGTATTTGATTCCTGTTATGTTATGACAATGGTCGCTGTGTGTATTGGATTAACTAGAGAAATGCGCTAGAGAAATTAATTAGAGATGCGATTTGTAGAAAAATCTGACGTTATCCAATTGCAAGAAGGCGACAAAGTTAAACGTAAATGGTTACGTTCTCCTTAATTACGTGCTAGATACGTTACTCGTTAACCTTAATTAAACACGAGTTGCACCATGACGATGCCCCGAAGGCATGTCATGGACGGACAGGTGATAGCGGTTACCCATTTGTCTTCATTGCTCGTTACTTAGTTAAGATGCACTTTATCACGATTATATCTGATGAATTGTTACAGAACTTTCTTTCACACTGTCTTTTGACGAAGAAAAATTGACGATTCTAAATTAATAATTGTTTTATATTTTTTATACTTATATTCCAACTTTTATATTATTTTTAAGTCTAATTAGTATTATTATATTTATATATACAATTTCGAAAAAAGTAGCTTTCAGTTTTCATGAAATTTGATGAAAATTTCTCAAAAGATGATTTTAAAAGAATATGATTTTGAAAGAATTTTTTTATACAAATAAAATTAATTGAGATAATGTTGAAATAGTAAGAGAAATTATTTACAGGGATTTATATTCATCAGAGTAATAAAAATAAAAACAAGATTAAACAAAATAATATTATCGATAATTATATTTTGTATATATTATTTTGACTGAATTTTTATTTACGCAAAAAAATCTTTTCAAGTACCTGCTGAAAATATTTTGATAAACTTTTAAAAAAATTGTCCTTTGCATTATTATATTAATTAGATTATGTTGAACATTGAAAACTATTATTGAAGAGTGCACCTGTGTCTTTAGTATGATGATCGGGTAAAAGAGAACAACGGACTCGCGTACTTATGCGCAGCAGCAATCCACACGTAGTCATTAGAGCATAATGTATAACATTACGCTCGTCTCATACGGAGGCTAATGGTGTGCTATTTGCAACAGGGTTCCACAGCACCGTTCGTCATCAACCGTTAAAGTCGCTGTCAGGGCAATTCCAATTATGTACCGTTTATCTCAATTTTTACAAATTTTCAAACATTGTTTTTATAATCCAATGAAATTCAATTATTTCTAAAACCGATGTGTATTTATAACAGATACACTTTTTAATTAAGAAAAGTTTATATATTGTAAAAAATCATGACAACATTGGACATTTAATATTCCAAAGCAGATTATCTTCACCGTATCGAAAAGATAATTAACGTGTTGCTTTTATATGATCAATTACCGACATTTTTTGGATTATTTGATATTTCTCAATTTATTCCAAACAGGCGTTTTAAAGAATGTTTAATGTGAATGTGAATTCCTTGAAAATAGAGGAAAACTGGGAGAATAATCAGGCTAACGTGTGTAATATTTTGTGTAATAAGCAATCAATAAGCTGTCGTTAAAATACCTTTGTCGATATATGTATACAGAGCTCGTATATTTTATCCCTTTTCCTGTGAAAAATTGTGTATCAATTTATAGTAGCAAAGAGCCTATTAAGCATTATTAGTTTCAGTTAAGGCACTCCCTCAAGACTAATTTTCGAGTAAGAAATATTGAACCCCTTCGCGTTTACGCTCGTAAATGATATATAATCTAAAATGTAGCGCAATATTTGCAAGCATACTAATATTTCAATCTGGTTTTATTCCATGATCGATTTTACTTTGCACGTCTCAATTTCTCGATGCCGACATTTTTTGATATGTATGAGTCACGATCCACTGATTCATCTAGTCGCGGTTGCATTTTTTAAAAGCAACTTCTGTGTGGTTAGCCGCAGAAGTCAGAATGGGGGCCTTTCTAGATAATATCAGCATATAAGAGAAGGGTGTATCGTATAGTTTTCAAGCGATAAATTATTTTTAAAAAAGTAAACTATAATTAAAAACTTGAATTCCAAAAAAATGGTAAAAAAGTAAAGTATACTCGTAATCATAATGCAAATTTTGATTTTATTATTACTTTTGCTCTCACATATAGGAATGAGTTGACTTGACATAAATCCCTCGAATAATCTGTAGTGGTTATAGGTATCTGTTAATGCTGTCTTACACGCTAGATTATAGAAATTGACATAGAAAGATGCATAGATACGAGAATATCAGTAGTGCATGCCTTGGCGCTCTGCTTCGATGATATCTTGATAGCGTATGACACCGCGGGGGTTCCGTCAAGAATCTTGGATATAATACAACGCTGCGTCACTTCGCTTACTCGAATAACTGTAAATCTTCATAATATCTTGCGTGATGATATCGAAGATGATATCTGCAAAATGGTCGTTCACTACGAGCGCCACGTAGAAACGAAAACGGCGAAGAAATCTCTATTTTTACAAAAAATTGTTCACCTTCTCTCGGCAACAACAAAACTACCGGCAAAAATTTAAATCGAGAGAGAGAGAGAGAGAGAGAGAGAGATTCAATCTAATAAATAAATGTGAATAATTTATTTTATAATAATAGAAAATACCTTTGATAATTATATACGATAAAAGCCGAGTTTAAACTTTTCAAATAATATTCCAGTTATACGAGATAATAGATAGTCATAATTTTTTCAAGTTTCACTTACATTGTAAGGAGATATTGCAAGGCGTGGATAAATACCATCTGAATGATCAATTGCATTTATCGCAGGGTATACTTAGAAAAAAGGAAAATGAAAGAGGTAGCAGCACTTAATAATTGCTGAAGTCACTATACATCAAAATCTGACGTAGAATAAAACCAAGCAAGCTCGATTTAATTAATGCGATTATATCGAGGATCTTTTATCATTCACACGTTGTTTTAATCAAGGAAACGATATATTATGCATTTTTAAATATTTTTATATCAAAATAAATCGTGATAATTATACTAAATGTTAGAGAGAATGTGACAGTATAATATGTTCTAATGATAAAATCAATAATTTTTATAAAAGTAATAAAAAAAATCAATGATTATTTGATCACTGTATTTCTATTATCAATTTAATCACGGAGTTATTAAAAATTATAATTATTATTTTTATAATTATTATTTTATAATTATTTTATAATTATTATTTTATCATTATGGTTTATATTATTATATAATAAGTGTTCTGAAATCAATACTTAAAAAGAACAATATGATTTGTTTGAATACAAAATTAATTGATATCATTACATTTTTTCTTAGATTTTGCGTTATTTCACATCCTTTGTGAATTTTTATATATTGTCACGTTCTTGCTAAAAAAAATAAAATTTATAAATACCTTATTGTCAGTTCTGACACGTTCTTTTCATCATAAAATCTATGAGGACAAGACATATGTATCATTCCCTTATCTGCAGATTCATGACTCACGATCACAAATACGAGATATGTGAAATCTCTCCCGCGTCGCGAATGATGTACGTTTAACTCTGTATACGAGAATGTGGAGGTCGTGATGTACAATCTTCAACGAAGAATTAATTATTCAAGAATTATAATTATCTAAGAAAATACATTTCAACTTATTTTAATTTCAAATCAATCTTCCTTTTCTCTTCTTTATGAAACTTGTGAATTCTTCAAATCGTTTGAAAAATACCATTGCATGTTTTTTTTTTTACTTGAGAGTTAATGTTTCATTGCACAACGCTGTATTATTGATTGTCATTCTGACAGAATTCATTCAACTTCACGCTCGAAACGAGCCATTGTTGCTTTATCCGTTTGTCCGTTTGTCCGTCAGTGTCAAAAAGACACTCGAGATACACACCGCCGTGGGTCCGAGGGATTCACAATGTGATAGACGCTTATCCGACATGAAATCTTTGAAACACTTTTTTTACGGAGACACCTCGGTCGGTGGGTCGCTAGTTAGACGCGTAACGCACTCCGAGTTCCTTTTATTGACGAGATTTCAACTCGACGGTCCATAGCGAATGGGTTTCGAGTACTCGATATGCCGTGACTAATCGAAAAATCGCTGGAAGAATACCTGCAGGGGCGGATTTACGTCTTCTACCGTTTTAATACTCGTTCAATTAAATCTATATATAATAAACTATCTGAGAAAGATCAACATTGTAATCTTTTATTCATTATGAGTATTAATTGAATACGTCAAACAATATACTTTGTATCTTTTTCATATACTTTGTATCTTTTTCTATTACTTATTATTATTTAATTTTCACTAAAAGTAAAGGGAGAAAAGAGATAGATTTTTTGATTTACTTAATTTTATTATTACTTTTTGATTTATAAATAAATGCGTTCCTGTATATGCCCGTCATATGTTCGTTGGGATAGGTCTGACTCGTTGCACAACAATAGTGCTCGCCACAACGATATTCAGAATACTTTCGCTCTGGTTACGATGACTACTTCGTCGAGATTCGATACGCCCATTCTCGTTTCTTACTATGGAATTAAATGTGCCGCAGGGACGTGACTTACAATGTTACTGGATCGACCTACGATCCTCCGATAGAGAGTGATTCCCTGCAGTTCAAAGAATCGAGTCATCGACGAGTCATCGATAATCGCTTCTTGATAGATCTGTAATTGCCGTTCATCCAAAGTTTTTTTTTATTGCGTATATACGGGGGCACGAAAAAAGTTCAAAAAGAGATAAATATTTTTTTGCTGGAGAACGTATGGTTGAACGCATGATTGAAGATTGTTAATGCGGTATTTAATTAGCTTCGTAATTGTTCTCTCACGAAATCGTTTGATATGAAACGGGAAGCACATAGATTTTTCTTAATTGTCTTACCTCACGATTCAACTTATCTCGGCATCTTTTATTGCTTTCCTTAACTTCCTTATGTTTAAACCGGAGTAGTACTTATCTTAATACGCCGATTTAACCGCTATATTTCATCGTATCGACTGCGCTTAGTGGTGCAAGTGACTCGTCCGTTTATCGAGCTCTCTCGTAAGATTTACGGCGCTCGTGCTCAGGAAAGTTGAAAAGGAACTGGGAAAGGCATACGCGACGACTCGTCATGATGGTTGTAATTAGCGGAGATCGCACTTTTCCGATGAAGTTACAGCGATTTACGCTGATTTAAGTTTAATCCGTAGCGATAAGTCGGCGGATGAATACGACTTGATCGTCGCCGACTCGGCGATTCAATGCACGCGCGCGATACACCTAGATAAGAATTAAGAATTTACTAAGTTGCTCGCCGTGAATACGCCGTATATGCGTGGGTCAGAGCTGTTACCGCTGAGCTGCGTGTGCTATTTTAGCAGTCAGTGCGCTAAGCAGGTACACGCTTATACACGCTTATACATGCGGCAAATTGTATCGTTACGTATCTGATTCTCATATTTATGGCGTGCTTATTGAATCCTCCAGATTTCCTATATTGTATATATAGCTGATATGATCACTTATGAAACTAATAGTTGATTATTTATAGCTGATTATGAGACTAATAGCTGATAATTTAACAAACTTCAATAAAAATTTAATTACTTTTTTCAAATCTGAAGAAGAAAATAATCATGTCCTGGTTTTTTTCAGAGCTTTGATTTGGAGACAATTGGAGAGGAGAAGGAGGTCTTGGAGAGACATCGGGCACCGGCGGAAAAACTTTGTAGTGAGTATTATTTTTTATTTGCATAAGATTATTCCTTTTCGTTTTTTTTTAATTGTTTTGAAGATTTAAAAGTAATGATTGGAGAAAAAGTTTTCTAATATTTTATAAAAGTTTATTCATATAAAGATTTTTTTCGGAAATGATATAATTATTTCAATAAATATCTGATCGAAAGACGAATAAAAAAATGTCATTGATACATAATAATAATTATTCATTAAAACATTGATTATTTTAAGCGTTGTTGTAATTTAAATTTTATATTGGTATGTTACAGATCAACATAGTCAACATAGTAAATAATTCCTGTTGCGCATCGGTCGGTGAGTGATAAATATTTTTTTATTGAAACGGATCTATGACAGTTGATTAAATATGTATCAAATGATGCTTTCTCTACATATATATATATGTATTTAATTTACAATCAAATCGATAAAATTAAATCAATATTACACTTCATAGATCCATTGCCTTAATAAACTAGATAAAGTTTCTTATCTAATTCTGGAGCATCATTATTCTGTGTGTTTGCAAAGATATTGAGAGTTTATACAATGTTATATCAACGCATCATTTATATAGCATCATTTATATAAGTACACATAAATGGCATAAATAATACGAATCCGATTTTGATTTTAGAAATACTTTACTTACATGCGCGCTATGATTTTGAGAAATTATAAGATAAAGTTGTAAAATGATTATTTTAACAAATTTTTAATATATATCTATAATATATAATGCGAAAAATATTATTATACTTTTTAATAGCATAATTTTATTCTATCAAAATGAAATATCTTAAACACTTTTTGTTTTACGAATGACTCTTATGGATGATTCTCGTGACGATTGCACTGTACACGCGTCACATCTGTCAATACAGTAAATATTACACGTAATACTTTTGATGTGTGCCTCGGCACTGTCTTGAATTCCGGCGTTCCAATGTCGTTCCATTCCGCACGACGTCACGCTCTGAGACTCGTGTACAGTGCGTCGCGTAGGTTGTCCTGATGCACATGAAGAATCACAGACACTTCACCTCCCATTAGCATTGAATACGATTTAAATTAACCCTACGATAGCAAATTCTTTTGGATATAAAAGGGCGAAAGGGAATAACGAACGATAAAATGCAGGTTTTTTAATGTTCATGCAGTGAAATAGCATCATCGTAGGCTTGGTAAATTGCAGAAAATAAAATTTGAAGTTTGCTTACATTTGACAAATTGTCTTTTCTCAATTTTGCTTTGTCATTCGATAATTTTCGCTTAAATAGAATCGTATATTCCGTCTTGATCTTTCAATTATAATTTTCTTTCAGTAATAAGTTTTATTTTTCTCACACGCACAACTTATGGCTACCTTCATCTTCTCGTTGAACCCTGTATGTAATACAATGCCTGACACGTTAATTATATCAGAGTGCTGGTCCCGATTACGATTACCCCGCTAATTGCGCGCTCTGTATGACCTTGTTAATCGATAATTTGTTAAATTAGCTATTCTTATTTGTTTAAATATTTTTACGTTAGTTACAACGTAACAGCAAGTTATCACTATATTATCATAACTGCTATTAAAAGCTGTTGTGAAAAATTATATTTGAATAATTATATTTCTAAAATTATATAATTATTTATATAAAAATAATTTATATAATTTTTAATGCACTTATTGTTTTACACCTGTTATACGTTAAACTTTTATATTATATATACCTTAATATAAAGCATTCCGAAGAAACCATAAGAGAAATACGTAAAGCACGTGACATGTTTATCTAAATTATAGGAGAGCCTTTCGTCCTAATGGTTTCGTTTTTCCTTTCTCACTTTTAAATAATGTCCGTCGCCAGAAAGTGTCCCATTGTGTGACGCGAGGAGCCTGGTCAACTTGTGTTTGCGCTCTCAAAGCGCTCATGTTATTGACCTGGAAGATATTACCGGATACGATTCGTACAGGTTTAACTGAGAGGAGAGAGTCCTATACTTAGTCGAAGCTAATTAAAAGGATCCATCGGCAGACTACGAAGGGTGCGAGATAAGATCGGCGTTGATGCCACGGTGAGAAACGTCGCTGTCGGGCGCGTTATATGGCAACTTTTCTCAAGATAGGGGTGAGAAATTTTGTGGCCTTTCACATAAATCCTGTCCCGTCTCGCTCATCTCGCGGATCGGTACGAGATATCGGTAGGATGACGTGTACATTACAGGTTTCATTGTCTATGACGATAGTTCCTAATAGGATTTAATCAATTCTACGAAAAGATTAGTATTGCTGAAGTATGTAAAAGTTTATCTAGATATGAAACTAAACATAATTTTGAAGTGTCGAGTGGCTTGTTTAGTGCGGTTGACTCGCGATCTATAGATCCGGGTTCAATCTAAAAAATTATTTTCAGATCTCTGTATCTAACTAAATATTTAGAATATAAATACTTTCAGTAAAACAATTTTTAAATCATATAAAACAATATAAAAATATACCCTTAGTATTAAAAGCATTAAAATGATTGTATAGTCATATACAATCATTTTATTACTTTTAATACTAATTGTAAGAGTTCTATATTGTTTTATATGATTTTAAAAATTGTTTTACTGAAAGTATATAAATATTTATCAAACGGTAATAGAATTAGACTCCTGAAAAATTTAACAAATTATAATACCAAAAAATTCAGGGAAGTAGGAGTCACCGCGGTAGCTACTAATATATAATGATATTAGATATGAATTTCTATTGTCTCTTCGCACTAATTACCACGTTGATTTCTACTTCCTTAGATTTTTTGGTACTTTAATTTAAACATTTATATTCTAAATGTTTAGATAATTTTGTTTGAACCATATAGGAGACCACGGCACCGAAGTATCCAAAGAAGGATGGCGCAACATCCCAAGATGGGACAGGACCTATCTCTCTTATGAAATTTCCGGCTGATGATTCCCTTAAATCACCAGATGGAATTCTTTAAACATGAAAAATCGCATATATGGACACAAGTGGGATGAACCCGGATCTACAGATCGCGAGTCAACCGCACTGAGCGGCAAGCCACTCGATTCAAAATTATTTCCAGATATCTATATCTAGATAAACTTTTAGATACTTCAGCAATACTAATCTTTTCGTAGAATTGATTAAATCCTGTAAAACAATTTTTAAATCATATAAAACAATATAGGACTCTTAGTATTAAAAGCAATAAAATAATTGTATAGCCCTATACAATCATTTTATTGCTTTTAATACTAATTGTAAGAATCTTATATCGTTTTATATGATTTAAAAATTGTTTTATTGAAAGTATCTAAACATAATACATTCTAAAATATTTAGTTATATTTATAGGACATACAAGAGTCGATTTAACAAAAATGAGTGTAAAAATTATTAAGACGTGAAATATATTACATTACTAAATTTCAAATAAATATATAATTCTACAAATTCTTACATGTTTCGGCTCTTGTATTGAGCCATCTTCAGATAATATACGTAGTAAAATAGTTAAAACAATTTTTTTTGTACAGATTTTTTTAGTTTTGGACTTAATCGCATATCTTAACTTGTGGTTAAATAAAAATTTTTTTCTCCTGAACTTTGTGATGTCTATATTCGGATATCTGGATTAGGAAATAAGTAATGGATGAAATGGTAAACAAGAACGGAGAGAAGGAGAAGGGGTCAAAAAAAGGAGAATGGTTTACATAATTTCGCGATATTATCTGGGCGCGAACATATCTGTTGGTTTCTCAGGTGCGGTAGAGCGATCCGTGCGGATTCCCACGCGTGTAGCGGAGAGCTCGTCCAATTTCGAGATTTCGGGGCCGGCCGGGTTAAATGTTAACATGGGAATTATGCTAATCGCCGTGGTGCCCTCGCCATTGGGACATTCGTCATCCACCGCAGTTTTCTGGCCGCTTTTTGCAGTCGTACGTACGACTTATACCGACCGTTGGCTGCGCGTATGGAGGTGGTCCAGAAAGACGAGACGTATTTGAAAGTCTAATTTTTTTTACGATTTTCATGCCCAAGAAAGATCGGAGTCTTCCTCCCGTAAAGCTATTCCGTCCGTTTCGCTCAGCCTTTGTTTTTGCTTCCAGTTGCTGCATGCATGCCGAATTCTTTCTCTCCGCTTCGTTATTCCGCATGTAATGGAAATAATTTTTTATAACTTGAACCATTGCATGATTCATCGTTTAAAGTCGAGAACGATTTATGTAGAATGAATTGTATTCGCGATTGTGTAATTATCTTTGCTTTTTTATAATATTGCCAAACTGTGTGTATATTTTAAGTGAGATTAGTATCTATACCTTTTAAGATAGCACGCGTAAATATGAATATATGCAAATTAATATCTTTAGATACTTATTTCCATTGGGAAATCTATGTGCGGAGAAACGATATGAGAAAAATTTCCTCCCACGTACGACACCATACAGCGGACAGTACTACGATCGGGCGGAGTCTACTCGAGCGATCACCGGAAATTCATAACTTAGCATCAGATCGACGAAAGAGGGTTAATCAGCAAAAATACGAGACGCGTTTGTCGCAGCAGAGGCACTCGGGAATGAGCGTTAGCTGAAATATAATTTTACGTGGATTAGCGTGGGATTGTAAATTCGCGCTTGGGAATCGTGCGCGACGCAATCTGGTCACCGACGATTGTGTGGACCATAATAATACGTGGGTACCACGCCTCTTAAAACCGACGAATCTGACATTTGACCTCGGCAAGGCAAAAACCAGGAAAGGCGATCTTCCTCTCCGACGCGTAATCTTGTGCGTAATAATTTTGTTAATTTTTTTCTTTCTTTTTTTTTCAAACAAAAATATACGCGTGTCCAAGATGTGAATGAAATTATTTTTGTCGATGGTCTAGATGGAGTCTGCTGCCTTTGTCACCGCGGAAACCAGTTTGAAACTTTGTAATTCATATGTTTGCGAGTGATGTATGTACCACTTCTGCGAATCCTGCTTGCTTATTTTGCGATGAGGTCAGCCTCGCAAAGCTGTGCGATAAATTGGTAGACGATTATAACGGGGTATCAAGTCTTAGCAAAATATTTGATAACTATTAAATTTGAGCTAATTTATCAAAACTAAGATTCTATTCACTTACAGAGATTGATGACCGATTATTTTACTCTTCCATTAAAAAAAAAAAGAAAAAAAAACTATAGTCTATCATCCCTAAATCGGATTTAAGATCAAAATATTAGGTCAACTAGTAGTACTATTTCTGATTTAGAATATTTAGAATATTTATGGTCTCCTCATCGAGAACATTTGTATGTTGCAGCAAATACTATTTAAAAAAATATTCACGTTCTTTTGTGTGAAAAGAGAGGAGAAAAAAATCTCTTTACTCGTGTAGTATCGAGGTGTGCAGCAAGTGTGTCCCTCTCCGCGGTGGGCGTTTCTTCCGATGATCAGAGTGGGAGAGGGTGGGTGGAGAAGAATATAGGAAGAGAGGGACGGGGGAGAAAGACGGAGAGAGGAGAGAAGCGATTCAATTTATGTCTCGACAATGCGGCTTTGTCTCGCCAAATTATCATACATGAACCTATATACATAATCCCATGTACTGGCACATTATCATATCATAGCCACGCATTAAAGTACCAGTTTCTCTCTTCCTCTCCCTCCCACCCGCCTCTTCTCTCGTTGTATCAAGAGAGGCGCCTATGTTTATGCGATTGACAAAAGAAATTGCGGGTCGCCTCATCGATCGAACGCCCCGGCACGAGATGCGAGGGTTTTGCAAAGTTACCTTTAATGTGTGACGCGCGCCAACACTTCCGGTACGCCCAGTATGAAGATATGCAAAGTTCTGAGTGTTACATTTAAAAAAATTGGAATACTATTTTTTCACAAAAGACGTATTGATAATAAATGTAAAATATATTTTTAAAAATTATGAAAAATTATATCGTGTTATTTCTTTCTCCTTTTCTTTCTCTCTCTCTCCCTCTCTTTCTCTCTTTGAATATAATATATCGGTGTAAATATAATACAATACTATATTTTTTTTTATTTATTTTCTTGTGTCATCTGGTTCGTATTGTACAAAATCTATTGTTCTATTGTAAGCGAGGAGAATATTAAAGTCATATATGTGACACGCGTAGTGAGCCAAATGAATTCTGCAAGTCACTACGCGGCTTGAAGCAAGAATCATCGACGAAACGACGCAAAATTAGAGGAGTAGGAGAAGCCTGGGGGATAACACCTAGGGGAGGGGGGAGAGAGGGGGGCAAGCACCTCAATGACAGGGAAGATTTCTCAATCAATCCAGAGCGTGTCTCGCGCGAGGCTCTTGAGAGACTTGAAAATCCGAGGCATTGACGTGATAATTACATGCACGTAGACCGCGTAATATGTTCGTCTGTCAGTCTTGCAAGAAGAAGAGCTAAAAAAGAGAGAGAAAGACAGATATAGAAAGTAAGAGGGAGAGAGAAAGAGGGAGAGAGGGCAGAAAAAGCAAGGGAAGAGAGAGATAAAGGAAGATGAAGAGAACGCTTGGTAGCATTCGGCTCTTGTGCTACCGCTGGATCCGCCTCCGGCCACCCACGACGATGATCGTCGTCGACGATGATCGGTTTAACCTCCACTCAAATCAGCCACAAATATTTCCATTTGCATAATAGAGATTATATATTATATGCGTGCCGGAGGAAATCTGGCATGAATTAATTTGCCTTTTTGCGAGCAAGAGTTAGTAAGAAATTTTTTGTTCCTATTACTAATAATCTTCAAGAAAATATATCCTGCAATATTTTATACAAGGTGTTAAAAAAATCATTTAGCATTTATATGGTAGTATAAGTATATAGTTTTATAGTACGCACTATATTAAGTAAAAAAAGCCTTAGTGAATATAGGTGAAAAACTCAACTGTTTCTAAGATATAAATTTTGTATTATATTGTCACAAACCGTGTTCTGAATGTTTTGATTCAATTATACACTTCATAATAAAAATTCATCGGGTATCAGTAAGTGATATCAATTAGATAGATACGATTGGATGGGCATTATGGAAAATCACCTCATTGAACCTGTAATTCTACCAAATAGGTTACGGTATTATTTATATCTCAATTTCCCTCTTTTTACATACAATACATAGAAGAGACAATAAGTCAGTATGATACTACTAAATAAAATTATTTATATTAGGTGTAGTAAAAAGAAATCCATTATTTTTCCATTCAATTTCATGCAAAAATAATGGATTTCTTTTTACTACACCTAATATTTCAGAAATGGTTGAGCTTTCGACCTATATTCACTACGGCTTTTCTTACTTAGTATGTGTACTATCTACCATATAAATGCTGAATGGTATTTTTGAACACACTGTATAATTCTGTAGATGTCACGTAGATAAGTATTATATATTCTGAGCGCTTTTATTTTTAACGTTTGTTTCAATCTCCATATTCTTAACATCTACTACTATTTTTTTTACTATTTGTCTGTTTTAAATAGAGTAATAAGTCACAATACAACCAAAAACTGATTGCTGCAACCATATAAAAATACTATGCCATATTTTACTATCTAAATTGTTGTAGCAACCAATCTTTTCTTTCAGTGTAGCTGATTGAAAAGACCTTCGAGTAACATGACTTATGTTTTGTTTGGATTTTACTTGGCAATGATTTTACGCATGAGATGTGCTTATTAGTAGTCAATAATATTGTACGATCAAAAGATAATATTTTCATTTCGCGCGCGCGTGCCATTGGAATAAGAATAGAAACTTCGGAAACGTTAAGAAGAAGTTTAGCTCATACATATGTACGGTATTTTAGAATAAGCCGCTTGAAATCTCGTTTGACATTAGATTTATTTCGGCAAGTTCCGCGAAATCGTAATCAATGCGCGTGAATGTAGGTAGTGCCGATTGTTTATTAAGATTGGCTCGATGATGAATGCGTCGTGTCGCATAATATGTGGGACAGCGAATAAACCACGAGTGGCGAGTAGTCTTCAGTTATATGCGCACGAGTGTACTTACGTGGTATATACGTGTACATACTTACGTGCTTTATGCCAATGGGCTTTACAGCTTGCAGCACGTCGACGTGCCCGAGCAAGCGTGATAAAGCCGAAGGTTCGAGTTTAACGAAGCGCTTAATTCAAGGCACGACCTTTATTACCGATCGGAGGACGTTATACCTATTCACTAAGTCGCGATCGACAACGAAGAAAGTCCTCGGCAAATCGAGTATATCCTTTATTATCCGCGGAAATAAAACAGCGCAATAGACAAGTAGGTGAGTGGCAGAGAAAGTGAAAGCGATGTTTGTAGCGTAGAAAATAAACTTTAATAAAATGTATTTGCATGGGGGAATTAATATCGTATACATATTTATTATTAATAATAACGCTAAATTTCTACAATAATTATAGAGACATGAATGATTTCCCTTTCGATCTTGTTATGATCACGGTTGTCACTTCTCTTCGATTTAGAAATTTTAGCTTTTTGACTGAAGCTTCGGTTCTCCGGGATGCGAAAAAAAATCTCCGACTAACCACTCAAAATTTTGATGATCTTTTTTTAAGTGCGTTTTTGAAAAGTATCTTCGGTAGGAAGGTCAAATCTTATTTTTTTTGGATAAGAGAGCACTACAAGATTTCAGTTTCAGCAATATTTATCGATCTCCAACGAAACACTAGTCTAAAGCCAGAAATACCCAGCAAAACGTAAAGTAATAAGATATAAGCAGTACGGTTATTATCTTACGTTCTCTATTGTGACTGACTGATTTACTGCTTACGTTTTATTGCCTTACATTTTTCTATATATTTCTGGTTTAAAGATGGCAACCGTGATTCATCCAAGAAAACATGCGTATCAAATCGGCTTAGAACATGAGCTTAAAATTTCGAGGTAGTGTAGTTTTGATTGAAGTTGTCTCCCGGCCATTGTAAACGGCAAAATCCGACGTACGGTTGATTTGGAAGCGGATCACGTTAACCGGTGTGTCTTTTTGTGGAAGACCGCGATATAGCGGGATGCGTATGCCGTACCACAGAAATGACTCATGTGAACGACTCAATGTCTCGATAACGATCAGCTCATTAAAGTACCGCCGCAGACCGAAATACGGCTTATCGGGACATGACCGAGAGACGCACGAGGATACGTATGAAACGTGGATGAGAGACAAGCTCGCGAATCACGGTTCCGAGAGCAGTAGAACTGACTTCACTGACTCGAGCGAGCGGCTCACGTGCAATAGAGTACGCGATGGCAGGAGATAAATAGATAGCGTAGAGGAATAACGGAGGTCACGGGTCTGGCATTTCGGTACGTGTGATCGGAAGAGATACACTTGAAAGCGACGTGGGCTCTGGACGCGCGGTAGATTTAGATAGCAGCAAGGAACTCGTTGTCAAACTACAATCTTGCTATGTCTTTCACAATTCTCCTCTCTTCTATTAATGTTACTACTAAAGCCTTTGAGATACAATTGAAAAGCACAACGAATAGGAACAGGTAATAACAGATTTCAACCATATTACACAATGTCTGATAGATCGAAATTTGTTATTTCCTGTTATTTTTTTATTGTACTTTTAATTGTGTTTCAGACTCAATACTGACAATCACTAACAATACGAATTTAAATCTTCAATGTTGTTGCAATGTTACTGGAATGTTTCAATATGTTTTTTTGCTTACAGGATTACTTTATATATCTCTTGTAAATTATTAAACTTTTAATCTTGAGAGACCTCTTACAATATACTCTATTATATAATACAATATATAAAAATGAAGAAATCTAATCATGTGAAAAAAAATCATTGTTTTTTTAAATTATGTTAATATCTTATAAAAATTAACACATAAAAATTTTGTATAAAAAATTTTGTATAAAAAATTTGTTATACACCGTACATTGAAATTCTATGTAAACATTACGCAATGCAAAGAAATCTCTCCTTGTTTATTAATTAAATAAAATACGATTTATTTAATCTCTAAATGACACGATATTCCCAGAATACCATTAGCGTTGTAGCGGAGGAAAAGTATTTGAAGATATTTGAGGGAAGATAGGGAGGGAAAGCAAAGAACGCTTTTATATATTATATTATAAATATGTCCCACTGACTATCGCGAACGTGGTTGCTACTGGCGAGATAACCTACAAAAATCCTACAAGTGTTTGCATGGTAGAAGAAGATGGAACATCGACGATGGTGTTGAAACTTGATTTACGATGATGCAGGAGATTTAATCGACAACTTCTATCGCGCTCGATAGAACGCGCAGTGACCAACGTCAACGAGAATGTCTTTACGGCTTTTCTGTTTCGATTTTATAGGAAAAAGTTAAGAGCGATATGCACGCGCATATAGTCGCGAATTCTGCGGGATAGACGTGAGGAGAGACGCGGCTAAACGACACAGTTAAGGATGCGATTTTAAAAGCATTGCCAGATCTTCGATGTCATCATGGTTTAAAAGACCGAGTAAGTTAATTTCTCGAGAAATTTAAATCGTTGGAAAAGAACCTTCCCGGAATTTTTCCGAGGAAAGAACCTGGAACTGGGAAAAAACGATTTTTTTAAATATAAGTAATTATAGGAATATCAAATCCTTAACACATACAAAATAAATCTGTACCTTAATCTTGGAAGATGGCACCTGATATTAATTTCTTGAATGGAATATTAAAAAATACAAAATACAAAATATAACAGTTTACAATAAAAAGGAGACACAAATAATAATAGTAACAATAGTGGCTATTTTCCAGTTAAAACACAGAACATTATGTTTCACTGTGTATAAGATATTTGTTGAAATACAGTTTAGTTTCATAGTATAAAACTAAAATACATTGTAGTCTTCCATTCTTATTCTTATAATTATATTTAACGCATCAATAATAAATTTATGATTTTTATTTAGATTTAAGTTATAATTTTTTCAGAATTGGTAATTTTTGAAAGTTTTATTAATAAGTATGGCTACCAAATAACTTTGGTAACAAAATTTGGTAACATGGACATATTTTACACGCTTATTATTTAGCTTTTTACAGTGTCGAATAGTGTAATGCTGTTGGAACACTTTGTGTAAGACACAGTGTTACACTGTGTTACTTGTATACATTGTTGGAAAACACCCAGTATGTACTTTTACAGTATAAGTTAATTAGATTAAATTAAAGAAACAAGTTTCTATATTAAATAAAATTATAAAAAATTTTTCCTTAATATGTACACACATACATCAAGTTTGTCTGAAATAAAGAGTAATAAATAAATGAGAAATTAAAAATAAAATTTTAGTAGTTAACACTTGAAGATATGTTACAATCAATAGGTATAAGTATTAGTCATAGATATAAGTATTATATATAGATATAAGATAGATATAAGATACTACAGATATAGATATAAGTATTATTATAGATACTATAGATAGTTAAGATAAGTGATACGATATATTTATTCGTATTAACTGACAGTATCGCCATTGTCGCTATATGTAAAGAAAATACAGTGGCATGGATTCTTTCTTTTATGGGAAGAAATGTTTTTCGTTCTCGTTCTTTCCCGGATTCTTTTCCTGGTTCTTTTCCGGTTCTTTCCCCTCCTTCACAATACTAAGATCGAGCCAATCAATACCAAGCAAAACATGATCTCATCCATATCATTCAGTTCTATCGATAAAATTTATTTTTCCATCATTGGAAAAATACTATTTCGTGATGGAATATTATTAAGAAAAATCATTAGCGTTACTAATAATGTAACCAACAGAAGCGATATATTAATTGGGTAATTTTTGTTCTTTTTTTCGGTACTATTATTATGCAGTAAGTGAATTAATAAATTAATTTTTTTTTGTATTTTTTTTTATAATCACTAAAACAAAAATTGATAATCACCTAAAAAATAAGAATGTGAAAACAACAAAATATAAAGCATTATTAGTATTATTTTAGGGATCCAAAAGATCGAAAGCAGGTATATATTTTATTATCTAGACTGTTAACGTAGGTATCTTCGAAATCTGATCTCTTAGGTAGGTAGTGCCGAAAGTGTTTTTGTTAGGAAGGGTTTGACACACAGAGAGGTGGCAAAAATCTCAAGCCTGGCGCCTAAAGATTTATCGGTCGGCTTCCCCATTTTGTCCTTATACACAAGATTGTTGATTGTACGAGATATGTCAACAGTGTCAGCGATATAGAACTAGTTGTTAAAAAGAATAATAAAAAATCCTTTAAACAGTATATTAAAAACATATTCTTTAAGTGCCCCCTAATCAAGTTTTTAAAATCAATTTCTTGCTTATCAAATTAAAAAAAATATTTCTTGTTTATCCTGTTGTGACTTTCAAAATTAATTAGATCGTAATGGCACCGGCGCAATCAGCTTATTGTAAAAGTGTACATTAATTTCATGAAAACATACGCGATTCGTTTGGTCGAAGGTGTTATTACCGTAAGCGATCGGGCAAACAAACGAAAATGGCCGTAAAACGCGTCACGCCGTGCCGTTTCAAATCGGTAATGACCGGCTGTCGATGTAATTATGACGGATTAAAGTTAATTAGATTTGGTGCACTTAACGATCGTGCCGAGCTAGGGATAGCTTCCCTCGCTCGATCGTTCATTCGCTCGGTAGAGTATCTGTCGTAATAAACGGTGATAATTATAATGAAAGCGTGGATTATAGTGATTATCCAGTGGCGCATTCTCTCTATCCGGCGCGCTCGGTTGTAATCGACCGAAACGTGTTGCGCTTTAAGTTTGAATACATTAAACTTTTGTCACTTCGAAAAGCCTGTGCGTGCCATCCACGATGAACATACACACTCTTGCCCGCGTTTCCGCCTAATAGAATACGCGGCGGGAAAGTTGGTCGATATAATCCTTTTGCCGGGACTAACCGTTAGGAAAATCCTAGGATCAAAATTGCCGGTCCTCCAAGTGATTTCGCTCGATCACATTATTAGCATAATTTTCTATGAATTTGTAATCGAGTGCTGAGTGTCGATACTTTTCATGTTACGAAAGTAGATAGAATTTTCCATTGCGCGCATATAATTTTCGCACTGTGTACCACTCTATAAACCCTAATCGAAATATCACGTAAATAATGACCTTTAAGTTTTATCAACTTATTGGCTCGTTGATATAGACAGACCATGTAATTATAACATCCTCCCGATTACCAGTCGCTTATTTTTGGTCGACTGTTACACGCATGGTCCGCTAGGTATAGGATACTTAAACGTTCGCCAGTTTAAATGTAAATAACCTCGTCTACCCTGGCAAATTGCTCATGGTTGATCATATACCATCCGGAATGAAGAAACACGCCCTTCATGCCACGCATATTCCTCTTCTCGTCAAGATCGTCCCTGTCGTGAGCGCGAAGAAGAAACGTGATTCTTTTTTTCTTCTTTTCATTCCTCTATCATGAATTGTTCTCGTTAATCTATGATGGTCGCATTTCGAAATTGTTCATGACAGAAACAATAGTTGTGTTAAAGTATCTAACAATTTAGTCAGATCTGAAAATAATTTTGTTAGATTAATTAATTTTATTACCATCAAAATAATTATATAAGTTGGTTGATAGAATGTCAAAATTTTTTGCAGTATTGCCTATTATGCTTCTACATAATAATTTAGACAATCCAATAAAATAATATTCAGATCTGCCTTTAGCTAAATTTTCAAATATTTCACTGAAATGATTTCACTTATACATCTTCCCGCGTAAGTTTTTTATGTAAATTACAATGGACGTGGCGCTATACTACTTTATGGAAAAAACTATCGCGTTCAGTTTTTTATTGCATAATATTTAATATTTCTTAGGCGCGTTTAGATCGCACATATGCTTCTTGATTATGATCGCATAATTATATGTGATCAATCGCAAAGCTCATAATCACTTTCGATTCCTCAGGCGACGTAATTGCCTTCAAATCGTCATGTCGACGCATCATTTTTATCTCGCTTCGATCAGTCGGCGGTCTTTTATGCAACGAAGATATATTTATCGCGGGCGTGCATGCGTGTTGTCATCTATTAATGTTCATGTTCGAGAAATGGGGTTAATAAGGATATGAATCGTGATCGCGCTTATAGCAGTGATGCCGCTACATGGTTTATCATAATGATAATTTCCAGATAAAAAACTGCAAGTTTCTGCGAATAAATCTCTTGATACTTCATTTAATGGCCATCAAGACCAAATTTCTAGAAAATAAATCGATATATTATATTAAATATTTTATTTTTGTAATTAAAAATTGAAAATTTCATCACAAATTAATTACAAAATTAAATTAATTATTTAATTATAAAATAATATTGATAACTTATATAATTATAAAAAATAAAATTACATAATTTTTATCTCGTGATCGTTAAAAATATTTGTCTGATACCTTCGATGCTTCTCTATTTAGACAGAATTTATAGTGGATTCTTGATCGCGCTGCCACCCACGTGAATTTTCTTCAATACAAGTGAAGACAAGCAGGCAGGCAGATTTTATTTATTGAAGTTAATATAGGCAGCTACTACTCGCGTACTAAAGGCGACAATTTATTACAAAAGGTTTCAACCTTTCTACAGTCGAGTCGCGAACGTGATCGTGCGCGGCAAATACCGCGGCAGTTTGTCGACTATCGGCTCCTCGACCTTCTGTCACAGGCATTTAGAAATATTTTAATGCCGCTTTTGTATATCCTCGCCCACCTTTCTCCTCCCAGAAAACGAGCCCTTTATGTAACCGCAACTCCCCGTTTCGCCTTTTGTCTTTCTTTTTTTCGCTCCTCTTGTTATACCTCTTTCGACCGACATCTCCTGACTACTGGTTATTTTAATTGGATCTTCGTCGAAACTTTTTCACCCCCGCCGTACCAGCCTCTACCCTCTCGAATGTTCCTTTCTCCCATTCTTTCACGAACATGCTTCGCTCGATTTTTGTGCGTATCGTCCTAAAGAACTCTACAGAAGAATTGACTAGTACAATGTGCGTGTTTTTATTTGTGTTTTCTTTGTGCATAATTTAATACATTTCATGAAATAATATGTATCTTAAAGAATAATCTTATTCGTGTTCTTGGGATTAGATAGATATTTAGACAAACATTATTTACTTCTCTTTTCGGCATAATTTGACATTTCGAGAGATTATTTCTTTGATTTGAAACAACGCCTCTTATTTATCATAAATAAATAATAAAAAAAAATATTCTTTCGCAAATTTTATATTTGATTAATGAATGAAATATAAAGCAGAAATATCTTCTGAAGAGACAGAAACTCATGTCGCTTGTCTTCCTTAACAAATTTGTCATATCAGCATTGTGAAAGTATGTGATAAAAGGCCCTACAATGACACTACTGCGAGAGTTTGTGGGCAGTTTTACATCTCATAGAATGATTGCAATAAGTTTCCAATGACACGGCGAGATAAGATGCAAATAGATGCGAAAATCACATCCAACAAACACCGTCCCTATTTATATTCTCATGGCGCTCTAATATAATCATAGTAATTCAAAAATTTGTTTCTTGATCCTATTGAGACCAAGAAATTAAAAATTGATAAAATTTATAGTAATTATAGAAGTATAGTATATAGTAATATATACTATACTTTAGTATATATAGTATATATAGTATATATAGTATATATAGTAATTATAGAAGTTTATTACATAAATATATCGAATTATTTGAATCATTATAATTATTTGAAATTAAACTATTATGATTTAACTTAATTCATGTTTGGGGCGCATACACAAGCGAATCATTTCAAATTTGATTTCAATTTAAATTAATTTAATTCAACATTTTGAAGTAAAAGGTGAATTTTTTCAATTATTTAACGCGGACTGTTTAGCAAACCTTAGCCGCTGGCGGAGCTCTTTGTAGCGCCGTCGATGATCATTGCTGAGTCAACGCAAATATGTGTTGCACACTGCTTTTTTATGACCATTATCCCCGGTCTGAGCTGCGCGGGTCTTTAGTCTGAGCCCGAGCTCAGAATAGTTCCAGGATGAGGGATATTTCTTCTTAAATTCTCTTCTTTTTTTTCACGCGCGAATTGGTACATTTGTATGCGCGAACCGTAATAAGCGCCAGTGCATCTACCATCGGCACCGGATGAAGACAGAATTCCACTACTGAACCGAACTCACCGAATGGTATTACCACTATCCTCGCCACGGGAGGGCCTCGGCCCGGAGCTCGGGCTTACTTTAACACTGTCGGATCTTAATTTAATCCCTCTCTGTCTCTCCCTCCCCTCCCCCTCCCCCTCTCACCACTCTTTCACTTGCTGCGAGAGCGATGCAAGGGACCGGCTGCGGTTCGATGTGCATCGACGCGCCACTAGAAGCGTGTAGTCGTCACGAAAGATATTGTGTTAAACAGATACTAAATTGTTTTGTCTCGAGGATTTCATTGAAGACCATCAAGCGCGCTGTATGAGATGGATATTCATAATTGAATGAATCCGACGGGACAGAACTCTCGTTACACGACACATACATACACACACACACACACACACACACACACACACACACACACACACAAAATTACACGTCATACCGCCACGGATTCATTATCGCTAAATCGTGCGCGCCGATTAATCGCGACATCGACCGATATATTAAACAAATAGCTGTAACGGAGAGCTGCGGGAAGGAAAAAAAAAACGGGCGCACCGTGTTAAAGTATCCGACGGACCGAAACGAAAGGATACACGTGAACGTCACGCATGGCGATCGCGAACGACGTGTAATCATTATCATAAATATATTAAATTTGATCTAACGTACGTTCTTTCGGCTCGATCTGAGTCGCGACGTGATCGTTCAATTTCCACGCCATCGCGCTGGAAGACAAACGATCGGCGGTTCTCGTTACGCGCTCTGTAGATCGCTTGTTGCACCGATAGAATCCGACATGTGTCCCGGTCGCGAGAGATCCCGGAAAGTGACATGCACGCCTACTGGTGCTTAAAATGTACGAGTCCTTTCATAGCTATTTGTAAACGTCAACAGATCTGTCGCGACGTGTGGAGGCGCCCTTTCAAAACAGCTATATTTCATACAGGTATATATACACACACACACACACACACACACACACACACACACACACACACACACACATACACACACACACACACACATTTTTTGTATATAAATACGGAACGTGTAAGAATTGTGCAACTGCGATAAAATAATATAAAAAGAAATGCAAGAGTTGTGAAATTATAATATCAGGCTGTGAAGAAGATGATATAGAATAAGGAAGATAGAAAGTTAAAATCAAGAAAAAGAAAAAGAACGATTAGGTGGATAGAAAGATAGATGATAAAATATTGTAAGTTTAAATAATGCGTGCGTGAGAGATATGGATAAATGAGGCAGTTAAGGATAGTTGTAAATCTAATTCCCTTTTTGTATATGGTGAATTATTATTATTGGGTTATTATTATGTTATTTTATTATGTATATATTTTTGTGTGTTTTCGTATTAGATAGCATATATTTTCATGAAAAATATATCTCAAGTTTTATGAAAATTAGAGGATGAATCTTTTAGAGAGGAAGTCACTTATTATCTTCGATCCCATATAACTTGTTATTAGCTTCGAAAGATGGACTGTTGAGATTCAAACATTTGTTACATCGGTATTGGGAAGTCCGTAAAGACTTGATTCCATTCCTATAATATCATGTGAACGCATCGGATTAACGGGGGAATCCTGCTCAGGGCTATATCTGTGATCGATGAGGACCCTTCTACACCTGCATATTATGCTTCTCGCGTACGATCACTTGGAAATTGTAATTTAGATTGATACCTGACGTTTCGTTAAGTATATCGCGTGTTTAAGTGCCGAGATCCACTTTTATCGATTAGGATTTCGAGACGCGATAGATGATAATGGATGGCCGTCAGTTGCGATGAGAAAGATTACTGTCTTTATAGCAGTCTCCTTATAGCAGCGATCTTATATCATATCTAATATATGCGAAGAGAGCATTATGATTAATTCAAGAATGCTGTATTGTATTAGATGTACAACTTTGCTTCCGCCGTTTTTTTCCGAAATTCTTTATTGTAAAAAACTGATTATACATTTATGATTTAAAGTATTGCCCATCGCTGGCCATTACTTTCTCCCATCTTTCGGGTAGCGTACGAATCTCGCGTCGAAAAAACTGGTCATCTTTTGAGGCTATCCACGAATCGATCCAATTTTTTACTTCTTCATAAGACCGGAAATGCTGGTCAGCCAGGCCGTGTGCCATTGATCGAAACAAGTGATAGTCAGAGGGAGCAACGTCTGGAGAATACGGCGGGTGGGGTAGGACTTCCCATTTCAACATTTCCAAGTTCTTGACCACTTTCGCAACATGGGGTCGAGCTGCTTTGTCATGCTGCAAAATCACTTTATCGTGTCTCTCGTTGTATTGCGGCCGTTTGTCTTTCAATGCTCGGCTCAAACGCATCAATTGCATTCGATACCGATCGCCTGTGATTGTTTCAGTCGGTTTTAATAGTTCATAATACACTCCGCCGAGCTAGTCCCACCAAATACAGAGCATGACCTTGGAGCCGTGAATATTCGGTTTGGCCGTCGACGTGGAAGCATGGCCGGGAACTCCCCATGATTTTCTGCGCTTGGGATTATCGTAATGAACCCATTTTTCGTCCCCAGTCACAATGCGATGCAGAAATCCCTTCCGTCTTTGCCTTTCAAGCAGCTGTTCACAAGCAAACAACCGCCGTTCAACATCTCTCGGCTTCAATTCGTACAGCACCCAATTTCCTTGCTTCTGAATCATTCCCATAGCTTTGAGGCGTTTTGAAATGGCTTGTTGAGTCACTCAATGATCGTGCCAATTCTTCTTGATTTTGACACGAGTCTTGCTCAAGTAATACCTCCAATTCTGCATTTTTGAAAACCTTCTCTCTTCCACCACTATGCCGATCTTCGACGTCAAAATCACATCATTCTTGAAGCGTTGAAACCACTCATGACACGTTCTTTCACTAATAGCGGCCTCACCATAAGTATTTGAGAGCATTCAATGAGTCTCAACCGCAGATTTCTTCATATTGAAGCAAAAAATTAAAACTCCCGCAAATGACGAGAATTTGGCTCGACGAGAATAAACTGACATTTTCAATCGAGAATAACTTTATGATGCAGACACAAATCGACTAATGTTTATATGGGGTTATGTTGACAGATGCCCAAGTTTATTGTATGACGTCTATGATCTATTTATTTCGACCACCATTTACCGCTAAAGCCATCTATAGAAAAACGGCGGAAGTTGTACATCTAATAATCCAGTCGGAATATTTTTTAATTATTTTTTTAAGGATTATAACTACAGACATAGAAACAAAAGTATTTGGTATTTATGGCTATAATTGCATGCTAAAATAATTATGGTTAGGAATTCCGTTTTTATAATTATTATTGCTATAATGTTAGTATTAATTTATAGTTCTACCAAAAAATATAATAACCGTAAATTGTAGTTAAATTATGATAATTACAACCATTTTTTTCTCAATGAAGGCAATTACATATTTAGGACAACAAAATTAAAATTTTAGTAATTTGTTGTACAATAATTTCTGTAACAAATATAAAAGAACAAGTTCGTGATTTGTAAACATGTCGTTCCCAGTTTAAGCACGAATAACTTTGAAAACGGTGATTACTTTTTTAATCAGCTAAAAAGCTGTCATGTTAGATTTCTGAAAATAAACGCGATATCTGTACGAGGACACGATGTGCAACGATGTCTGTATATCGTTCACCATTCTGTCTTGCATCATTAATTTCTGATAATCTGCAACGTGTTTAACAAGACGACAGATCCTGTCTCAGACAGAGCGTGTCAAAACATAGCATTTATTAAAAGTTTAATCGAACATTTCTTTTTTTATTTCTTCTTTTCCGGTAAGTATCACCGATTATTTCGTTAAAAAATGTTTAAAAGGCTATCGGGAAATTACGCAGCTGTATAGTCCACCATTGTAATTATATTGAGCTTAATTCTGCCGTTTTTTCTTTACTTTATCGGTTAATGATTTTATTCCCACCGAATGTGTGAGATGGGCTTTAGTCAGTCGCACCGACGAAATGATCTCGTTTCCGTCGTGCGACGATGATAGTCCAATCGACCTTAATCTCTGTCGCATCGTCGCTTCATTCATCCACTTAGCGCGTTCATTACGTGGCGCGGCTGGTAGCCAAGCGGCTCGTAAAACACAACAAGTACTTTCCGTGGTCATTTCGTACGGATATAACATTAAATTCGGTCAGTCCGCAATCACGCGTTACGCGCCGCATTACATAAACGTTTCATTTCGTTCGACGCCCGTAATTAGCTCTGAATGACGGCCGTTCTTGTGCATATTAAATCATTAGTGTGTTTATGTAACCGAGTATTAAGTGGCTGAGGAAATTCCTATCAGCTCTGTTAATCGCCATCAATCTTAACCGATTGAACCGTATAGGGATTATTATTCGAATCTACAACGTGTATCCGTCCAATTTTCGAGGTCTTTTTGAGATACTTGGCTAATTACTAATATTTCATATCCATTTTTGAAGAGATAATTTTTGAATAGTTATATTTATTAAGATAATTAATGTTTTTGATTTTAGGAAGGAAGTAATATTCGATACTTTTTTTACGCATTTGGCATATATTGGATTGTCCGGAAAGTTCGTGCCGACTAACCTATATAATTTAATAAATGTATACTAAAATTTAAATTTTCTGCGTTTCAATTTTTCTTCAACATCGGCACGAACTTTTCGGACAACCCAATATATAAAGTTTTTTTTTTAAGAGATTAATTAAGTTTTGGGATTTTTTTTTCATCTTTATCTTCCACAAAAGATACAACGTCGTCGCGTGCATAGAACGATTATGGTCGTCAGACTTTATCGCGAAGTCGGCGCGAACATTCAGTTTTGACGCGGTATGACGGACTTTCAGCACGTGTCCGAGTCACGCGTATTGCGACCTCGCGAGAATCTCCCTTCCGATCCCTTTGCTCGTTACTTCGGCGAATAGCGATCGTAATCGACGCTGCAATTTGCGTATGCGCTCTAGCCTCGAGCGACTATCGATTAACATTTTCACTTGCCGCGTAGTATAATCGAGGAATGTTGACAGCTTTCTTACAAGTTGTCTCTTTGAGATTATCGGTAGATAAAATGGAAATGCATCGTTAATAAATCGATTATTTGTTGAAGTTTTTCTTCGCGTCGTCGTGCGATTTCTGACTTCTATATCGATTCAATGCAAACCTGCGATTTTAATTTTTAAGTAATTAACATAAAGGTTCTGAGAAATGATAAAACTAAACAAGTATATAAATCTATTAGTATCAACGCGAGTTGATTAATAATTTCTGATGCCTAAGAAATTAATTAATTTTAGAAGAAATTAATTAAGAAATTAATTTTTTACGCATTATTCATGCGTAAGAAAATATATTGTTATAAAACCTTCAAACAGCTACTAAAATTACACCTAATATATAATTTTAAATCGTCTTATTTGGACGATAGAATGCAAGTAAACTTTACGATGATTAATGCTCGTGTTCATAGTCAGGCCTTACAGTTAAAGCTTCCTTGAATTTATCTTCAGATGCTCTACGAATTATTTCATTAGCTACTAAGCATCTAAAGATAAATTTAAGGAAGCCTGAAGTACAAGATTTGACTATGAATACAGGCATATAAGAGGTAGCTTTAAAGTTTTTTTTTACTATAATTTAGAATCTCATCAAGTATATAAAAATTGTACAATCATTAAAAAATGTTTGCTTTAAATGTAATCGAAGGTTACGTATTATTGGCGTAATTATTGTAATATTTATTATTGATTTTAATTAATTGATATTTACATGGAAAGAAGATTTTGAAGTATCTAAAAATTTAGCTAGATATGTAAAAATAATTTTATTGAATTATCAAAATAATCATGTAGGATTACTAGCTCTAGCTTGTTGTTAGAACATCAAAAGTTTTACAGTATGACTCATTATACTTAAATCTTTTACATATATAATTGTTTTGATGGCCCAACAAAATTATTTCCAGATTATTTTCTAGCTAAATTTTTAGATGTTTCAGTAAAATCATTCTTTCCATGTAGTATCCTAAATATAACTGTTTCTCACCTCGATCGCTGTGGCTCCTGGATCTGCCCAAGAATGAGAAGGGCTATCGCGATTGTCGCGATATCACCGCGACGCATCTCTTACATCACAATCACCTTGTTGTTATTGAATGTAAAAAGCGGATGTGCACGCGACAAAAGTTTTACGCTTCCGCGATCAGCGGATGAATGACGCTCACCGGAAGTTGATCGTTCGGAACTGGGATCGACCCTGTTCCGTTGTTAAGTCGAATCATGTGAGATCTCGTGATGTCTCGTGCAGTCTCCGTTACCGCTCGGCGAGCACGATCTCTCACACTCCAGGCTCGTTGCCGGACGTATTTTACAATATGAAACTTTTGTCTAATGTTTATCCAACACCTGCTTCGAGTGACGTCGTGAGAAGTTTCTTGTCGCGATTTCAATCGCTGTAATCACTCCGCGTTCTCGTTAACACTTCATAGCGAACACAAAGCCTCGCGTGCACGTGCGCGCGTACCGGGCAGGTGCGAAAAAGCCGAACAGCAGAGCCAACATTTGGATTTTCTTAAAGTGTTTGCGCGCGTTTTAAAACTTTATGGTCCCATGCCGCACCGTGCGAGTGTTTACAATCTCCAAATACTCTTTTCCCGAAAGGCATTCTCTCCTTCTCGTGATGATGACTAAGCGGCTGAACGATTCGTCTCTCGCACATGTATCTTCGAATCGTGCACATCGATCGCGTATCGTGTGCCACGGGTGGTACTTCCATCGGTGATAATTGAGACTGGACCTCGCAGAAGGCTCGCGATCCGTAAATTCGATCAGCGGGTGATCACAGTCCCACAGTGATCACGAAGGTAACGGAGTCGTCGTGCGAGCGCACTGCGTCCATTTTCGAAACGATTTGCCGCGGTATCGGTGGAATGTAGCTTCAAATAAGATTTACTCGATTCACTTTAATGAGAGGCGCGATCCAACCGACTCGATCTTAGAAAGTCGGCTATCCTGAGCCGGTAAACGCGTTTATCAAGAAACGGTGGATCGGTTATCCTAACGAGCCAACGACGATCGCGCGCGCGAGGTCTCGTTAGCAAATAGATACCAATTAAAAAGATAACTAAGTACCGTCATTATCGGTGCGGCGTACTTTATATCCAAGCTCCCAAGATTGCAGATACGCAAGCTCACGCGACGCGCTATCGTCGAGGAACGACGATCTTTTGCCGTCTCACGCGAGAATGTCGGCCGATTGTCATCGCCGCGAAGATCCTCGTCGCCGTCGTTTCGTTAACGATTTCGATATAGAAGGAACTTATCGCTTGGCTCATCATCATCACTCCCCCGCGCGCAAAACGCTTAACGATCCTCTCCTTCGCCGGCGGAGATCGCGCCAACGAGATCGCGTAAACTGCAAAAACCGGTGATCGTCCGGCAGTCGAGAAAGAAAGAGAGAGAGAGAGAGAGAGAGAGAGAGAGAGAGAGAGAGAGAGAGACGTGTTCGCGGTTACTCTTCTTCTTCCAATCGACGAGCGCGCTACTCGTTCGCCTCTGGCTCGAACGAAGAATTCCAGTGCTCAAAGAGCACCCTCCCGACGAGAGGAGCTCTGGCTACCGGTTCTTATTGTCTCGTTGTCTTATTGTTCCACCGTGTCAGTCCTTTTGAATCCGCGCTTCGTCGACTTGGAGCACCACGTCGCGAACAAAGCCGCGCGAAGAATATCCCTTGTGAAGCTCCTCTGCGTCACTTCCTGTCTGGTGTTCCCTTTTTGTACGATCGGCAACCCTCGGTTTTGGTATAGCGCCGAGAGCGCAATCGGCATCGACGATCGCTGGTCAATGTTCGTTTCATTAGCGTTTAAATCGAGGCAGTGTCCTCGATCGCCTTGCGGCCAACAGTATGATCCAGATTCCAGCAATTGAGATCGTCTCCTGCGCTCCACAGATTGACATTCGCGAGAACCATCATCTTTCTTCACGCGTCACGGCTTCAAGATTATATCGTTCATTGCGCGTCGTTATTCATCGTCCATCCACACGAAAGAAATGTCATCGCCTCCGAAAGATCGATAAGCTTTTTTTTCAGACGACAAATATTCTCTCGACGAGCAGAGAGAGTGTTCAGGTGAAACAAAAAAAGAAAGCGTGCCTGTCGAATGATTTTTAATGTACGAACGTGGTTATAGGCTGATCATCAGACGTGGGATATAATCGTCGATCCGTTTGTGTCGTGTCGCGTGCACAACACTGGCACGCGTGCGAGAACTGGAACAGAGGGTAACTGTGCAAGGTGTGTGATACAACCTGGTGCTCAAGGTAACCGCCACCACCACCACCACTACTGGCACCATCACCACCACCACCACCATCATCACCACCACCACCACCACCATCACCACCACCACCATCACCACCACCACCACCACCACCACCACCACCACCACCACCACCACCACCATCTGCACTATAACCAACGGCACTACGATCGCTGATTACAAGTTCCTGCCATGGGGAGCCAGCCACCGGAGATCGGAGGGTTACTCAACGAGTTGCTCGCGGAGAGTTCGACGAGCAACACATCACGCATGGGAATTTGAACGAGCGGGCAGAAAGTAAAGCGCGTGTTCGGTCGAGAGGAGGGCCCGCGATGGACTGGCCACAACCCGCGTCCTCCTACCTTTGAGATCAGGTCTCGCAGCTACGATGTTACCTCTACGATCCTACCTCTTCGCATATCTCAACCTCTCTTTCTTGCTCTCTTGTTTCCTGCTCGCTCTCTTCTCATTTCTCGTTCTCCCCCTCTCTCTCTCTCTCTCTCTCTCTCTCTCTCTCTCTCTCTCTCTCTCGCTCTCTCCCTTTCCTCCCGCTGTTCTCTCTGTCACTTTCTTACTCTTTTCCTTCATTCTTACTCTCTTCCTGCTCTCTACTTTGCTTCTCTGTTTCATTTCCACCCGGTTCCCCGTTACCTTTCCTCTGCATTGCTGCCGCGTTACATCCTCCCGGTCGTTCTTCTCGCTACTTGCCAACCGCTCGTTTTGTTTTAGTTTTACTTGCCCGCCGCCCGCCAATACTCTCTCGAATGCCAGATCGTCGTACATCTATATCCGCGAAATCACCATCGCGGATTTGTGCACATTGCGTGTTTTCGATCGCACGTCAGATAGCACGGCGATGATACGCGAGAATCACAAACGCTTGTTACTGTCTCGATGTACGATATCTATGTTAATGGATCAAGTCTTTCAGCTCCGCATGATGAAAAGATATTGATTTTAATATGCAATCGAATATTATATTACATTATGATGGTTTTTCTTATCAGCCATCGCAATGACTACAAGCATATCATGTATATATAAACCAAAAGAATACAATGAAAAGATAAAATAATAATAATTTCTTATATAATATTTCTCATAAAATTATACGTTTTATGCTGTTTGTAAAAGTATAAAAGGATAAACGAATCGTATTTCCAGAGGTGTAAATTCGAATTGTTTAATGTTAAAGATTGGCTTGAGAGTTCGATTAAGTTGTTCGATAAATTGAATCCGTTCAGCACGAACAGGATAATTGACTATTCCTACACCTACGTCGAGCTGAAGATCAGATTGTGTTGCATTGTAAACTTTTTTTTAAGGCACTATGCATTTTAAGGTGCTTAAATTTATTAACTTTACAACGTGGGTTCAGCTTCGCAAATTATAGCTCGAAAGCTTTATGAACTGCACTCTACTCGAGACTTCAGACTGATGGAACGAATTGATCACTTTAATTTGAGATAAAATATAAATAAAATATGTAACTCTTGAAGATATAATAGTTATAACAGGATTTTTTATCATTCACATAGGAAAAATAAATAGGAAAAATTGCGCTAAATTGCACATAATTACATCGATAATTATATTTGCATAAAAAATTGTAACTTAAAGAAACATAAAACACTGAACAAAATATATTATCTCGTTACATAACGTTATATAACCGAGAAACCGAGAATGATACACATCTGCGTGCAAAACTTTGATCATATCATATATTTTGTTTCGAGAGTGGATCGGTCGAGATCCGATCGGGTCCAATCAATTTGAAGTAGATGTAAGAGGTGTGCCTCATCCGATTGACTAGTACACATCGACACACTTAAGAAAACGTTCAAGATACTGATCGTTTAGGTATACCTAAACGATCTTCGCGATGAGAGCTGATTGCTCATAAGAAGGAATTTTAAGGATGTCACTCTCGAGCTATCTCATTGCGTTGCATGGAACGAATCGATCATTAAACATTGCATTCGAGAATCCGCGTTGAACATGTGACTGGTACACTTGGCGGAGAGAGAGCGTCAAAAATAAAATAACCATATAATAAACAAGCTGAGATATACACGGCTCACGGCACACATTCGGCCAAATTTTCCAGTCCTTTTTTTTCTTTACTCTTTTACGTTCGACAATCAGGGAAGTTATTGATGCCGCCGGGATACTGTTCGTGACATCGGAAATTAGTATGTTGAACTCTTGGCAATTTTCTGCCCTCTTATAGCCCCGTGGCATGCAAAATGCGAGCGCGGCCGATATACATGCACGGTAAATAAAATATATGCACGCGGGCGATGAAAATTTTATTCAGAGGACGGATCTCGTTGAGCTCCGCTTACATCGACTCGCAGTTCCCTTTGCCGTTCGAAGAAACAAGCGTGCCGTATAACAACCAAAATTCGCCCCCTGAGCGAATTCCATTAATTATATATCATTACGTCGTAATTGTACGCCATATGTTTTCGGTTTTAAGGGGGTCTCGTCGAGATCGCTGTCTCTCACGTACATGCCTCGCACGATCCGATACTGTCAAAACAGGGAAAAAAAGAAATAAAATGATCACCACGACCCCTGACAACGCTACAAAATATGCCTCCACTTCGAAAAGAAGGACAGAGCCTGACGAGGATCTGACGCGAAACGCCGGATCTTCTTCTTTGACTAAAACACATTTAATTTAAGTATACATCTTTCTCTTCTTATTATTACTCGTGTAGTAATAAGAAGATCTCGACTTCTTATTTCTAGTTTTTCCGTTTCTAGGAGCTTGAAATTATATGTTACCATTTTGTAAAAATTGAAATGTAATATAAATGCGAGGTTAAGCGGATGATGCTATTCTCGTGACAATAATACTGTATCACTTTATTTGTGAGCTGGACAAATGACAGGAAACGTGTCTGGCTGAGCAGAGTGATGCATTTGGTAGACAACCTATAAAAACGATTCGTTTATGTAGGATAGAATTTTTATCATGAATACGTATAAATCGTTTTATAGAATCATGTACCAATAATAATTACAATTTCACATATAATTTTATAATCAAGGGGCGACAATAATGGATGTATACCGGAAGCTACGTTGAATCATTGCGCACAGGATATACGTACATATAAAACACGAGCAAGAGACAAAGCCAAGCATTATGCATTCATTGTCAATCCCCATTTTATATTCATCTTGTCCGCTACCGTCGATTCTCGTGATTTCTTGCATTTCCCTCGTAGAGGCGATTGAGTATTCTCTTGTGCAGGTAACGGACAGGCACCGTAAAAATGTTTACAGCCCACCGTGAATTTCGAGCGCGCAGTTTTCACGCTATAGCACTTTAACGGAACATCATTAGCTTTACGATATAGCCGGTAATTTATACACCGTTTAATTAACGATGCTTTATAGACAATGCGACGTAATAATCCTGTCACCGCATACGTCACGACATACGTTGCCATGAACCTTACGATTTGCAGATTACACGCGAACGCGTGAAATATTGCACTTAAAACAATTCGCAGTAAATCGACAAGTATATAAAAGGTACATAAAAGTGTATAAAAAATTATTTTAATCATTCCAGAGATTACATTTAGTCGTTTTTATATGCACTCATATTTTCTATCCCGAGACATTCAATATCACAGCTTGTAAAACGACCTGTTTTCATTATCATGATAAAGTTTAAGCTTCATTACACCTGCGGCGAAGTTCAAGGATTTTCTTGATCCCGCCTTTAGATAAATTATCTGGGAGCCTCTAATTCAGGCCGCATAATGCTAGAAACTCTACGGACGTTGGGTCATTTATGACTCCATTCTTAGTTGGAAGATTGGTGATCGAAATATAGAGGTACAAATATTCAAAGTTATTAAAGTGGATAGCTCATAGTTTCCTTTCCTTTAAATCATGGGTTTTTTCGAAAATTTACAGTTCTAAATCTGGATAAAGTTAGCTATGATAATAAGATATCTTAAATATTTTCGTAATTTGTGCAAATTTATGAAGAACGCAGCGTCATCAACGCTTTCATTTGAGAATTATTTATGCCTCCATTCTTAATCGGACGATCAGTGGTCGACACATAGAGGTACAAATACTCAAAGTTATTAAAGTGGATAGCTCATCATTTCCTTTAAATCATTATAGACTTTTTCGAAAATTGACAGTCCGAAATCTAGATGAAGTCAGCTATGATAATAAGATATCTTAAATATTTTCGTAATTTGTGCAAATTTATGAAGAAAGCGTCTTCAACGCTTTCGTTCGAGAATCTTCTAGAAAGTTTCAACTCGCTTATATCTTAAGATAGCGAGCTCGTCCCGAATAGAGTAAACACGTTTTCTTCGCGGTGTCGTTGTTAAGGCTCCGAAAGGCCTACCCCAATCTTTTATATCTCGGCGGATACAATGCCGCCGGGAGGCCGAAACTGGCTAGTATGTAGAAGACATTGTACCCTACAAACATCTGCTCGAAATACAAACTGCTAATAGAAGTGCACAAAGAGATATTACTAAAGAAAAATAGGGCGACAAAAAGCCTAGGGGAAGCGATGAAATCCGAAGGAAAATGGGGCGAACAACTAGGATGTAACGAAAAAAAAGTCGAATAAAAGAGCTGATTGAGAAGTTTACTCTAAAGGGGTTTACGGCTAATAGCGACATTCAACGACAAAAGATTCAATTTTTAAAGACGACGTTATGAATTGTATCTCGAAATTCAATCTCGGAAGCGTTACCGTGAGAGTTTCGTGATTAGAAATCTACCTCCTATCGCGCTCTCATAAATCAACCGCTGGTGGAATCTGCGAGAAAGTGTGGATTTTTAAGTTTCCCATACGGAAAGACGCGCAATCGTCGCGATTACGTGCGCACGTGCGTACATGCATCCGGTTCTAAGCGCGTACGTCCCTTTTGGAAGAGACGACTTTGGAAGAGATGATTCCGAAGAAGGAACCGAGCGAGGAAGAGAAAGAATCGTGTGTGGAAAGGGTGGAAAAAACTATTCCTCGCTCTTAGTCATTGGTTACTAACGCAGACGTGAGCGACTCCTTTCTAGTGTGGGTCGGCTGAGAGTATTTAATAGGAAGCAACGAGCAACAGGTACGAACGAGCTCGCCTTGGGTTACGCCCATTTCGACTCACGCTTCTCGTCGTACGGCCGCTATTTTCTCTTTATTGGCGTGGCTTTTCTCCCTTCTACGATCTTTCTCGGCCGACCGGAAAGCGCCGTCATGATCTCGCACTTGGCCGCCTGGCGTACTCGAGAACGTCTTTTACGTGGCGAGACTGATAGCTTGACTAGAAAGCTCGGGTAATATGTATATCTACACATCTATGAACTATAAACACACGTCTTGGGTGATCAGGAAGTTGCGTTTTGTAATAATCAGTAATTATCGCGTGTATATCCTTAATATAATGTTAATAAATATTATATTATAACAGAAATTACTAATCTAACAAAAACTGACTATTTATGATAAACAATAAAAAAATAGAGGAAGAGTCTTAAATTAATTACCGCTAAACACAAAGTAACAGTTACATCAATATTATAACTTCCTACTTAACAATATAAATGCAATACAACACGTTTACGTAACAGTGATATTGAGTGGAAAATTATAACATTGATGTAATGTTATTGTTATTTTACGTTTAGCAGTACTTTGGGACGTCAATGTCCTTTGATTATTTTCATCATTCTGACTTATTCTTTAAAGCGCATCCAAATGTCTGTCGAAGGACCAACGACTGTTGTGAATTCGCGGTAGGTGCTCTCGCGAGACGAAACTAATTTTCCACGAGTAACGATCGTTACGTTGATTGTTTTTGTTACCATCTCCTTGGAGAGAAAGAGGAGACGAGAGAGTGGGGGGAGCGGGAGAGAAATTTTAAGGAGCGAACGAAACGGAATCCCGTGATGGGCTCTCGGGGATCTTTTTAAAGTGCCGCGGTCTTTCGATAATTAGAGGGCAGCCATTGTTACACCGGGGCTCTCGAGTGGAGGGAGAAGAACGGGATGAGAGTGTGGAACGAGAACCGAGAGAGGAAAGAGAACCGGCGGCAAACGGCGAAACGAGACTCTCGGAGAGAACGGAGAAAAAAAGTCCAGCCTACCCCGCCACGGAAATACATGATTTTAAGAGCCGCCACACGATGGAGACGGTAAACGACGTGAGTGAAATCGAAAGAGGAATAATACGAGCGCGAAGACGCGAAAAGATCGTGAGAACGGGAGAAAATGACGGTGTCGAAAGCCAAGCGCGCCGCTCAGCTCGGCGCGAAGAAACGCTGGGCGAACATTCGAGATAACTGATTTAACACTTTTCAGACAACTTCGAGCACTCGCATGCGATAACGCGTTTTAATTTGTTTACCTTTGCAAATCTAGCGAGCGGCTCTAGGTTTAATAAATATATTTAACAGTGGGGGTTATTTTATCTCTAAATATAGTTATTTCTAAATTCGATAAATATAATTAATTATAATAAAACTAATAAAATTAATTATAAATATAAATATAATTAAGTAAATATAATCAATAAATACAATAAATACAATACATTTATAAAAGTAAATATACAGAATGTAATATGAGTGAATAAAGGAAATTTGAAATTGCGTTTCAGAAATATTAATTTAACGTTAATCTTACCTCAGGAATAAGCATTGGATCTCTTTCATTATGCCGTATCGTAATTAAGCGTCTGCCTCATATTCTTGTAATCGACGAGATTATTTCAATCAGCTCCCTCACAAAGCGATCGACATGATCGGATACATAACGACACTACCCGATGAATCACATCGGCAAGCAATTAGCGCGTCTACCGTTTTCATAAATCATTTCCGTCGATCCTTAACGGCGTGGTACAAATTGGGCCACTTGATCTCGTCTGATAATAACGGCGGCGCTTTCTCCTCGAAGAGTATCACCTGTATGCATCGCGTCTTCCACAGTCATACGTCACACGAATATCGAACGACTCGAAAGTTTTCCGTAGATGGAGAATGTATCGTGTCCCACTCGATCGACATGTAATACCTTCGGCACGTCACGCTATAATTTCCATCCGCATCGTTACCAAGAAATAAAGGCGAGACGCATTTTCTCGAAGTCATTCTCGGATGACTTGCGCTCGCGTTTAATTTCGCATCGGGTCGCTCGCTGTCTTCAACATATCCTGACACTTTTACGCTTAGTAGACGGCGAAAACACTACAAAACGCGTCGTCACGGTAGCTATTTCTGTCTATACGCCGTGTAATGTAGATGGAGAACGTAGAGGGAGACCACGACATGATTAGAATCGACCACATGATGAACGATCGTAATTTACAGTTGATTTTCTATGTCTATCTAATGAAAACAAGAAAACAAAGTGGGCAAAATTCTTCAAATTCGGAACGTGTCCGCGGAGAGTCATGAATTCAGCATTCATGGTGAACGCCACGCGCGAACGAGGTTCTCCAGCGAGTCGGAATTAAGAGCGGCGAGGACGACGCGTCTCGCGGACGAGACCTCGGTGTCTCGCCTGCGTGATAATTGGACCAAGTCCCAGACCACTGTTTCTCTGATAACAGATTCTCTGGTTTCGGTGCACCGTTTCCAGCGGCTGCGGCCGTATCGCGCGCATGCGTCCCCTATTCTCTTGCGCCTCGCCGCCCCGACGTCTCATCTCCTCTTTGAAGAGGTCGTAAAGATAATACCCACATGCTAGCTCGGCAGCACATCAGCATGGAAAATTTATCCAGATTCCATTTCAATGGAGATCGTTCGGTACGATTAATTAACTCGATGGACGAATCAGGATTGCAAGCGGCCATCATGAGGGCCGCTGGCATCAGCAGCATCCGCTCGCGGACGGCAAGCCCTATTGTCATTGTTTACGAGTAACATATCGTGCTCGGCTCTCGAGAAATGGACGCGGC
This sequence comes from Atta colombica, assembly GCF_001594045.1. Lineage (NCBI taxonomy): Eukaryota > Metazoa > Arthropoda > Insecta > Hymenoptera > Formicidae > Atta > Atta colombica. The sequence goes on along the minus strand of NW_017259291.1, from coordinate 4,940,643 downwards.
TCCGTTTACACGTGGTAATTAGAGACTTTTCATCGTTCGGATGAAAAGGACAATGCGCGCGCGTATTCGGAACGGGATTAATTTACCTGGGTAAACCGAAACGCGATTGAAAGCGAATCGCGCAATTAGCTGGGTAACATTGTTATAAATATGTTACAAATGTTTCCAACAATCTTTAGCTATCTTTCAGATATCCTTTTAAATTATATTCGTACGTTAATTTATATAAATTTATATAATTTAATTCAACGGTTCCATGGTAACGGTTCCATGATAATTAATTATTATTATAAATTATTTATATATTTCCTTTATAATAATGTATATAAATAAACGTAATAATATGCTCTGCATCATATTATTATAAGGGATTTAAGATTCCATTTGCTAAAAGGAAATCGTTGTGCTGACAATGGTCTCTTCAGGGATCATTTCGGTGTACCTAAGACCCGGTCGTACCTCACGCTCTTTTAGTTAACTGCGAGTCGGGTCACTTTAAGCCGTGGTTTCCCCCGTTCCAAATATCCCTGTCTTTATGATCCATAAAGGGACGAAACTCGCTTTTAGTGGCTATTACACGAATCTCTGGCTCGGTGTAACATTTACGGCTTACGCACTGCGTGTGCGGCAGTCGTTAAAACATATCGCGTGGTTTGCGTGCTCTCGGTACGTGAGTTCTCCTATACGCTTATAATTAACGTGTTGTCATTTTACTTCGCGATCCTTCTTCAGTCCTTTTAAACGTCTAATATATCTATATTCAGCATTATCGCCGTTAAAATAAATTTTTAACTATCTTGACATAAAAATACTTTCAACGGAAAAATCGATCAAAAGGGATCATCTTTCAAAACTCACTCAACTTGGATTAGTCTCATTTTACGACATTTCTTAGAGTTCTAAAAAAGATTTCCCGACCCTCGGTCGCGTTGTGCATGATCCTTTACGTTGATTCGATTCTTTCGTACAAATGCGCAACGGATACGATGTATGTAAAATATACGAGGGCATAGGAAATATATCGTCGTGTCGGGGTTCTTTGAGAGAAATCACGCGTAGGCGCACGCGAGGCCTCGTTCAAGCCTCGTATCGCAGAGAGAATCCGCGACTTATTAGGCGCCGACGCCAGCTCAATTTGCGGCCTCTATTAGTATGAGAATCTAGTTCGTTTGCTAGACCGATTATCTAGCCCGTATCTACCATCGATCTATCCATCACGCCCCGATGTAATAAATGTCTTTGTCTTTACATGAGAGAAGGATGAATGCTGGAAGTAAAGAATCGAGACAATTCGATATCTTACATACTCTCTAAATCTCGTGGAGTGAAATCTCACTCGAAGAGACTGAAAATTGAGCCAATGAAAAAAAGAGTGAAAATATTCTAAGTGTATATGCGCTCTAGTATTTTCACTCATTTCAAATCATTTTCGCTCAATTTTCAGTCTCTTCAAGATAAGAAGATTTTCTTGTTCAAGTGACGTATTTTCATTCTTATTTTCAAAATTAATTCAATTTTTTAATCTGTTTTTAATTTCAATCTGTTATTCTGTGAAGAATAAGAATCGAGCATTTTTTCAAATTTTTCCTCTCATTGTCGAACTCTATTTTTATTTTACTAGTGCATACTCAGTAGTGTTACATTAAAAGGAGAATTTTAATTTAAAAAATACAAATTTCATTTAAACTAATCGAAATTGATACAAATTAAGGGAGGTTTTAAACTAAATCTTAATATCCCAACATCGAAGAGCAATATAAACGATCGAATCCGTTCTGTAATATACAGCGTACAATATTTGCATATTTGTACATGTTTATTCATACAATAATTTAAAAGATTATGTAAATCGTCTTCCAAATGTCGACTATAAAGTTCTTTTTTTATTTCTGAGACTTTAATAAAGAAAGAAAGGAGAGAATTTCTCTAATCCGTGGCTGTATGCACATATATTTCTTTAATCGATTATGATAAACGATTCGTATACAAGTATAATTGGAAACAAACAGAAAATATTATCTAGAGAATCATATCCCGCTCTTACTTTCTCCCTCTCTTTCTATTTGACTGAAATGATCTTTGTCAGAATTTATTGCGTCAACGAGTTGATTATCAAGGAGTCGATCAGAATTTACGCACCTGAGCGATCTCATGCACGACCAAAACGCTTCCCTCGTCAGTGTCTATGAATATTAATAAGGTTAGCGGATCGACGAAATCCTCAACGCGCTGGAAGATATTTCTTCTATGGGACGCAGTATTGCATCGAATTCAATTAATTACTCCGATCGATTCTTACAAGTAGGCGGTTCGTGCAATAACCGTTTTAGCCTTGTTGCAAAATTTATAATTACAAAAAAATGAAATAATGAAATTTTCTCACATACGATTAATCTTTCTATTTTTAGCATAAATCAATCATTTTATTCTTAGCTTCTTCAATCCCCGTATTTTATTTAAGAAGAAAAATGTTGCTGACATAATTAAAATGACAGAATATTAAAGTAGAGACGAGATTGAGAACTAAAAATAGAAACAAAAATGTAAATGAATCAATAGAATTTGCAAATCAATAGAATTAACGACAATCTCTTCGTTGTAATCGAACCTCTATATTCTTACCGTCTCTTTTTCTAATTGTTGGGTTTTGATTTTTGAATGACTGTATTTTTCTCAAGAAGATCACGAGTCACTTCTATCGATACATTGACCGCACAATTAAAGTGATTCACGTGGTGTGAATTTCATCTCGCTTCTTCGAACACCATCTCTCCTGTATGCGAGCGATCGAGGAGTGTACAGAGAACTCTTCTCTTGCGCGGAAATAATTATTCGTGGCAATTAACCGCGTATGTAATTAACTGATAAATTGATGCGTTAACTGCTCGCCATTACGCACATTCAAGATTGATCGTATGCGAGATCGGCCGATATTTAAATCAAAAGCAATTTACGGAACGTTCGTACGCGGGACGCGTACGGTATAATCCGTCTACTTTCATACGCGAACCGTGCAAACTTGAGATATTTTATCGAGAGTCGGCTCGCTTACAGAAACATCTCGAAGATATATGTATAACTCGCGCGATATAAATCTATCGTTCTTTGTTGCGACGGGAACTAATAAAGTAAAGGAACAATTATTACAATGTACATATTTGCGTGGCGAGTGTCATTTGATCATATATTTACGAGTTAAAAGTAGACTCTCATTTATACGCCACAACTATCCTAATCTTATTCTTCATCGAAATCACGCTATAAATCAGCGATTGGTCATGCTCGATTAGATCGCATATTACGTCTGGAAACCTATTATTACATTTCGTAAATCCTTCCAGACGCGCATGCCGTCGCATATCACGGCTAAGTAGAACGCACACAGTACGTGCCCTTCGAGAGATAATTATCTACTATTATTTATTTACCGATATTACAAGTACCAGCCGATCCCGTTGAGCCGCGACGCTGGAAATCGCGCGGTTACTGTCAGGAGAATTCCATTAGAAAGGAAAACGTAACTGTCTCTCGTGTATTTCGAAACTTCCGGTATAATTAACGCACAAGTTGGTACGCGCAGGCGGATTTCTCACCCACCACGCGATTCCTCTTGCTCGCCCGCTTACCCGCGCCTCGTGGATGACATTAATAAACACCTATTACGCGCAGGACGCGCAGACGTCGTCGTTCCTCATCGTAAAACTGTTCGCGATGAGAAACGGCCGTGGACGTGAGAAATTATCGTCTTAAAACGGGAATCGCAGGGACAAGGGGGAATTGCGTGCAATTAATTAATAGAGAAATTATTTATTAAAATACTGCGTCCCTGACAGTATAATTGGAGGTTCTATAAATTTTTAAACATGAATCCGTCTTGGGCAATTTCATGAGAAGGCAAGAAAAATGGGTGCAAATCATTATTTATTGCGAATTTATTTATTGCAGAATGCCGCCTAAATATTATTATTAAAAATATTATTATTTTCATGTTCATTAATGAAGCTTATTATTGATGAGAGCTCATTATTAAAAGAAAACAATATCTATTTCGCATTACAATTGAATGATCAGCAATAGCAGTTGTATACTTGCATTAGCAATTACTAATAGACCGTGAACTCTCGTAGCAGCTTTTATTGTATCGTAAATCACTCGGTCAAGAATAGATAAAATATTTCTCTCTATACTACATCGTATTTCATTTAATGACACAAATCGTTGTAATGATGGTATCATTTTTTTCGCGAGTGATACAGCGGGATGCATTTCAGTCGAACTAATTGGAACAATAATTATTTATGCATACCAAGATAAACTAATCATTGTATTTTATCGAAGATATTATCGGTACAAACAAGTAATAGTTGGATAATTATCGAATTGATTGATCGCCGAGAGCGATCTCGAGTTTTAGAAAATAGATAAATCTTCTTAATTGCGACGCAAAGGAACGATACGGATCAATTTCCCATCTGCGTCCTCGTGCAGAGTCAATCCCATCTCTTGCAACGCGGGATTGTCTGGCACGCCTGTTTTTTTACAATTTTTAATAATTTCTTGATTCTCAGGGTTTCCCTCGCACAGATTTCTCAAAGCGAGAATGGTCCATTGTAAGATAACTGCGTAAAAATTGTCAATAGAAAAGCGAGCAAAAATAAAAAAAAAATGAAATTCAATTACACTTACGCGGATTCCTCGCGTCTATGTTACAACAATCCAGAAGCAATGGAATTCCATCTATTTCGCGAAACTGGAATCATATATTATCATTATGCCTTTTTATTTGAAATATCTCGAAGACTCACTAACACTATTAGATATCAGAGGACTAAAGTAATCTAACTCTTTGAGTTAAATAATATTTTGTTATTTCAACTTCCATGTGTGTCAAATAACGCAGTCTAATTTTATTATGATTGAATTATACTTAGTTTCAAAATAAACGTCCGTATTAATATATACACTTAATAAATAACAAAATAGCAAAAAACTAAATGAATCAAATTCAATACATTTCTCGAATTACATTATTCAAGTTAAATTAACGATATATTCAGTAAAAGTGGACTTATACAGAAATAATTAAAAATAATTTAAAGTATAATTTGACACTATGAATTTAACAGTAAGAGAACATCTTTGTCTAGTCTACACGAATGATCGAATGTTATAATGTCAATATATCCATACCAACAACAGATTTATCATAACCGATGATCAGTAAAAAAGTCATCTGCATCTTACTACTCGTGACTACGATGTTCATGTCATCCTTGATACTAGGAGACTGAATTAATATTCCGCCCGCAGGCTCGAGTTTCCGCTCTGATTCATCATAACTAATTTATCTGTCAATACGCATGCGACGTGAACTTTGTCATCTCGCAGATCCGTTAAATTTGCAACGCGTATATCAGATTTCGATCATCTTGCTACATCTCTCAGTCAGATGGAACACTTAATTTCGCTTTGTCCAACACGACAGGCCGCGTGCTATTGCGTATCTTTTGTTCGCGTATTCCGTATCATCCGCACGCGAGATGTAATCAGCGGGAGAGAAATATCGATTTACCGTACATGCATAGCGCACAACCGTGGCGCGCAACAAAAAGCCAAATTTATATTTTGCAAGGTTCTCTACGTTTGAAAATAACCTACCATCATTCACGAGGTACAATTTTAATCCTTTGAATACGGAACAACGTGACGCAAGCGTTCTGTGTGGCCAGAACTCAGCGCTGTGGCTTCTTTTTTTCTTCGTATGAAGCTTAAGACCAAGTGGTTTCGTAACATATAGCTGAATATAGGACTTTTGCTAAAATACTTGCGTTTTTCTTAAGCTTGTAATATACTATTTATTTGTAGAAATTAATTAATTTGTAAATAAATTACAATAGATAGATAATTAATTTTTAGTAAATAATTAAAAAGAATTAAAGGTATCAATAAGACAAATGTTTGTATAAAATAATCTAATAATACAATCTGCGCAATTCTTTTATGATAAAAGAAAAGAATTTAAATCGTAATTAAGAAAAGGAATGAATAAAGAATAACGAATTTTTAATTTAAAATTATTATTAATATTATTATTACTTTTATTTCATAAATTTAAATATAATAAATTTAAATTTATGAAATGAATTATGAATAATATTATTAAGAATAACTAAACATGTGCGTATGTATATCTTTGTCATATCTTCTTTTTCTATTTCTTGTTTTATTATTTATATATCGATTGTCACATACTCAAAACTTGACATTCTAATTCTTCTCACGACCATTACGAGGTGTGCTTTAACGGTATATACCCGTGGAAAAAAACGCTTGAGATAAATAAGAAATGTTTCTTATCGACTTTAGATAAATTTTATAAAAATTTTACATTCCCCTTTCTTTTTTAAGAACAAAATATATGAACATAAAATATAATTGCACTTACCAAATCTTGACACATTTTGTTCTTGTGTACTACATTTGCAATGACTTGTATTAGTCCCGCTTTGAAGCCATATGCAGGATGTTCCTGTGGATCACAATTTGCCGCTGTTGCTTCAGATTCCTCGGTATCATTTATATTTGAGCATACATTTATAGTTCTCCTTTGGGTATTAGGTGCCACTTGACTTAAATTTGTTATTGGAGTAAAATAATTGTCTGTTTCTTTTCCCATCATATGTAACGACATCAAAAGATCTATAAATACAATTATATTATTTTTACATTCAATCAGATTGTACTGAAAACTGATGTACTTACATTTACAATTAATAAGCAAACTCCTGACATTTTCTGAGAGCTTACATTGTGTAGTAAGAAGTCCCAGAATATTAAGAATAAGAATAATTTCTGTAGGATCTATGCTATTCACGTATGTGTTTACGGTCTTTAAAATGAGATCACTTTTTTTGCAAAATGTTAATGTTAAAAATTCAGCCTGATCCTCTGTGATCACTGTATTAAAATCAGATTGCCAAGCATTCCAGACTTCATCATAGATAATTTTAAGTAAATCTAACTTTTCATTCACAGTTATATTATTATATACATCTTCAAATATATTTGGTTGATGTAACAAGAATAACAATGCATCTTTTGCAGATGTAAAACCTTCTTTGGCAGGTTTTAATAATTGTAAAAATATATCTTTCTTCTCCATTGTGAAATAGTTGTGACATAATTTTTTTAATGCATTGTGCACATAAATACAAGCTGCATTAGCCAGTAATCTATTATCAGACTGCATGCGACTCCTAAAAATTATTTTTTATTTTTAGCAAATTATAAAAGAAAATCAAAATAAGTTTTATGTATTTATATGTAATTATATATAAACTTACAGAATAGCTTGTTTCAGGTTATCACAATTTAAATATCTTAGAATATCCTCTTCTGCAGATGTAATATTTGGGCAGGCATATGTAAATAAATTACATAAAAATTGGATACTGAGCCTAAAGATGTCTAATTCATTGTCAATTAAATGGTAAGTGGGTTTTCCATGAATCTTAATGTAATCTACAGTCCATTCTATGACTCCGTTATAAGGAAAATGAGAATCATGTGGATAATCACAGTTTTTTCTTTGTTTGCATAAATCACTTTCAACTAATTCATTATATAAATTTTTACTGTATTTAACAGATTCTATGTTTTCTATCCTATGTTGTTTATGTTTGTAACTATCAAGACAAGAGTTTCCCAGACATTTCAAGCATAAAATTATAATCGTATCCGGAGTGACTTCTTCGTTTAAGAGTACTTGACACATTTGTGCTAAGATACTTGCGTCAAGTATCGTCCTGAAACATAATAATTATCATATACAATTATCTGTCAACTGACAACTTATAAAACATTGTTACAAACATACTCTGACTCTTGTCTGACAAAATGCTTTGGTTCGACATTTTGTAATAACTGATCCCAGTCTTTTTCATTTATAATCGTTTTTAATTTTTGCGAATCAATGTGTGCCGTCATTTTTAATAAAATTGCCACTGTTTATTACACGGACAAAGTTTTTCATAAATACGTGTCAATTGATTAATCAACAGAGCATGAGAATGTGAATGTAGTTGAATATAATCCTCCTTTTTTGAGCGAACTCTGTACACTGATGTGCACGTTGAACTATTTACCCACGGATATTTCCAGTGGATAACATCCAGCGATCTTCGATTTCGTTTTATCGTATCAGTGGCCTAGTTTCCACCGAGGGTTTAAATCGGATCAGAATGTAAGAACCAATTACAGTCGAGTATTCTCTTGTCGTTCAATTGTAACAGAGGAATACTCGACTGTAATTGATTGGTTCTTACATTCTGATCCGGTTTAAACCCTCGATGGAAACTAGGCTAGAGATTGTGTTATGTATGTACAATACATTAATTGTTATACATTGTTCCATTCTATTCCACGCTATAATATTCATAAAATATAATTACGTAATAAATGCATTACAAAAATTAAAATAATTTCTAAAAAAGATATTAAAAATATATAAATATAAAGCGGAATATATTTAATATTCTGTGAACATAAAAGTGACACAAAATAGAATCAAATAATATACATAACATAGAAAATGAATCGAAAATCATGGTATATTACCCATTGAACACATCCGCTAGATAGTTCAATGTGCACGTTCTGTGTACATAGAGGTCTCAGTAAACGAATTTTCTCCATTCCATTTAAAACACTGAATAATTGTGATACAAGTTTAAATCGATAGAAATAAATTTAATTAAACAAGAGAAATCTTACATACACATCTGAGTCTGTAAACCGCGCGCCAAAATCTTTTTAGGTTTTGAAACGCAATCATAAACAGAACTAGTGATATCACTTAATAAATTGACAAGCAATTTAATAATTATTTATAACAAGCATCTTTATAAGAATATTAATAATCTAGGTGTTAACGAGAATTATAAATCTGCAAAAGTTTATATTAGACATATCCACTGAGTCTATTTTCAGATTTCACATTGTCAGATAACTCAGATTTCTCTCTGGATCTGGAGGTAGTAGAGATACCATGTAACGTTACGCTACTGCTGTTCCAGTGTAATTATTCGTTACACTCTTCTTCACTCTCCGTGACTAGCGTTTGTGACAAGTCGGTGTTTTATACTTTTGCGCTTGCTTTTAGTAAAGACAAAACATTAAAGGTAAATTTATAACTTAGTTTGAAAACAATTTACATTAAATATCACATATATCATCATACTTATATTACAGTCACAGAATACTCTGTTTCGTTTTGCCATGTCATTCTTTGTTAACTGACCTATTCAGTTTGTTATTCTGTTAGTTTGTGCTTTTATCCATTTTTATTAATACTCGAATATTCTGTCGTGCATTATAATTACATGTAATAATAGATGTTTTAATTTTTTTAACTTTATTGAATTTATTTATGTCATCTTTAGTCGCGCTTAACCTCAAACTTGTTTTCTATAGAGTGCTATGACGTTTAATGTTTGCTCTGTAATCTTAATTTTACATTATTTTCTTGACAATTTGAAATTAAACAGATAATTCAAATATAAAATAGTTAAAAGTTTACATTTATGTACATAACCTATAGTTGAATCTTGTTATTCATTGCAACTACTGAAAATTTAGTTTACATTTTGTATATATTTTCAATACTCGCAATGATAAATAGTCTATATCTCTAACTTGTTCATCTATCTATCTATTTCAAGATGTTTCTAACACGTTCTGAATACGATCGTGGAGTAAACACCTTCTCACCAGAAGGAAGATTATTTCAAGTCGAATATGCCATAGAAGCCATAAAGCTTGGCTCTACTGCCATTGGAATTGCAACAACAGAAGGAGTTGTTCTGGCAGTGGAGAAACGTATTACTTCAACTTTAATGGAACCAACCACTGTAGAAAAAATTGTAGAAATCGATAAACATATAGGATGTGCAGCATCTGGTTTAATGGCCGATTCACGAACAATGATCGATAGAGCTCGAGTTGAATGCCAGAATCATTGGTTTGTTTACAATGAAAAAATGACAGTGGAGTCGACTGCTCAAGCTGTATCTAATTTAGCTATACAGTTTGGAGACAGCGATGATGATGGCACTGCCATGTCTAGACCATTTGGTGTAGCAATGTTATTTGCGGGGATTGATGAGAAAGGTCCACAACTGTATCACATGGATCCATCTGGTACGTTTGTTCAATTTGATGCAAAAGCCATAGGATCTGGTAGTGAAGGAGCTCAACAAAATCTTCAAGAAGTATATCATAAGGTAATTTGCGTTATTATTGAATTGAACAATGTTCGTTGACATTATGTATTAAATGAATATTGTTCTTACAGTCCATGACGCTCAAGGAAGCATTGAAAGCTGCGCTGACAATATTGAAACAAGTAATGGAAGAAAAACTGAACGATACCAATATTGAAGTGATGACAATGACGCCTGGGCAATTGTTTCACATGTTTAGCAAGGCAGAATTACAAGAGGTGATTAAAGATATTGCTTAAAAAGCTATATTATACGTATGAGTTAAACGATTTCACCGGATCATGGAGAAATAAACAAATTTCTTAAATAGCGTGTAATGCAAATGTAAATTATATCTCTACTTTACATACGGAGCAAATACTTTACGTCTGTATATTTAATATTTTCATTTATCGTCCTTAAAGAGAAAATATTACGAAAAAAGAAAATATGAAGTGGATTTATATTGCCTTTCATGTTGCATTCCTCTAATCAGCTTCCTTTAATTATTTTTATACTGACACTTTATTTTTTCTTAAAATTTCAATATATAAACAATTTAATGAAAATACATATGTGTATATATTTTTACTAAAAAAATGATCGATTCTGTATTGATAAAAAAATCTGTTAAAGATAAAAGTGATTAAAAAAATAAAATAAAAATGTGCAAGTGGTAGGACAATTTATATTTCAAATACACATATCTGTACATAAAATTAAATTGAAATAATTTACTCCAATTTATTTCATTTAGCTGATAGACTTCAATGCCACATCGGATGAGACTTTCATAAGACCAACAGCCGATAACTTCTTGCTAAACCTTTCCCAGCCATCTACGTCCCTCAAAGGATAAATAGTCGTTCTAAATGCCTTTCTCCAGGTATTCCTATGTTCCTTAATCTTTTCACTCCTGTATGTATTTTTATACATTGTTTCATTTTCCTATATTGTTTTTTGTCAATAAGAATATTGATTAGTATTTGGATAAATATAAAATAAACTTTAATTTGCGAGTTCATATAGATTAATATATTAAAATAATATATGGTATACAACACGCGCGCGCGCGCGCGTGTGTGTGTGTGTGTGTATAGTTGCATTATGATTGATTATGTTATTTATTATTTAAATTTAAAACGCTTTTTATAATTAATTTGTTATTACTTAATAATAATTTGTTAATTTTTTATATCGTAATAATTGCACGTAATAATATTAGGTAATAATTCTAACGAAATATTTTGTTTTAATCTGATATATGTCGAGTACCTCGAAAATTATCGTAAAAAGAATTGAAACGAATAACCGCAAATAGTCGGAGATTTTTTTGTTACAAGCGGCAGTAATAGTATGACACAAACGGGCATTTCCAGATCGATCCGTTGTTAAATTCGTAGCGGTCGGAAATGGATGTGCGACGGATGGCTCGTTTTCGATTAAAAGCTGCCCGCCGCGACTGAATGCGCGTATCCGAAATCAATAATTAATTTTGCCAGCTAGCCGAGAACGGGGCGAAATGGCTCTCCGCGAGAGCTTGGCGGAAATGGTCGGATACCGCTTGGTTGGATGCTGTGATGCTCCGATAAAACGTCCCTTTTTATCCCGTTCTCTCGGCTGCCAGATTATTGGATATTATTCCATTTCAAGCGTTCAATCCCGCTACGATTCGCTCGCTTGGATTCCCACGGGGGTTTCCCTGTCGCCTATTGATTGCACGTAACTCTTAAAATGTCTATACGTGTGACACCGCTGAAATGTGTATGAATCTACATTTTTGTCCCGCCGTGCCTGACACACCCTGTATCCTGCATGAATCGAATCCATTAACCATATATAAAAAAAAGCCACTCAGATATCTGTACGATATTTTTTTATCGCGTTAAAGAACGCGCTTCGCACAAGATTTGTATCTTCAAGTGCGCTTAATGCAGGGAAAGTAATAATAATTGGATAGAAACTTTTATTATGATTCGAGAACGATTGTAACAATACAGTCACAAGCTGATATAAGATAAATGAATTATTTTAAAGATAATATATATTCACAACGCGATATACAAAAAAATAATTATTTAAATACATATTAAAAATAATTTTCTTTAATGTGCATATAAGATTGTTTACAAGAAAAGAAAGGATGGCAATTAGTTTTCTACCGCATAATGCGGTTTAATAATTGATCGTGTGTTTCGCGAAAATTACTTTCGCCGGAAAAAAGATTTCAGAACAGTAGGAAACGGTACGGTCGTGGATTATTGAGGGTGGATCGCTCGGCGGAAGCGATATGGGTTCGAGGAGGACTAAGGGACTAAGGTAAACGGAGTGAGAAAGAGAGACCGACTCGAGCACGGCCGAGGACTGGTAATTAACTGTGATGAGAGAGAGGCGGTGGGATAGTCCCGTTTGAGTTCCTGAGAATCCCCGGGGACCTGACCCGTCGTATCAGACGCCAAACACTCACTCCCATACATCGAAGCCGAAAACCCGTCGTTCTCGGAGCGCGTTGCCACGTTCAAGTTTCGCTACGATAATTGCCTTCGCTTCACAGTCGCGCCACCGACACCCGCCACAGGCGGCGGATAAGAGAGTTCGCCCCTTCTTTCCTTCCTTCGCGAATAAACCTGGAACGGGGTTGGAACATCGGAAAGTGGATGTAGATAATACTGCAGAAATTTAGTTTACGCGATTGAGTTCCTTGTGTTACGGGAAAGCCGTAAAGCGGCGTCTACAATGAGATTTTAAGGCGTAACTTAAGTCTCAAGTCGTAAAAAAATTGATTAATCACAGTCGAAAGAGAATGTGTGAGGAGAATAGGTAATCGACTATGATTAATTTTTTACGACTTAAAGTTTAAAGTTTAAGTTTTATGCTTCAATATCTCATTGTAGACGTCGCTTAAAGCATATATTGTCTTTTTTTTAAAAATGAGTAAAAAATATACAGTGAATTAAAGAATGCAAGATATAATTGACATTTATGCCAAGTGTCAATTCTGTTAAAATTAAATAAGTCGTTTTTTTATATAAATACACGTAAGAAATATAAAAAATTATTCAAGAAGTTATATTTATTAGGTGAAATTTTCTTTTGAAACAATCGCTTTGGATTACAAATAGTGTAATAAATCTTCCCATTAAAACAATTATGAAATCATGATGCAAATCAATCCGGAAACAAAAGGCGCCATATATCGTCCCATATGAGATGAACGAAATATGAAAACGCAAGGCAGCGGCGATGCAGCAGGAAACTTTCTTCCTTATTATTACCAAAGAGCCTCGATAGAAAACCGGAAGTGCACGCGGCATCTCAGCATAGGTAAGATACCTGTACAACACGGGGCTATAATTCACGCATCGCAGAATCGTCGCCATTTTTTTCACTTTCACAGAGAGTCGGTCGTTCGCCCAACGTGAACACCGCGGTCTCTCCTCATGTTGCATCGCGAGTAGCATTACATTTACATCGTCTGTGCTCATACAATTACAGTATAACGCTATGGTCGCGTACTCGCAAGTATTATGGGCGATCGTTTCATCGACCACTAACTAATCTTGTCATTAGCTCGTTACGTGTTCTAATAATGTACTGCCTAAGTACATCCGATATTATAAATTGCGCTTAATGAGACAAAAGGGAATGGGGAGAGATTGATTTTACAACGATCTTCTGAGTGTTGCGTCATTATCGATTTCTCCCATGTTCGATAATATCTCAGAAGTTTCCCGTAATTTTTTGCCAACATGTATAAACAGATACGGAACCCAGATTTTATTGGTGGCTAAACGAGCGTTCAGAAGAAGAGGTGAAACGTTCGTCGGATTTTTAGATATATTATATAGCATACAACGGATATCTTAATCTTTATTTGTATTTAATTGCGCGCTACGAATTTTAATTACGCCGCCGCCGCGGTGACTGATAATATCGATAGGAAACCCGAGTAAAGCCGGCTGTCTGTCCTGTAATGAAACAGGAAATTCGTTCATTAATATGACCGACCCAATTTCACCAGAAATATTTTATCTTTCCTCTACAAGTGAATATCCAATATTAAATTAAATTAATTTTTATAAACTTGTGAATATTATTAATGAAATTAACAAAATTGTTTAACACCAGACGCTCGAAGCTCATATAAATTATGGTGACGTTTCTTGCGTTTGTATTACTTAAAAGCGGTAAAATGGCCTACCAAATTTCAATCGGGAAAGATCGACTTGGTGAAAGGAGTGGCGAGATAGGATGTCGTAGATACGCTTTGGAGTATTACATTTTACGTGTGTGTATATATACGCGACAGGCTCGGTGGCCCCGACGGAGAAAGTAATGCTTTCTTGAACGCAAACACGCATGTATCTAGTTGTTCTTAATTGCGGCCCAGGATTCGTTCGAGAATCGAAAGTGTTTGCGGAAGTTTGCAGCTTCTGTCTCGAGACTATGCAACCCCTTCCTTTCTGTCTTTTTGTATCTGTGATTTTTTCATTTTCGCGCTCGAGGACTTAATGATCTCTTGACAGGCTAACATCAATAATATTGTAGCTTTTACCTGCTCACTAGACCGGAAGGTAAACGCGGAAAGCGTCGCTATAATTTACGAGCGAATGTTGACTCGTATTTTTTGGACTTTATGGTTGGCGAATCTTTTTTTTATATTTTATTTTTTTATGTCAATTGCTTGGATAATACGCAAGGAACGCGCGTTTCTTCGCCGACGGGAACAATGAATTTAGAAGAGTGAAACTCTCGCTCAACAGTCGACGAAATTTTCTCGAGAAAGTGAATCCTGACATTGATTTATACTCTCGCTTATATGCGCAACATGTTTGATATTAGCATGAATCTGCGCGTCATACACCATAACGGACGATGTATTATTCCATCTCTCCACATTATCTTGCATTCCATCTTGTTACGTACATTAAGAAAAGTGATCTAGATATTTTAGATCTGTTATTAAGATAAGGATCGAGAAAAATAAGGTGTAATAGGCAGAATATTTATTAAATCTTTGATATAAAAAAGATACGTATATTGTTTTCACAATGAACTTTGTTTTACTTAACTTACTTACGTTTCTAAGTATGGTAAAAATACCTCACAGCAATACTATACGTGATACGATACATAACGGATTGCCGCGAATGTTGAGCCAATAATGTACGCTGGAATCTGCACCTTTTTAGAGCATAAAAAAGTATACATTTGTTTAGATTTCGAATATATTAATTTATTAATATGCGCACAGGATTCGTTTCATTACCGCAGAGGGCATAATTCATAGAACAATCGATTTTGTTTAACTTATTATCATAATGTACAGTTTAAAAGTATTGCCGAATAACCGCTACGTTTACCTGGATTTCCGGAAATATAATACAAGAATACGGTAAACTCGTCAATCGCGACACTTAATTGTCACTTCCATATTTCTCCTAATTCGCTAATAATCTCGGAACAAAGATCTTTACTTAAAGCTAAAATTTCTCGTATAGCTCTAGAGATTACTTCTCGAGAATTGGTGAACTAACGAGAAGTATCTCTCAATTCGGAGAAAAACACGCGATCATCTAACATCGAGGGAGTGAAAGCGTTTTGTAGAGACGAAACGCTTCTCGATGTTCGTTTCTCGCGTCCACTCCGCGAGGATTCGTCGCGAGGATCAACCGTGAATATCATAACCTCCACCACCGCCACCATGGAAGTCGCCTCCGTCGCCGCCACCATATCCGCCACCATATCCGCCTCCATCGCCGTAACCGCCGCCACCACCGCCGCCCAGATCACCGTGATCGTGCTTCGGTATGTGAATCGGTATGTGCACCGGAACTTTAACTGGCACCGGTATTTCTTTCTCAACCGGAACCGGAACCTCCTTCTCGACGATGTACGGCTTGTCAACCGGCACTTTGACCGGCACCGGAACCGGCTTTTCCACTGGCACCGGTACTGGTTTGTGAACATGATACGGTTGTGGAACCGGCACCTTCACTGGTACCGGATATGGTTTCTCCACCGGCACCGGGTACGGTTTGTCGATTGGCACCTTCACTTCGTACGGTATTGGCTTTTCGACCGGTACCGGGTATGGTTTTTCGACGGTGACCGGATATGGTTTCGGCACAGGAACTGGATACGGCTTGTCCACCGGTACCTTCACCTCGTAAGGCACCGGTTTCTCCACAGCATACGGCTGCGGAACCGGCACCTTTATCTTTACCGGGAAAGGCACATGCTTCTCGACGGTGTAGGGCTGTGGTACCGGTACCTTCACCGGTACCGGTATATGCTTTTCCACGGTATAGGGCTGTGGCACGTATACTTTGACCTCGTAAGGCTTATCCACCGGCACCTTCACTTCATACGGCACCTTCTTCTCGACGGTGTACGGCTGTGGCACGTGGACCGGCACTTTGACGAACACCTTCACAGGATAGGGCACATGCTTTTCAACGGTGTAGGGCTGCGGCACGTTGACCTTCACTTCGTATGGTACGTGCTTCTCCACCAGATAGGGTACGTGCTTCGTTACTTCGTAAGGTACCGGCACTTTCTTTACAACCGTCACCGTCTTCACATGCTCATCATAACCAATGCCACCATCACCGCCGCCGCCGCCACCGCCACCGTGTAGATCGCCACCGTCACCGAAACTATGCTGGAGTCCACGTTTTTCCGTTTTCTTTTCCGTTGATTCCGCTTCAACATTCTGCGAGCTCTTTTCTGACTTGCTCGAATCCTTCGCGCATATAACTTGCGTGGCCACTGCCACCAAAATGATGGCAATCTGAAATCATGTTAAAATAATGTTATTATAAAGTTATATATAAAAAAGTTATATATAATAATAATTTTATATATATAATAATTTAATATAATTATAATTAATAAGTGATAAATAATAAAAAGTAGAAGATGTGAAATTACACTAAAATAATATAAGACACTAGATTTGAGATATTTCATTTTATTTTGTAACGAGAATAAATTAATTTATAGAAGGAAGAAAATTTTGCAGATACATTAATCTCATTATAAAACAATAGTTGATATTTGATTTGATATATATGGATGGATTTTTTTACCTTAATATTCATCCTTGAGTTCACGTATATTTTAGCGTGGCGTATGACCACTAACTGAACCGCTTCGTTTTCTAAGCTGAGCCTTATATACTTTGCGCTATAATAGCTTAGCACTTTCCCTGCACCTCATCACTCATATTATCCATACGGAGTCTTACTTTACGTACACTGACAAAAAAGTCGGCTAGGCGAATTCAGGAAATGGATACGCACACGAATCTATTTCACGACAGCCTAAAGTTTGATCTATTTCAAGTGTTAAATTAATTTTTTTCTGTTCGATACAAATGGCGATTTTATATATATATA